>NW_027150408.1:1200000-1500000 GCF_031143425.1 Pleurodeles waltl | reverse complement strand
GGGCCCATAATATTTTTAGGCCATTTCTGCCCGGTCCCACCAACCCCATGGGGGCAGATCGGCCTAATATAAGCCCCTAGACACCAGGGATATATTTTCTTTTTTGTTTAATTTATTTTTATATGTGGGGAGTGACTAATTAGGCAAGGGTCACCCCCTGGGGGGCCAAATTATTTTTAGGCCATTACTGCCCACAGGGAGGCAGAAACCACTAGACACCAGGGAATTTTTATTGTTTTTATAGTTACTCATAAGGGGAGTGGCCCCTTGGGCAAGAGCCGCTCCCAAGGAGGGGCAAAACATTTTTAGGCCATTTCTGCCCCCATGGTGGCAGATCGGCCTAATATAATTAGGACGATCTGCCACCAGGGTGGGCAGAAAACCCCTCGACACCAGGGATAACTTATTTTTTTGTGGGGAGCCACCCCTTAGGCAAGGGTCACTCCCGGATGGGCCTAGTTACTTTTAGGCCATTCCTGCCCCCCCCCAATTAATTTGGGTCTTGGTTTTACGTTTGGGCCATGAGAGCTTGGTAACTCTCACAAGTGTGCCACTTGGAATGTTGAGGGCTGCGCTTTTTGGATTTTGGGACGCTGCCATTTAGAAACATCCACAACACCTAGACACATCTGAAAACTAAACATCTAGTTGATTCCAGGATAGTGTGCTTCACATACACCCCACACCATTTTCTTTCCCACAATGCCTTGCAAACCTCCAACTTTGCTGGGAATCACACATTTCTACTACATTTTTGTGATGGAACCTTCTGGAATCTGCAGGAATACACAAACTTC
This sequence comes from Pleurodeles waltl, assembly GCF_031143425.1. NCBI lineage: Eukaryota > Metazoa > Chordata > Amphibia > Caudata > Salamandridae > Pleurodeles > Pleurodeles waltl. The sequence continues at coordinate 1,499,203 of NW_027150408.1, read as the reverse complement.
CTACCTCTCAACATTGTCTCATCTATACCAATATAAATTATGCTGCATTTGTCAGACTAATTTTTTTTTATTTCAAACTGCCTTTTTGGACCCGCTTTGGTTCCCCCTCGATTTCCACATGTTTTTGGCTCTTGGCCCACCTACACAAGTGAGGTATCATTTTTACCGAGAGACTGAGGGGAACATTGGGTGGTAGGAAATTCGTCCCGGTGGGGTGATCCTGTAGGAAAGTACCATCTTGCCTGGCATGTTACCCCTATTTTTCACTGTATATATGTTGTTTTAGTTGTATGTGTCACTGGGACCCTGCTAGCCAGGGCCCCAGTGCTCATAAGTGTGCCTGAATGTGTTACCTGTGTTATGACTAACTGTCTCACTGAGGCTCTGCTATCCAGAACCTCAGTGGTTATGCTGCTCATTTCTTTCCAAAATTGTCACTAACAGGCTAGTGACCAATTTCACCAATTCACATTGGCATACTGGAACACCCTTATAATTCCCTAGTATATGGTACTGAGGTACCCAGGGTATTGGGGTTCCAGGAGATCCCTATGGGCTGCAGCATTTCTTTTGCCACCCATAGGGAGCTCTGACAATTCTTACACAGGCCTGCCACTGCAGCCTGAGTGAAATAACGTCCACGTTATTTCACAGCCATTTACCACTGCACTTAAGTAACTTATAAGTCACCTATATGTCTAACCTTTACTGGGTAAAGGTTAGGTGCAAAGTTACTTAGTGTGCGGGCACCCTGGCACTAGCCAAGGTGCCCCCACATTGTTCAGGGCAAATTCCCCGGACTTTGTGAGTGCGGGGACACCATTACACGCGTGCACTACACATAGGTCACTACCTATGTGTAGCTTCACAATGGTAACTCCGAATTTGGCCATGTAACATGTCTATGATCATGGAATTGCCCCCTCTATGCCATCCTGGCATAGTTGGCACAATCCCATGATCCCACTAGTCTGTAACACAGACCCTGGTACTGCCAAACTGCCTTTTCAGGGGTTTCACTGCAGCTGCTGCTGCTGCCAACCCCTCAGACAGGTTTCCGCCCTCCTGGGGTCCAGCCAGGCTTGGCCCAGGATGGTAGAACAAAGGACTTCCTCAGAGCGAGGGTGTTACACCCTCTCCCTTTGGAAAAAGGTGTTAAGGCAGGGGAGGAGTAGCCTCCCCCGTCCTCTGGAAATGCTTTCATGGGCACAGATGGTGCCCATTTCTGCATAAGCCAGTCTACACCGGTTCAGGGACCCCTCAGCCCTGCTCTGGTGCGAAACTGGACAAAGGAAAGGGGAGTGACCACTCCCCTGACCTGCACCTCCCCTGGGAGGTGCCCAGAGCTCCTCCAGTGTGCTCCAGACCTCTGCCATCTTGGAAACAGAGGTGCTGCTGGCACACTGGACTGCTCTGAGTGGACAGGGCCAGCAGGTGACGTCAGAGACTCCTTCTGATAGGCTCCTTCAGGTGTTGCTAGCCTATCCTCTCTCCTAAGTAGCCAAACCCTCTTTTCTAGCTATTTAGGGTCTCTGCTTTGGGGAATTCCTTAGATAACGAATGCAAGAGCTCATCAGAGTTCCTCTGCATCTCTCTCTTCACCTTCTGCCAAGGAATCGACTGCTGACCGCGCTGGAAGCCTGCAAAACTGCAACAAAGTAGCAAAGACGACTACTGCAGCTCTGTAACACTGATCCTGCTGCCTTCTCGACTGTTTTCCTGGTGGTGCATGCTGTGGGGATAGTCTGCCTCCTCTCTGCACTAAAAGCTCCGAAGAAATCTCCTGTGGGTCGACGGAATCTTCCCCCTGCAACCGCAGGCACCAAAGAACTGCATTACCGGTCCCTTGGGTCTCCTCTCAGCACGACGAGCGAGGTCCCTTGAATCCAGCAACTCTGTCCAAGTGACTCCCACAGTCCAGTGACTCTTCAGTCCTAGTTTGGTGGAGGTAAGTCCTTGCCTCCCCACGCCAGACTGCATTGCTGGGAACCGTGACTTTTGCAGCTACTCCGGCCTCTGTGCACTTCCGGTGGAAATCCTTTGTGCACAGCCAAGCCTGGGTCCACGGCACTCTAACCTGCCTTGCACGACTTTCTAAGTTGTCCTCCGGCGGCGTGGGACTCCTTTGTGCAACTTCAGGTTAGCACCATTTCACTCTTCTTCGTAGTGCCTGTTCCGGCACTTCTGCGGGTGCTGCCTGCTTCGGAGAGGGCTCCTTGTCTTGCTCGACGCCCCCTCTGTCCCCAGACGCAATTGGCGACATACTGGTCCCTCCTGGGCCACAGCAGCATCCAAAAACCCTAACTGCATGATTTGCAGCTAGCAAGGTTTGTTGGCGGTCTTTCGGTGGGAAAACACTTCTGCACGAATCTCCACTGCGCGGGGGATCCATCCTCCAAAAGGGAAGTCTCTAGCCCTTGTCGTTCCTGCAGAATCCTCAGCTTCTACTGTCCAGTAGCAGCTTCTTTGCACCCACAGCTGGCATTTCCTGGGCATCTGCCCATCTCCGACTTGCTTGTGACTTTTGGTCTTGGTCCCCTTGTTCCACAGGTACCCTCGACTGGAAATCCATCGTTGTTGCATTGCTGGTTTGTGTCTTTCCTGCAGAATTCCCCTATCACGACTTCTATGTCCTTTGGGGAACTTTAGTGCACTTTGCACTCACTTTTCAGGGTCTTGGGGTGGGGTATTTTTCTAACCCTTACTATTTTCTAATAGTTCCAGCGACCCTCTACAAGGTCACATAGGTTTGGGGTCCATTCGTGGTTCGCATTCCACTTTTGGAGTATATGGTTTGTGTTGCCCCTATCCCTATGTGTTCCCATTGCATCCTATTGTAACTATACATTGTTTGCACTGTTTTCTAAGACTATACTGCATATTTTTGGTATTGTGTACATATATCTTGTGTATATTTGCTATCCTCATACTGAGGGTACTCACTGAGATACTTTTGGCATATTGTCATAAAAATAAAGTACCTTTATTTTTAGTATATCTGTGTATTGTGTTTTCTTATTGTTAGACCTGACAGCCTTAGGGTAGTCACCACTAACTTTTTGCCTGCCTCCCTCCACTTTGTGGATACTGTTTTTGCTGGTTTTTAGACTCTGAGCACTTTACCACTGCTAACCAGTGCTAAAGTGCATATGCTCTCTCTCTTTAAACATGGTAACCTTGGATCATACCTGATTGAACTATTTAATCTACTTATAAGTCCCTAGTAATGTGCACTACAGGTGCCTAGGGCCTATAGATTAAATGCTACTAGTGGATCTGCAGCACTGATTGTGCCACCCACTAAAGTAGCCTCCTTAACCTTGTCTCAGGCTTGCCATTGCAAGGCCTGTGTGTGCAGTTTCACTGGCATTTAAAAGTACTTGCCAAGTCTCGAACTCCCCTTTTTCTACATATAAGTCACCCCTAATGTGTGCCCTAGGTAACCCCTAGAGCAGGGTGCTGTGTAGACAAAAGGCAGGACATGTACTATGTAGCTATATTTCCTGGTAGTGTAAAACTCCTAAATTCGTTTTTACACTACTGTGAGGCCTGCTCCCTTCATAGGCTAACATTGGGGCTGCCCTCATACACTGTTGAAGTGGCAGCTGCTGATCTGAAAGGAGCAGGAAGGTCATATTTTGTATGGCCAGAATGGTAATACAAAATCCTGCTGACTGGTGAAGTCGGATTTAATATTACCATTCTAGAAATGCCACTTTTAGAAAGTGAGCATTTCTTTGCACTTAAATCTTTCTGTGCCTTACAATCAACGTCTGGCTGGGCTTGGTTGACAGCTCCTTGTGCATTCACTCAGACCAACCCCAAACACAGGGTACTCAGCCTCACTTGCATACATCTGCATTTTGAATGGGTCTTCCTGGGCTGGGAGGGTGGAGGGCCTGCTCTCACACAAAGGACTGCCACACCCCCTACTGGGACCCTGGCAGACAGGATTGAACTGAAAGGGGACCTGGTGCACTTCTTAGCCACTCTTTGAAGTCTCCCCCACTTCAAAGGCACATTTGGGTATAAAACAGGGCCTCTGCCCTACCTCATCAGACACTTGCTGGAGAAGAAACCTGAACCAGAAACTACATCCTGCCAAGAAGAACTGCCTGGCTGCTCAAAGGACTCACCTGTCTGCTTTCTACAAAGGACTGCTGCCTTGCTGTTGCCCTGCTGCCTTGCTGAACTCTTGTCTGGCTGTGAAAGTGCTCTCCAAGGGCTTGGATAGAGCTTGCCTCCTGTTCCCTGAAGTCTCAGGACCAAAAAGACTTGTCTTTTTCACTTGGACGCTCCGTGCGTCAAAAATTTCGACGCACAGCTTGTTCGGCGGCGAGAAAAACGCCGCACACCGACGCTGATCGATGCGACGCTCTTGGGACGACCGAAAATCCGACGCACGGCTTCGCAAGGACAACGCCGCCCGACCTCTGGAGGAGAAATCGACGCGACGCCTGCAGCAAGATCGTAATTTCGACGCGCAGCCCCGCAGACCGACCTCTAGAGGAGAAATCGACGCGACGCCTGCCGTGAGATCGTAATTTCGACGCCCAGCCCCGCAGACCGACGCGCAGCCGGAGAAGAAGCAGGAAAATCCACGCACAGACCCGGGACATCTGGTAATCCCCGCGATCCACACAAAGAGACTGTCCACGCGCCGGAAAACGACGCACGGCTTCCCCGCGTGGAAAATAACGACGCACGTCCGTGTGTGCTGAGGAGAAATCGACACACACACCCTTTTTCCACGCACCTCTTCTTTTGTGGCCCTCTGAGGAGATTTTTCCACGCTAAACCAGGTACTTGTGCTTGAAAGAGACTTTGTTTATATTCTAAAGACTTAAGACACTTTGGCCCTCATTACGAGCCTGGCGGTCTTTGACCGCCAGGCCCGCGGTAGGCGGGAGCACCGCTGACAGCCTGGCGGTGCCCCGCAGGGCATTCTGACCGCGGCGCTTTGGCCGCGGTCAAAAATGGAAAACCGGCGGTCTCCCGCCGGTTTTCCGCTGCCCGTCAGAATCCTCCAAGGCGGCGCAGCATGCTGCGCCGCCTTGGGGATTCTGACACCCCCTACCGCCATCCTGTTCCTGGCGGTTCGCCCGCCAGGAACAGGATGGCGGTAGGGGGTGTCGCGGGCCCCTGGGGGCCCCTGCAGTGCCCATGCCAATGGCATGGTCACTGCAGGGGCCCCCGTAAGAGGGCCCCACTTGGTATTTCACTGACTGCTTAGCAGACAGTGAAATACGCGACGGGTGCAACTGCACCCGTCGCACAGCTTCCACTCCGCCGGCTCGATTCCGAGCCGGCTTCATTGTGGAAGCCTGTTTCCCGCTGGGCTGGCGGGCGGCCTTAAGGCGGCCGCCCGCCAGCCCAGCGGGAAACTCAGAATTACCGCTGCGGTCTTTCGACCGCGGAACGGTATTCTGTCGGCGGGACTTTGGCGGGCGGCCTCCGCCGCCCGTCAAAGTCCGAATGAGGGGCCTTATATCACTTTTCAGTGATATCTCCACAATTTCTCATTACAACTTTGTTCTTTTTTTTGACCTACAATTATCCTGATAAATATTATATATTTTTCTAAACACTGTGTGGTGTATTTTTGTGGTGCTATATGGTGGTATTGTATGATTTATTGCACAAATACTTTACACATTGCCTTCTAAGTTAAGCCTGACTGCTCGTGCCAAGCTACCAGAGGGTGGGCACAGGATAATCTTGGATTGTGTGTGACTTACCCTGACTAGAGTGAGGGCTTTTGCTTGGACAGAGGGTAACCTGACTGCCAACCAAAAACCCCATTTCTAACATTGGTGATCAGCGGTGAGGATAGGACTTGTATTTGTGCAGTGACATACAGTAGCTAAGTATTTCACTACCTACCCACAGTTGAAGGTCAACTTGGTTTTTATCTCTTTTTGCAAATCCGTTTTTTTTCCTGACAATTTTCAAAAACTAAATCCTCACTCAACATGTCTCTGACTGGGTCTCAGACAGGGGACTTTGACCTAGTCCAGTTGGATACATATACGGTCAAACAACTAAGAGGATTCTGCAGGGCATTGAGGGGCCTCCAGAAAGGAGGACTTTCAAGTGGCGCTGAGGGCCTGGGCAGAAGCCCATTTAGAGGATGATGAGGAAGAGGAGCCAGAAAATGGCCCCTCAGAGGAATTTTCACTATCTGTGGATGGTGTTACCACTGCAATTGTGCACCCTTCCAGACCAGGGAGCAGTGTCTCCGTGCAAAGCCTGACCGCAGAGGAAAGGAGAGAAGAAAGGGAGTTCCAATTGCAAATGGCAAAACTGAAAATTGAGGCTCAACAGGAGGAGAGAAGGGCAGAAAGAGAGGCCAAACAAGCTGAGGCTGAAAGAGCAGCCAAACAGATTGAAGCTGAAAGAACAGCCAAACAGGTTCAAGCGGAAGCTGAAAGGGCAGCCAAACAAGCAGAAGCTGAAAGAGCAGCCAAACAGGTGGAAGCTGAAAGGGCTTTGGCTGAAAAGAAACTATTGTTGGCTCATGAACTGAGTCTCAAGGAGCTGGAGATCAAGGCAAGACAGTCTGAATCCAGCAATAATGGTGGCAGCATACTGACAGGATCTGCTGGAGAAAAGAAGGTTCGTATACCCAAAAATGTGGTGCCCAGTTTTGTGGTGGGAGATGACATAGATAAATGGTTAGCTGCTTATGAAGTTGCACTAAGGGCTCATGAGGTTCCTGAAGGGCAATGGGGGGTAGCTATGTGGGGTTATGTACCGCCATTGGGGAGGGATACACTCCTCACATTGGATCAATCTGATCAAAACACATACCCACTTCAGAAAGCCACTTTACTTGCCAAGTTTGGGCTGACCCCTGAGGGATACCGTCAGAGTTTCAGGGACAGCACCAAACAAACCACACAAACATGGGTAGATTTCTTTGACTTCTCCAGTAAGGCACTGAATGGATGGGTGCGGGGCAACAAAGTAGCTGATTATAAAGGTTTATATGACTTGATTCTAAGAGAGCATATGCTTAATACTACTTATACAGAGTTGCGCCAGCACTTAGTGGATAGCAAGCTGACTGACCCCAGGAAGCTTGCTGAGGAGGCGGACCTCTGGGTTAGCACCAGAGTGTCCAAGAAGGTACCTGGGGGGGACTCCAACAAAGGTGGTCAGGGTTCCCAACAGAAGAAAGAGGGGGGAGATAAACTTGCAGATAAGGAACTCTCCAAAGGCCCCCAAAAGAATTCCCAGGGAGGGGGTGGCAACCCTTCCTTTTCCAAATTTGGGAGAAAGCCAGGGACATATGACAGGTCAGGGAAATCTAACCCCAAATGCATGGAGTGTTACCAGTATGGTCACTATAAAGGCGATCCCCAGTGCCCCAAGAGGGCACAGTCCACTACCGGACAGGCACCTGGGTTGACTAGTGTAGCACTCGGAGGGGAGATTGACCCAGATAGCTTTGGGGGACAGGTAGAGATTTCCCTAGTGTCCCTGGGAGAAGGAGAAATGGTGCCCAAGGCCCACATGCCCAAAAATACTTCCAAGTACCGGCAGTGGGTCACCATTGATGGGCAGAAGGTGGAGGCTCTGCGTGACACAGGAGCCAGTATGACTACTATCAAGAGTCAGCTGGTGTCCACAGAGCAGATAGTCCCTAATACATTCCACCAGGTCATAGTCGCTGACAATCGCGAGAGTCACCTACCGGTGGCTCTGGTTCCCTCTGAGTGGGGGGGGGGTCTCTGGTACTCTGAAAGTAGCTGTGAGTCCTGCCATGCCTGTAGATTGTCTGTTAGGCAATGATCTTGAGCATACTGCTTGGAAAGAAGTGGAGCTCAAGTCTCACCTGGAGATGTTAGGGTTACCTGAGTGGGTCTGCATGACCACACGGTCCATGGCTGACCGAGAGGGAAGTCAAGGGCATCTGGAGCCTGGAACGATGGCCCAGAGAGCTGCCAAGAGGAGGGACGAGGGGCGCGGGAAACCGGCCCCAGAAGTTCCCGCAGTGGCTGACGGGGCTCCTGAGGAGGAGGCTCCCAAGCCAACTGGGGAAGACATTGCCACCCTAGGTGACTTACCTGAGCTTGCTGGCTGGCAAGTTGAGGGTGGACCCACCAGGGAGGAATTCTGCAAGGCGCAGAAAGAATGTCCCACTCTAGAAGGTTTGAGGAAATAAGCCTCAAACCAGGCAGCAGGTGACGCCTCTGGCAATCACCACCTATATTGGGAGAATGATCTCCTCTACAGTGAGCCTAAGGTTCCGGCCTTTGGGGCAGCACGTACGCTGGTGGTCCCCCAATGTTACCGAACCTTCCTACTGGGTCTGGCTCACGACATTCCCCTGGCAGGACATTTAGGGCAAGGCAAGAGCTTTAACAGACTTTTCACCCACTTTTATTGGCCCAAAATGAGGACACACTCAGATAAATTCTTCAGAGCTTGTCCTACCTGCCAGGCCAGTGGTAAAGCAGGAAAAAGGGTTAAAACCCCCCTGATTCCACTTCCTGTCGTTGGCACCCCCTTTGAAAGGGTGGGCGTCGACATTGTTGGTCCCTTGGACCCCAAAACTGCCTTAGGCAACTGGTTCATCCTGGTTTTGGTGGACCATGCCACCCGTTACCCAGAGGCAATCCCTCTGAGGACCGTAACTGCACCGGTGGTAGCCAGAACTCTGATGGGGATATTTACCCGTGTGGGATTCCCCAAGGAGATAGTGTCTGACAGAGGCACTAACTTCATGTCTGCATACATGAAGCATCTGTGGGATGCGTGTGGTGTAACCTACAAGTTCAGCACACCCTATCACCCCCAGTCTAATGGTCTTGTGGAGAGATTCAACAAGACCCTGAAAGGCATGATTGGTGGCCTCCCTGAGGCCATGAGGCATAAGTGGGACATCCTCTTACCATGCCTTCTCTTTGCTTACAGAGAGGTCCCCCAGAGGGGGGTAGGGTTCAGTCCCTTTGAGCTTCTCTATGGGTACCCTGTCAGGGGACCCTTAAGCATTGTCAAGGAGGGATTGGAGAAAGCTCCAAAGACACCCCCTCAGGACGTGGTCAGCTACATGTTGGCCCTCCGCAACCAGATGACCCGCTTCTGGAAAGAGGCCCAAAGTAACCTTGAGGCCAGTCAAGAGGTAATGAAACACTGGTATGACCAGAAGGCCACTCTGGTAGAGTTTCAACCGGGAGACAAAGTGTGGGTAATGGAGCCAGTAGAGCCCAGAGCTCTCCAGGACCGCTGGTCTGGCCCATTTGAAATAAAGGAGCGGAAAGGGGAGGCCACTTACCTAGTGGACCTCCAAACCCCTAGGAATCCCCTAAGGGTGCTCCATGTAAACCGACTAAAAGCTCATTTTGAGAGGTCGGAGATCAACATGCTTCTGGTCACAGATGAAGGAATGGAAGAGGAGAGTGAACCTCTCCCCGACCTCCTCTCTGCCCAAGAAAGTGATGGGTCCGTAAGCGGGGTCATTCTGTCTGACTCCCTGACTCTAAACCAGAAAGGAGACTGCTATGAGCTGTTGGAGCAGTTCTCCCCCCTGTTCTCCCTTACTCCTGGACTGACCCACCTCTGTGTTCATGATATTGACACCGGTGACAGTCTCCCTGTGAAGAACAAAATTTACAGGTTGTCGGATAAGGTGAAGGCCAGCATCAAGGAGGAGGTCTCCAAGATGTTGACTCTAGGGGTTATTGAGAAATCCAGTAGTCCCTGGGCCAGCCCAGTGGTGTTGGTCCCTAAGGCTACTGCCCCAGGTGCAAAGCCAGAACTCCGGTTCTGTGTGGACTACCGGGGTCTCAACTCAGTCACACGGACTGATGCTCACCCCATCCCCCGAGCTGATGAGCTCGTGGACAGGCTGGGCGCTGCCAAATTCCTGAGTACGTTTGATCTTACTTCAGGGTACTGGCAGATCGCCCTGACTGAGGGGGCTAAGGAAAGGTCTGCATTTTCAACCCCTGATGGCCATTACCAGTTCCGGGTGATGCCGTTTGGATTGAAAAATGCCCCCGCTACCTTCCAACGGTTGGTTAACGGGGTCCTGGCTGGCAAGGATGCCTTCTGTGCAGCCTACCTGGATGACATAGCTGTCTACAGTTCCAGCTGGGAGGAACACCTGCTTCACCTCAAGGAGGTGCTTCAGGCCCTGCAACAAGCAGGCCTGACCATCAAGGCTAGTAAGTGCCAGATTGGGCAGGGTTCCGTGGTGTACTTGGGACACCTAGTGGGTGGTGGCAAGGTGCAGCCACTCCAGGCCAAGATCGAAACTATCAAGGCCTGGCAACCACCTCGAACACAGACTGAGGTGAGAGCCTTTTTAGGCCTCACCGGATACTACCGCAGGTTTGTCAAGGGCTATGGTACCATTGTGACACCCTTGACAGAACTCACGTCCAAGAAACAACCTAGGTTGGTGAATTGGACAGAGGCTTGTCAGAAAGCCTTTGACGCCCTGAAGGAAGCCATGTGCACGGCCCCGTGCTCAAGGCCCCTGACTACTCCCAGGAATTTATCGTGCAGACGGACGCTTCAGAGCATGGCATAGGGGCAGTTCTAGCACAGCTAAATGAGGAGGGCCTAGACCAACCGGTAGTCTTTATCAGCAGAAGGCTATTACCCCAGGAACAGAGGTGGAGTGCTATTGAGAGAGAAGCTTTTGCTGTGGTCTGGGCACTGAAGAAGCTAAGACCCTACCTGTTTGGGACTCACTTCCGAGTTCAGACAGACCACAGGCCCCTCAGATGGCTCATGCAGATGAGGGGTGAGAATCCAAAACTCTTGAGGTGGTCCATTTCCCTACAGGGGATGGAGTTTACGGTGGAACATCGCCCAGGGGTTGACCACGCCAATGCTGATGGTCTCTCCAGGTACTTCCGCCTTAGCGATGAGAGCTCCCAGGAGGTCGGGTAGCTCTCCCCACTTTCAGCTGGGGGGGACACATGTTAGACCTGACAGCCTTAGGGTAGTCACCCCTAACTTTTTGCCTGCCTCCCTCCACTTTGTGGATACTGTTTTTGCTGGTTTTTAGACTCTGCGCACTTTACCACTGCTAACCAGTGCTAAAGTGCATATGCTCTCTCTCTTTAAACATGGTAACCTTGGATCATACCTGATTGAACTATTTAATCTACTTATAAGTCCCTAGTAATGTGCACTACAGGTGCCTAGGGCCTATAGATTAAATGCTACTAGTGGATCTGCAGCACTGATTGTGCCACCCACTCAAGTAGCCTCCTTAACCTTGTCTCAGGCTTGCCATTGCAAGACCTGTGTGTGCAGTTTCACTGCCACCCCGACTTGGCATTTAAAAGTACTTGCCAAGTCTAGAACTCCCCTTTTTCTACATATAAGTCACCCCTAATGTGTGCCCTAGGTAACCCCTAGAGCAGGGTGCTGTGTAGACAAAAGGCAGGACATGTACTATGTAGCTATATTTCCTGGTAGTGTAAAACTCCTAAATTCGTTTTTACACTACTGTGAGGCCTGCTCCCTTCATAGGCTAACATTGGGGCTGCCCTCATACACTGTTGAAGTGGCAGCTGCTGATCTGAAAGGAGCAGGAAGGTCATATTTTGTATGGCCAGAATGGTAATACAAAATCCTGCTGACTGGTGAAGTCGGATTTAATATTACCATTCTAGAAATGCCACTTTTAGAAAGTGAGCATTTCTTTGCACTTAAATCTTTCTGTGCCTTACAATCCACGTCTGGCTGGGCTTGGTTGACAGCTCCTTGTGCATTCACTCAGACACACCCCAAACACAGGGTACTCAGCCTCACTTGCATACATCTGCATTTTGAATGGGTCTTCCTGGGCTGGGAGGGTAGAGGGCCTGCTCTCACACAAAGGACTGCCACACCCCCTACTGGGACCCTGGCAGACAGGATTGAACTGAAAGGGGACTTGGTGCACTTCTTAGCCACTCTTTGAAGTCTCCCCCACTTCAAAGGCACATTTGGGTATAAAACAGGGCCTCTGCCCTACCTCATCAGACACTTGCTGGAGAAGAAACCTGAACCAGAAACTACATCCTGCCAAGAAGAACTGCCTGGCTGCTCAAAGGACTCACCTGTCTGCTTTCTACAAAGGACTGCTGCCTTGCTGTTGCCCTGCTGCCTTGCTGAACTCTTGTCTGGCTGTGAAAGTGCTCTCCAAGGTCTTGGATAGAGCTTGCCTCCTGTTCCCTGAAGTCTCAGGACCAAAAAGACTTCTCTTTTTCACTTGGACGCTCCGTGCGTCAAAAATTTCGACGCACAGCTTGTTCGGCGGCGAGAAAAACGCCGCACACCGACGCTGATCGACGCGACGCTCTTGGGACGACCGAAAATCTGACGCACGGCTTCGCAAGGACAACGCCGCCCGACCTCTGGAGGAGAAATCAACGCGATGCCTGCAGCGAGATCGTAATTTCGACGCGCAGCCCCGCAGACCGACCTCTAGAGGAGAAATCGACGCGACGCCTGCCGTGAGATCGTAATTTCGACGCCCAGCCCCGAATACCGACGCGCAGCCAGAGAACAAGCAGGAAAATCCACGCACAGACCCGGGACATCTGGTAATCTCCGCGATTCACACAAAGAGTCTGTCCACGCGCCGGAAAACGACGCACGGCTTCCCCGCATGGAAAATAACAACGCACGTCCGTGTGTGCTGAGGAGAAATCGACGCACACACCCTTTTTCCACGCACCTCTTCTTTTGTGGCCCTCTGAGGAGATTTTTCCACGCTAAACCAGGTACTTGTGCTTGAAAGAGACTTTGTTTATATTCTAAAGACTTAAGACACTTTATATCACTTTTCAGTGATATCTTCACAATTTCTCATTACAACTTTGTTCTTTTTTTTGACCTACAATTATCCTGATAAATATTATATATTTTTCTAAACACCGTGTGGTGTATTTTTGTGGTGCTATATGGTGGTATTGTATGATTTATTGCACAAATACTTTACACATTGCCTTCTAAGTTAAGCCTGACTGCTCGTGCCAAGCTACCAGAGGGTGGGCACAGGATAATCTTGGATTGTGTGTGACTTACCCTGACTAGAGTGAGGGCTTTTGCTTGGACAGAGGGTAACCTGACTGCCAACCAAAAACCCCATTTCTAACACTTATGATACTGTGCATATGACACTTGTGGTACTGTAGTGGCTTCACACGTCTCCTAGTTCAGCCTAAGCTGCTCTGCTAAGCTACCATTATCTATCAGCCTAAGCTGCTAGACACCCTATACACTAATAAGGGATAACTGGGCCTGGTTCAAGGTGTAAGTACCCCTTGGTACTCACTACAAGCCAGTAGTGATAGGGGAATTCTGCAGGAAAGACACAAACCAGCAATGCAACAACAATGGATTTCCAGTCGAGGGTACCTGTGGAACAAGGAGACCAAGTCCAAAAGTCACAAGTAAGTCAGAGATGGGCAGATGCCCAGGAAATGCCAGCTGTGGGTGCAAAGAAGCTTCTACTGGACAGAAGAAGCTGAGGATTCTGCAGGAACGACAAGGGCTAGAGACTTCCCCTTTGGAGGATGGATCCCCCACGCCGTGGAGAATCGTGCAGAAGTGTTTTCCCGCCGAAAAAACGCCAACAAGCCTTGCTAGCTACAAGTCGTGCGGTTAGCGTTTTTGGATGCTGCTGTGGCCCAGGATGGACCAGGATGTCGCCAATTGTGTCTGGGGACAGAGGGGGCGTCGAGCAAGACAAGGAACCCTCTCAGGAGCAGGCAGCACCCACAGAAGTGCCAGAACAGGCACTACGAAGAAGAGTGAAACGGTGCTCACCCGAAGTTGCACAAAGGAGTCCCACGTCGCCGGAGACCAACTTAGAAAGTCGTGCAATGCAGGTTAGAGTGCCGTGGACCCAGGCTTGGCTGTGCACAAAGGATTTCTGCCGGAAGTGCACAGAGGCCGGAGTAGCTGCAAAAGTCGTGGTTCCCAGCAATGCAGTCTGGCGTGGGGAGGCAAGGACTTACCTCCACCAAACTTGGACTGAAGAGTCACTGGACTGTGAGGGTCACTTGGACAGTGTTGCTGGATTCGAGGGACCTCGCTCGTCGTGCTGAGAGGAGACCCAAGGGACCGGTGATGCAGCTTTTTGGTGCCTGCGGTTGCAGGGGGACGATTCCGTCGACCCACAGGAGATTTCTTCGCAGCTTCTGATGCAGAGAGGAGGCAGACTACCCCCACAGGATGCACCACCAGGAAAACAGTCGAGAAGGCGGCAGGATCAGCGTTACAAGGTCGCAGTAGTCGTCTTTGCTACTTTGTTGCAGTTTTGCAGGCTTCCAGCGCGGTCAGCAGTCGATTCCTTGGCAGAAGGTGAAGAGAGAGATGCAGAGGAACTCTGATGAGGTCTTGCATTCGTTATCTAAGGAATTCCCCAAAGCAGAGACCCTAAATAGCCAGAAAAGTGGGTTTGGCTACTTAGGAGAGAGGATAGGCTAGCAACACCTGAAGGAGCCTATCAGAAGGAGTCTCTGACGTCACCTGCTGGCCTGTCCACTCAGAGCAGTCCAGTGTGCCAGCAGCACCTCTGTTTCCAAGATGGCAGAGGTCTGGAGCACACTGGAGGAGCTCTGGGCACCTCCCAGGGGAGGTGCAGGTCAGGGGAGTGGTCACTCCCCTTTCCTTTGTCCAGTTTCGCGCCTAAGCAGGGCTGAGGGGTCCCTGAACCGGTGTAGACTGGCTTATGCAAAAATGGGCAGCATCTGTGCCCATGAAAGCATTTCCAGAGGCTGGGGGAGGCTACTCCTCCCCTGCCTTCACACTATTTTCCAAAGGGAGAGGGTGTAACATCCTCTCTCTGAGGAAGTCCTTTGTTCTGCCATCCTGGGCCAGGCCTGGCTGGACCCCAGGAGGGCAGAAACCTGTCTGAGGGGTTGGCAGCAGCAGCAGCTGCAGTGAAACCCCTGAAAAGGCAGTTTGGCAGTACCAGGGTCTGTGCTACAGACCACTGGGATCATGGGATTGTGCCAACTATGCCAGGATGGCATAGAGGGGGCAATTCCATGATCATAGACATGTTACATGGCCATATTCGGAGTTACCATTGTGAAGCTACACATAGGTATTGACCTATGTGTAGTGCACGCATGTAATGGTGTCCCCGCACTCACAAAGTCAGGGGTATTTGCCCTGAACAATGTGGGGGCACCTTGGCTAGTGCCAGGGTGCCCACACACTAAGTAACTTTGCACCTAACCTTTACCAGGTAAAGGATAGACATATAGGTGACTTATAAGTTACTTAAGTGCAGTGAAAATGGCTGTGAAATAATGTGTGCATTATTTCACTCAGGCTGCAGTGGCAGGCCTGTGTAAGAATTGTCAGAGCTCCCTATGGGTGGCAAAAGAAATGCTGCAGTCCATAGGGATCTCCTGGAACCCCAATACCCTGGGTACCTCAATACCATATACTAGGGAATTATAAGGGTGTTCCAGTAAGCCAATGTAAATTGGTAAAATTGGTCACTAGCCTGTTGGTGACAATTTGTACAGAGAGAATAACCACTGAGGTTCTGGTTAGCAGAGCCTCAGTGAGACAGTTAGGCACCACACAGGGAACACATACATATAGGCCACAAACTTATGAGCACTGGGGTCCTGACTAGCAGGGTCCCAGTGACACATAACAAACATACTGAAAACATAGGGTTTTCACTATGAGCACTGGGCCCTGGCTAGCAGGATCCCAGTGAGACAGTGAAAACACCCTGACATACACTCACAAACAGGCCAAAAGTGGGGGTAACAAGGCTAGAAAGAGGCTACTTTCTCACACCCACCAAAACAGGTAGTTTTGTATTTGATAATTTTGATGTGTCCAGATAGTGTTTTGGGGCATTTTCTGTCGCGAGACCTAGGAGTACCCACACTAGTGAGGTGCCATTTTTATCGGGAGACTTGGGGGAAATGCACGTTTGGTAGGTTTCCCTAGGTGCCGGCTGAGCTTGAAGCCAAAATCCACAGCTAGGCACTTTGCTAAAAACAGCTCTGTTTGCTTTAGGAAAATGTGAAGTGTCCACGTTGTGTTTTGGGGCATATCCTGTTGCGGGTGCTAGGCCTACCCACACAAGTGAGGTACCATTTTTATCAGGACACTTGGGGGAACGCTGGGTGGAAGGAAATTTGTGTCTCCTCTCAGATTACAGAACTTTCTGTCACTGAAATGAGAGGAAAATGATTTTTTTGGGACAAATTGTGAGGTTTGCAAAGGATTCTGGGTAAAGGAACTTGGTGAGTGCCCCACAAGCCAACCCATTCTGTAATCCCATAGGTGTCTAGTTTTCAGAAATGTCCTGGTTTGCTAGGTTTTCTTAGGTGCTGAATGAGCTAGGGGCCCAAATCCACAAGTAGGCACTTTGCAAAAAACACGTCAAATTTCAATGTAAAAATGTGATGTGTCTATGTTACGTTTCCTGTCACAGGCACTAGGCCTACCCACACAAGTGAGGTACCATTTTTATCAGGAGACTTGTGGGAAAACAGAATAGAATAACAAGTGTTATTGGCCTTTGTCTTATTCAACATTTTTTCTTTCCAAATGTAAGACAGTGTGTAAAAAAGACATCTATTTGAGAAATGATCTGTAATTCACATGCTAGTATGGGACCCCGGAATTCAGAGGTGTGCAAATAACCACTGCTTCTCTACACCTTGTCATGGCCCATTTTTGAAATACAAAGGTTTTCTTGAATCCTATCTTTCAATCTTTATATTTCAGCAAATGAATTGATGTATGCCAGGTATAGAATAAAAACCCATTCCAAGGTGCAGCTCATTTATTGGCTCTGGGTACCTAGGGTTATTGATGAACTGACAAGCCCTATATATCCCCGCAACCAGAAGAGTCCAGCAGACGTAACAGTATATTGCTTTCGAAAATCTAACATCGCAGAAAAAAGTTACAGAGTAAAACGTGGAGAAAAACAGATGTTTTTTTTGGACGTCAATTTTATTATTTTTTATTTATGTTGTTATTTCTGTAGGAAAACACTGTAGGATCTACACAAATGACCTCTTGGTGAATTATACATTTTGTCTACATTAAAATGGGGTATGTCCCAGTAAAATGCCAAAATTGGGTTGAAAAACTGCGTTTTCTGATTCAAGTCTGCCCGTTCCTGAAAGCTGGGAAGCTGGTGATTTTAGCACCAGAAACCCTTTGTTGATGCCATTTTCAAGGAAAAAACCCGAGCCCTCTTCTGCAGCCCTTTTTTCCCTTATTTGAAAAAACGAAATTTTTGCTGCATTTTGGCAAATTTCTTTGTCTCCTTCAGGGGAACCCACAAAGTCTGGGTACCTGTAGAATCCCTGGGATGTGGGGAAAAAAGGACTCCAATTTGGCTTGTGTAGCTCATGTGGACAAAAAGTTATGAGGGCCTAAAAGCAAAGATCCCCAAATAGACCAAAAAATCCCTGGCACCTGAGAAGGAAAAGTCCTGGCAGCGAAGGGGTTAAACATTGGCAGCGAAGGGGTTAAACACCTCGTTTGAATCTGTGCTGCTGTGACTGCTCGCGCATGCGCAACATCGCGTTGGGGGAGCGGGGACGGACACGCGAGCTGAAACATGCAGGAAGCAGCTGAATGAACAAGCCCCCTCTGACGTAGGGGGTGCGGATTCGGACGCGGGGGGGGGGCGTCAAGAGGCAGTACATAGCTTCACCGGCCATAATTTTCAGGACAACTTCATGAGAGAAAAGTATTTTCTGTCAAACATGGTTTATCCCAGCACCAAGGTACAATGAATGTATTGTTTAGTAGAGGACAGTGGTCAGCGACGGGGGAAATGGCTGTATTGTTTAATATAGCCTTAGAACCCGCCGTAGCGGGCTCTACCGGCTATTAAAGGCCCGCTCCCGCGTTAAATGCCCGAGCCGAAGGCGAGTGCATTTAACAAGGGAGAGGGACTTTAATAGCCGGTAGAGCCCGCTACGGCGGGTTCTAAGGCTATTAGAGCATGAACAGAGAAGGTGAGAGCATGAAGGCGTCAAAGACTGAGCCAAATTGTTCAGTCCCAGAGCCGTTCATTCTTTTTAAAATTATTTAAACGTGAGTTCTGTATTTATTTCAACTTCGAGGTGTGTGTTTATTTTCCTGAAACGTAACACCACCGTCTGCAGTTTTACGTTTCAGGAAAATAAACACACACCTCGAAGTTGAAATAAATACAGAACTCACGTTTAAATAATTTTTAAAAGAATGAACGGCTCTGGGTCTATGAAGTGTGGGTTAATGGGTTCTGCACACAGAGGTCAATTGCCTTATGTTTTGAAAAGGCACGAAGCTTTTGAAAACAATATCGTTGCAGCTCAGGCTGCACACGTTGCGCAACCAGTCCTTGTTTAACTAAATATAGTTGTACATGTGTCTGGCTCACTAAATTACTTTTTTGTAAAGCGCATACAGCGTTTTCAAAAACCTTGGAAGATATATTACAAAAATAAACGTTTTTGTACACATACCTTCATCACGTAAAGAACAATGGCGGCTGCCGTTAAGTGTAACGGCTTTTTTCACACTCTGTAACTGGAATTGGACGAGGGGCTGCAGAGTTCATTTTTCACTCTATTTAAATAATTTCCAGGGTTCACCCACCTTGCTGGGAAACAAGCATCTTCTTTTTTTTTCAATAAAGAGATTGGGTCCTTTTGCTGGGCATGCGCTTCTGAGAACGGAAGTGGAGATTCTGAAAATAAGGAAGAGCCCACCCACCATGTTCGTTCTCTACGCAATCTAGAAAGCAGTACTGTTTTTTACCAGAAATGAGGTATGTAAGGCACACTTGTCAGTTTCATTTTGAAAATATGACTAAATAATTGGAAGAATCGAAAGAAGCGTAAAAATGTCTGACTTTTTAACACATTTTAAATTTCAGCAACCAACTGGGAACAAAAGGCTTTTATTATATTACTAACACTTCATTCTACAATAAAAGTACTAAAATCATGAAATAAAAAGTTTTACATTCACAAGTTAAACATGCTCACTAATGTGTTTGAGGAAAAACAAGCATTGCAATGTATTAAAACAATCAGGACACATCTGTACTATTAAGATTTCATTTCAGTAAAAATTGCACATTGCCGTTAAATGTGATGTTACAGTGTGAGAAAATATCGGAAACAATTCTTTGCGTATTGTGATCTGTGCTGCTCCCTGGTACTCTAAATGAAGAACTGTCTTCTATTTCTACACCGGGTTGTGCTCCATTTACGTATTTTTCAGATCCATCTTTCTTGATACTGTCACCAGCATTTGCTAGTACAGTGGACCAAACAGTTCTATCTTCAGATGAAGCTTTCCAGTAATTTTGCACACTCATTTCGCTTTTGTGGCCAGTGACTGCCATTATCTGATGTGCTTCAAAACCATTATCTGCAAGCAATTGCACAGCTGTAGCGCGCAGACAATGGTTTGTGTAAATACGGCTTAATCCTGCTTTCCTGCTGATTTCTTTCATTAGTCCTCCAATTGTATTTTTCGCAAGAGGCTTCTTGAAATACCACACAGAGGCACTTGCAGCATCCGCCACAGTACGTTTCTTTGGTTGTACATAGAAGCAACTGCATTCTCTGGGCAATTTGGAAATGTACAATTTCAAAGATTTCACGGGACACATTGCACTGTCTGGTTGGGCATAAATGCGCCCTCTGTTTTGATATCTAAGTTTCTCATTTACTTCATTATGGTTTTTTGTTGGTTCATTGAAGGTTAACGTTGCATACTCTCGGTTGTGTTCATCTAGTAGGAATGTGAAAGCATTTTTAGGCAACTCTCGCAATCCTTCCCTGCCGCGTCTTGCAAGGTGAAGTTGGGTATCAAAAAAAACTTTGGACTGAAGTGAAATAGGTTCATCACAGTTCAAAATACCACAGTGTTTTATCAGTGACAAGTCCTGTGCTGATATGAATTCTTTTCTAACACTGACATCTTTGCCTTCTCTACGTTGTTTTTTTAAAATTGCTACTAACACATTGTTAGCGGGTGCAAACACAGCATCATGCATGATATTAACAGCTCTGCTAAAAGGAGGATTATTAATTTGTCTATTTAATCCAGCTCTTATTGATATTAGGCTTTGATTACTATAGCATTCCCTTTTAGCATTTCTTACCTCCGCATAAAAATGTCTCTGAAGGCTGCAGAGTTCAGGCAGTGGTTGCATCTCAAAATCAGGTGTGTGCCTATTTTCTACCAACCAGTCTCTGAATATTTGAGTTGCCCATTTTGTTGCTGTTCTAGTCTTGCTTTCAGCCCTCTGCTCTTCAAGTACATCCAGTTCATGTGCAGCAAAGTTTTGGTGGCGTTTTCCAGGCTTCTCTTTTAGTACTCCAGCTGATTTATTTACCCATTCTTCAATGGAAATATGTCCAAATAAATTGAAAGAAATGTGTTGAGGCTTTTCCAAAAACAGAACATTCCTTGGAGGATTTGCCATAGCTACTGCTGAGCTCTTCACCTGGTTCTGAATGTCGGGTTAACTGCACTTTAAACCGTAGAATGGATTGCTAGTGTAGGCTCGTGGAGTTTAGAACACTCGGCTGAGAGGGCCTTTACCAGTGAATACAGATCTCTGGAGCTGCATTGTCTTCAATGGAGTTCTGAACATTCCAATGCTCTAATATTCTGTAATGATCAGTGAGGGTAGACATGGCTGTATTGTTTACATTGGATTGTGGTCAGCGGGGGTAGAAATGGCTGTATGGTTTAGTGCAGGAGTCTCCAATGTAGCTCGAGAGCCACTGGTAGCTCGCCAGCATCCTCTAAGTAGCTCTCAGAGAGTCTCTGCATATTAAAGAGGGCAGCATTGCTCATCTCAAGACCCTGAAGGTGAAGCCAGCTGCAACAACGGCCGGGCGCCAGGATAACACTCCGACAGACACTGTGTTGTCTCACAGGGTCGGCCACATGACCACCTACTCTACTCTCAATCTAAGCCACAAAGAGGTTGTTCATGGTATATGCCCGGCCCTGTCAGTCGCACCACACGTGTGAACAATGCACCATGAAAGGAGAGTGGAAGCAGTAACTAGTGCTCACTCACCGAAGTGTGGGACTGCAGCGCAAGACTGAGGAGAGCAGGGTGAGGATCCAGAACATTAAAAGCCTCATCTGCATTAATTGATGTCCTGACTCATTCTTGGATAGTGTGTTTATTTGTGGACTAGTTGTGCCATCATGGCAGCGGTCATTGATAAAGTGAGGGCGTGACTGGCCTACCTTTAGTCATGCCGGACAGATGGCGCTGCCCCCCGCATAATAATGGACATGACTGGGACCCTGGCCATTATGGCATCCAGCCTTGGCACAGTGGTGGCCCTGGTATGATGGTGGCATTATTTGCACAGCACATGCATCATTGATGTGTTGGTGAGCATCCTTGGCCAATGATTGTAATGCCTGGGTATTCGAAGCAGGGTATATCCATGTGGGGTATTTTTATACCGAAGTACTCAATGAAAAGGACAGGCTGATGTTTGGACACTGTGTATGTCCTGAAAAATGCAAGCTGATATTTTAAAGGCAAAATGATGTTTGTTTTTTCAGAAAAACTCAGTTTGTTTGCGAAAACAGAAAGTGGTGTTTGAGTGGAAAATGTGTGTATTTTGAGAGACTGATATGCTGAGGAAGACAAAATATTGTAATTGCATTGCAGGATTAAAGTTGATAATTGAAGCTGAGGTGGGAGACCTGCTGCTGTGGATGTGTCCTTTGTGCCACAGGCGTGTGGAGATGTGAATGTTACTTCATTAGTCAGGTGAAGGCATTTCATGTAGATAAGCTTTGTTCCTGGCATTTCTGCTGGTACCTCGCCTGGCATGCTTGGAGGTCCCCTCTGATAATCCAGCACAGGGTGGTGATAGTGCAATGTTAGCAAATGATGTCCCTGGTTTACAGTGATGATGCAGGAACAGATGTGTGCTAATGTTTGTTTCCTTCGAGATTCTGGCCAATATTCTACCCCTGGTCACCCCCTCGAAGCAGTTTAGTGTAATGGGGGCTGTAGAAGTGTGTTTACTCCCTCATAACCCTGGATTCCATATTCTTACTCCGTTCCTTTGTAGCTGCCACTTCTGCTTAGCTCCTCGACGCACTGTAGTGTGATAAGGCGCTATACAGTGTCAGTCCTCTTACCTTGTACACCTGCTCTGCTTCCTTCGTGGGGGTCACACGGTGCTCTCTGTGTGCCCGGGACTCTCTACAGACCTCACACAGGAGCCCACCGTCTGTTTCACAGAAGAGCTGCGGCCTCTCCCCGTGCTCCTCGCACAGACTTCCAGGCGCTATACAAGTGCCAGTTCTCTTACCTTGTACTCCTGCTGTGCTTCCTTCGTGGGGGTCACACGGTGCTCTCTGTGTGTCCGGGACTCTACACAGACCACACACAGGAGTTCACCGTCGGTTTCACAGAAGAGCAGCAGCCTCTCCCCGTGCTCCTCACACGGACTTTCTGTGGCAGGCCCTCTGGGCGCTATATCCAGTCTTGTCACCATTTCTACTATATTTGCCAATCTCTTACTCGGCTTCAGTTTTTTCTCCAGGTCCATCCTCTCTCTGCACTCCGGGCACCATTTCTCTAAGTCCCTGCTGGCCTTGAACCTGGTGATGCAGGAGAGACAGAAGATGTGTCCGCAGTCCAGGGTCACGGGGTCAGTGTACAGCTCTGTGCAGATGGAGCAGGTGACTTCTTGTAACAGCTCAGCCCTGGGGTCTGAAGCCGCCATGTCTTTCCTGAGCTGTGACGAGCTCCTTTCACTTACATTTACTTTCAACACTGCTAGGCGCTATGAACCGCGCATGCGTGGAATGTAGTAGAACTGGATGAACCGCAGGCAGCTCTTGTAGGTGCAGACTACTAGCAGAGAGAGAAAAACAGGATTGTTCGGGGCCCAGCCCCTCTGGCAGGGGACAAAGAGGCTTGGCCCTGTACGTGGTGCAGTTAGGATGACCACTGGCATCGAGGCAAATTCTGGACAAGACTGCAAAAATTTCAGGACAAAGGGCCAAAATTCAGACAAAAACTCAAGAACAAACGTAGGTTTTACAGACACACCCAAGGAGAGGCCAAGCCTCACTGTTGTCTGTGCACTTATTTACTCTTTTTTAACATAGCACTATTTATTCACTGTGCTCTTTTTGTGATTGCCTCCTGGTATGCTAGATTCAGGTGTCACATTACATCCTTGCTCAGTAGTAAATTAATGCCCCTCAGCACTGTGTCAAGGACATCACCCCTACCCAGATCTACCCATTCTTTCTTGGTGAGAAAGCAACAGCAACATTTTGATTATGTTTCTAAACATTTTAAAAACCCCTGGGAACAGTTTAGGAAACATTAAGGCAAGTAACCTAATGCTAGTTTCAACAATTTGAACAAAAACATCTGGCTCAACCCAACCGCCCATGGATTTCCAACCTAAACCTTTGTTAATGAGACCGAGCAGATGGTGTGGGCAACAGTCTCACACCTAATGTCAGGATGTGAGGTGCCCACAACCTGTCTGTAGTCTCACAGCGCTAGAGTGCACATGTGGGACTCTACATTTATCTCAGAACTGGGAGCCCGGACTACCAATCAAAGATAATAAAAGAGGATGGTGAAATGGAGATCAGATGGGAGATCCCCTGCATGATTCAAATGATTGTTGCTAAGAACTGGATAAGTAGGGAAGAGAAGAACAAGGTGGGACAAATCCTAAAACCAGACAAGACTGGTATGGCACTACTGGGGGTCTTCTAAGGAGCCCTCAGAGTGGATGGAATCATACAACCATGCCTGCAAAAGCCTTGCGGTATGATTCCAACATGTTTGGAGTTACCATTATGTCGCTGGACATAGGTAGTCACCTATGTCTAGTACATGTGTAAAATGGCGTCACCTCTCTCACGAAGTCTGGGAAAATAGTCCTGGAGTTCATGGGGGTGCACTCACACACAGGTACTTTGCACCCTGCCCTCAGGGCTGAAGGGCCTGCCATAAGGGTGACTTATAAGTGACCTGGTGCAGTCTAAATGGCAATCATGTAGAAGCCTTTGCATGGGCTCCCTATGTATGGCAAAAGATATGCTGCAGACCATAGGGATCCCCTGCTACCCCAATGCCCTGGGTACCTAAGTACCATATACTAGGGACTTATAAGGGGGCAACAGGTATGCCAATTGTGGGTGAAATACTGAGTTACCAGTATGCAATGACAACATTTAGAGGCGAGAGAGCATAATCACTGGGGTCCTGATTAGCAGGATCCCAGTGAACACAGTCAAGCACACTGACACCAGGCATTCCTCCATCTATGAATTCAGCATATGACCTACTGCTACGTGCAATGTTTCTCATGGGAACCCAAAAGAAAGCTCATGTTAAAAAAATAATTACAACACTTTTACCTAGCTGCAAATAATACGAGTTCTGTAGGCCTTGTTAACATAAGTAATTCAAATGCATTACAGTTCACTCGTTGCAGTTCAATAAAACATGTAAAATACGCACTTATAAACTCATCAATGTTATTCATCCATTAATAAAGCAATCCATTTTACTTTAAATGAAAACTTTGTTAATACATGATAATAAATGTGTCAGAGTAGTGCATTTCTTTATTTCTGCTCAACTCTTTAAACTAATAAATCACACATTAAACATTTAATAAACACATTTGTTTTCAATACGTGATTGAACTGGAGTCTAAATTATACTTCACACTATTTTTCATTGACTAACATGTTAATCAATAGGGTAGGCACAATTGTGACCACCATCAGTTAAAATATTAGCACATTTTATATGCGTGTCAGAGCAGCTTCTATGTTAGACTGTTAAACGCGAGACATAAATCATCTGCTGAAGTATGGGTCACTAACACGTCAGGTACAGAGCAGGCCGTGCACACAGAGGACTATCTGCAACTGGCCTCCATGAGTCTGCAGACACTTAGGATATGATTTAGAGTTTGGGAACAGGATATCCCGCCCGCTGTGTTACAAAGTGCCATTGAATACAATGTTGACATATAATATTGCTATTTTCATTTGACTAAGTTAGGCCCTTCGTGCTCACTGCAGTCTGCTGCAAGGAGTTTAAAGATATTTCTGAGGATGTGCTACTCTGCACCTTTGTACTGAGAGACATATGTCAGAGGACTGTCTGCGACCAGCCTGCAAGAGTCTGCAGAGACTGAGGGCCTGTTTTAGAGTTCAGTGGAGGAGATATCCCATCCACCACATTACAAGTGCCTTCAGTGGGTGTATGAACTCACTGTTTTTTTAAAATTCTTCTTATTTAAAATGTTCATGATAAAGACATCTACAACAATATCATGTCAACAGTGTAACTTTGCAGCAATTACCCACATATGTAGTGCACAGTTCCCGTGAGAAACCCACACAAGGCAGCACAGGGAGGTGTCTTTGGCTCGTGCTACATTCCTACTGTCAGTACTATATAGCAGCCTGGTCCAGGACCACAGGCCCAGCAGACCTTCACAGCGCCCGTGTGTAGGAAACTACCATCTGGCCTGGCATGTTACCCCCATATTTCACTGTATATATGTTGTTTTAGTGTATGTGTCACTGGGACCCTGCCAGCCAGGGCCCCATTGCTCATAAGTATGTGCCCTGTATGTGTTCCCTGTGTGATGACTAACTGTCTCACTGAGGCTCTGCTAATCAGAACCTCAGTGGTTATGCTCTCTCTGCTTTCTAAATTGTCACTAACAGGCTAGTGACCAATGTCACCAATTCACATTGGCATACTGGAACACCCTTATAATTCCCTAGTATATGATACTGAGGTACCCAGGGTATTGGGGTTCCAGGAGATCCCTACGGGCTGCAGCATTTCTTTTGCCACCCATAGGGAGCTATGACAATTCTTACACAGGCCTGCCATTGCAGCCTGAGTGAAATAACGTCCACGTTATTTCACAGCAATTTACCACTGCACTTAAGTAACTTATAAGTCACCTATATGTCTAACCTTCACCTGGTGAAGGTTGGTGCAAACTTACTTAGTGTGTGGGCACCCTGGCACTAGCCAAGGTGCCCCCACATCGTTCAGGGCAAATTCCCCGGACTTTGTGAGTGCGGGGACACCAGTACAAGTGTGCACTGTACAAAGGTCATTACCTATGTACAGCGTCACAATGGTAACTCCGAACATGGCCATGTAACATGTCTAAGATCATGGAATTGTCACCCCAATGCCATTCTGCCACTGGGGGGACAATTCCATGATCCCCCGGGTCTCTAGCACAGAACCCGGGTACTGCCAAACTGCCTTTCCGGGATCTCTACTGCAGCTGCTGCTGCTGCCAACCCCTCCGACAGGTTTCTGCCCTCCTGGGGTCCAGGCAGCCTTGGCCCAGGAAGGCAGAAAAACGGATTTCCTCTGAGAGAGGGTGTAACACTCTCTCCCTTTGGAAATAGGTGTGAAGGCTGGGGACTAGTAACCTCCCCCAGCCTCTGGAAATGCTTTGATGGGAACAGATGGTGCCCATCTCTGCATAAGCCAGTCACACCAGTTTAGGGATCCCCCAGTCCTGCTCTGGCGTGAAACTGGACAAAGGAAAGGGGAGTGACCACCCCCCTGACCTGCACCTCCCAGGGGAGGTGCCCAGAGCTCCTCCAGTGTGTCCCAGACCTCTGCCATCTTGGAAACAGAGGTGTTTGTGGCACACTGGACTGCTCTGAGTGGCCAGTGGCAGCAGGTGACGTCAGAGGCTCCTTCTGATAGGCTCTTACCTCTCTTGGTAGCCAATCCTCCTTCCTAGGTAGCCAAACCTCCTTTTCTGGCTATTTAGAGTCTCTGCTTTGGGGATCTCACCAGATAACGAATGCAAGAGCTCACCAGAGTTCCTCTGCATCTACCTCTTCACCTTCTGCCAAAGGATCGACCGCTGACTGCTCAGGATGCCTGCAAAACCGCAACAAAGTAGCCAGACGACTACTAGCAACCTTGTATCACTTCATCCTGCCGGCTTTCTCGACTGTTTCAAGGTGGTGCATGCTCTGGGGGTAGCCTGCCTCCTTATTGCACCAGGAGCTCTGAAGAAATCTCCTGTGGGTCGACGGAATCTTCCCCCTGCAACCGCAGGCAACAAAAGACTGCATCACCGGTCCTCTGGGTCCCCTCTCAGCACGAGGAGCGTGGTCCCTGGAACTCAGCAACTCTGTCCAAGGGACTCCCACAGTCCAGTGACTCTTCAGTCCAAGTTTGGTGGAGGTAAGTCCTTGCCTCCCCACGCTAGACTGCATTGCTGGGTACCGCATGATTTGTAGTTGCTCCGGCTCCTGTGCACTCTTCCAGTATTTCCTTCGTGCACAGCCAAGCCTGGGTCCCCGACACTCTAACCTGCAGTGCACAACCTTCTGAGTTGTCCTCCGGTGTCGTGGGACTCCCTTTTGTGACTTCACACGGACTCCGGTTCACTCTTCTTCCAAGTGCCTGTTCAGATACTTCTGCGGGTGCTGCCTGCTTCTGTGAGGGCTCCCTTACTTGCTGGGCGCCCCCTCTGTCTCCTCATCCAAGTGGCGACATCCTGGTCCCTCCTGGGCCACAGCAGCTTCCAAAAACCCTAACCGCGACCCTTACAGCTAGCAAGGCTTGTTTGCGGTCTTTCTGCGTGGGAACACCTCTTCAAGCTTCTTCACGACCTGGCACATGCATCCTCCAAAGGGGAAGTTCCTAGTCCTCTTCGTTCTTGCAAAACACCAAGCTTCTTCCATCCAGTGGAAGCTTCCTTGCACCCTCAGCTGGCATTTCCTGGGCTCCTGCCCACTCTCGACACTGTCGCGACTCTTGGACTTGGTCCCCATGTCTTACAGGTACTCAGGTCCAGAAATCCACTGTTGTTGCATTGCTGGTGTTTGTTCTTCCTGCAGCATCCCCCTATCACAACTTCTGTGCTCTCTGGGGGTAGTAGGTGCACTTTACACATACCTTTCAGGGTCTTGGGTGGGCTATTTCTCTAACCCTCACTGTGTTCTTACAGTCCCAGCGACCCTCTACAAGCTCACATAGGTTTGGGGTCCATTTGTGGTTTGCATTCCACTTTTGGAGTATATGGTTTGTGTTGCCCCTATACCTATGTGCTCCTATTGCAATCTTTTGTAACTTTACACTGCTTGCATTACTTTTCTTGCGATAACCTGCATAATTTTGGTTTGTGTACATATATCTTGTGTATATATCTTATCCTCATACTGAGGGTACTCACTGAGATACTTTTGGCATATTGTCATAAAGCTAAAGTACCTTTATTTTTAGTACTTCTGTGTATTGTGTTTTCTTATGATATTGTGCATATGACACCAGTGGTATAGTAGGAGCTATGCATGTCTCCTAGTTCAGCCTAAGCTGTTTTGCCATAGCTACCTTCTATCAGCCTAAGCTGCTAGAAACACCTCTTCTACACTAATAAGGGATAACTGGACCTGGCACTAGGTGTAAGTACCTCTGGTACCCACTACAAGTCAGGCCAGCCTCCTACACCGTGTTCACCAGGAGCTACCATGCTCCCACAGAATCTCAGCGCTACTCCAAGAACCCACTCCTCCCTAAGGAGTACCCTTGTCAGCAGCAGAGGATACTGGGCATGCCAACCAGCCATTTGTGAAGTGGAGGCTCAGGCCTTGTCCAGTGGATCGCTATATGTCACTTTGCTAACACCAGTCCCAGCAAAGCAAATCCATGCCTCAGCTTCCTCCCTGATTTGGGGATCAGTAGATCGAGAAGACAGTGTTGAGTCGTTAGCTCCATAAGGATGCCTCTGACCTTCTGAAGTGTCCGCACCACCCCAGCCTAGTAGGCTCCATCCTGTGGCATTCCCATGTCATGTGTAAAAAATGCCCTGAGCTTTCTCTGCATCCTGTGCAGCCTCCGCCCCAGCTGGAAATATTCCATTCAGGTGCTGTGGCATAAGATACACTTAGTGCAGGGAATAGAACTGCATGAGCTTAAAGCGCACATTACTAGCAGTTTCTTTCACTTGGGCACATGCCCACTTCCACTCGCCATCTGTAAGTTGCTCATCCATGTCCACATTTCAGCTACCTTGTTTGAAATGGACCTTTCTGCAGAGTTTTCCCCCAAACGTTTTTCCTTTCTTCTCCAATTTTTCTGACTCTCTTTCTGTTGGCTTTAGGACTCTGGGCACTTTACCAATGCTAATCAGTGCTAAAGTGCATGTGCTCTCTCCCCTAAAACTTGGTATAATTGGCTTACACCTGTTTGGCTTATTTAATTTACCTGTAAATCCCTTGTGCAGTGGTATACCATAGACCCAGGGCCTGTAAATTAAATGCTACTAGAAGGCCTGCAGCGCTGACTGCCTCACCCACAGAAGTAGCCTTTCAAACTTGTCTCAGCCCTGCCACTGCAGTGCGTGCATGCGCACACAGTTTACTGCCACATTGACTTGGCAAGTCAAACAACTTGCCAATGTCTCAACTCTCTTTTTACTACACTTAGGTTACCTCCTAAGGTAGGTCCAAGATAGCCCAAAGGTTTTTATGTTTTACATGTCCTACTAGTGACAAACAACCTATTTTGTTTTTCACTACTGTGAATGCTGGTCCTCTCGCGTAGGTTTGCATTAGGAATTCCCTCATATATGTCTAAGTGGTAATTTCTGATCTGTGAGCAGTAGTGTGGGCATGGATTTTATGTTACTATTTTAATAATGTCACTTTTAGAAAGTGTGTGTTTCTCTGTCTTTATAACTCTAGTACTTTGCAGCCTGACTCCAATCCATGTCAAGGGCAGAGTGACAGCTCCACGTGGTGGACACTTTCCAGACAGCCATCACACAGGAGGGGCTGAATTTGACAGAAGAGGCATCTGCATATTGATAGTCTTCATGGGCTGAGGATAGGGAGGGCCGTTAATGCCTTACATGTCAATAGGCTGTGTCCTGCCCTCACACAATGGGCTGATTACCCCCTACTGATGTCTGGAGACAGGCCTGGGTTGAAAGAGTGTTGTGCTTCACTTGACAGGTTCTCTTTGAAGTTACCGCCTGAACAAACACATTTTTGGAGTATAAGTACAGGGATTCTGACCCCATGAGGGTAGAGCCCTTTTGGGAACTGGGACTGAACCTCTGCTAGAAGGACTGCTGAGCTGAAAAATGACTCATCTGGACTGCTCTTCTGCAGTTGCCCTGCTACCTGCTGTTGCTGGGTGGCAAAAATAACTCACTGGATTGCTTTTCTGATTATTGGGCTGCTGCCAGCTTGCTCCCTGACTCTGGGCTACCTAGGCACTTCTGGACTGCCAGGAGGAATCGCCCTTAATTTCCTCTTTGGTGCTGGCCCATCTAGTGCTGTCTGCCTTGTATTTCCCCTACCAGTGTTCCCGCAGGGGCCAATGCGGGTTTAATGTCCTTGTGACTCCCTCTCCCATGTATGTCCCGGGCTCACTGCTCCCAGTGAGTGGTATGCACCTTGAATTATCGCCCTGTGTTTTATAGTATAGCGCCACCTGTGGAGCACTTCAGCTTCCACCCACCTGGAAAGCATTATTTTATTATCCTGCAGCGTGTGGAGAGCGCTTCATCTCTTTTCCCCTCCATGTGGGTGAACGTGGGAAAGAAACATGTCTTGGGTGTTGGTGATAGAAGTTCCCCATCTTTGTATCCCCATTCACTTAGTCAAGTAGTCATACTTCTCTCCTTTGATCTCTATAGTCAATAACTCCATAGGCAAAAGGCAGCAAATGTTATGGGGGATTATCTGCTGTAGAAGCATTGTCTCATCCTTCACAATAATCGAATGTGTCTTTGAGGTTGACAGACCTTTGAACCCAGAAAGAAGTGTGGTGAACCATAAACAAACTCACATCAACACCACCAACAATTTAGACAGCATGATCAATGTGGCCACGGAAGGAAAACTCCAATCAGGAATGAAGTTCAAAGCTTTATTACAACCACAAGGTTAGAGTATGAAGACAGCATGTAAATCCAAATTATAAAGATATGAAATAACCAAAGGAGGCAAAATAAATTCAAACAAATTAACATTAATAAAATTGAACATTCAGTGAGAATAAACATATCAATAATGATAATAACTGGAATACAGAAACATATCTTAAATCTAAATTAACAGGCATTGCTCAGTTTCTATTTAGCAGAGTCAAAAATCTTGAACTGGGCACAGGTGGGCCCTACAGCTACCCAAATTAGGGCTATATACGTGTATGGGGACAAACAAATATGGGCAAAATACAAAAAGAGACAAAATACATTTGGAAAAATATATCTCAGGCTACCAATCACTAGCTAAAAATAAAAAGAAGAGTGTCTGTCACGAACTGCACTTGACTTCTCACCTCTGGATACAGGGTTGGAGAACACACCCGGTCTTCTATAGGTTCTGGATAATCCCAGATAGGGGCGACCCTTTCTAGTAGCCACGGTGCCGCTTGACAGGGAACGCCAAAGCAGACCATACGCTCCAGAAGGAGTCCCAGAGGAAAAAACCCTAAGAACTGGGGAAAAACCTCAAACAGGAACTCCTAAAAAAGAAGAAGAAAAACAGGACTTGACAACAGGAACAAAACAAGGCAAAAATACTCCAAGGCAAAAAACAGGAACGATGAACAGGAGCGAAGAGCACAACCAATGGGAAGTGTTTGCAACGCAAGATAGAGCAAGACTGAATGGCTTATATACTGAAAAAGGGGAAGTGACATCACAGGAAAGGAAAATAACACCATCTTGAATTGGGAAAAAGCCCATAGACAAGAATAGGGAAATGAAAGCAGTATATAAGAAAGAGAGCATGCTGGGAAATACAAACAGGAAGAAGACAAGATGGACATAACATGGACATAACATGGACATAAAAAAGGAAGAAGACAAATGCACGGAAAAAGAAAGAAAAAAGACCAGAAGAAGGCCACCACAGACAGAGGAGAAGAAAAATGCTTTACAGGTAAGGGCAACGCGACCGGGAGCGCAATACACGATTCCCAGGACGCGCTGCCAAGGAAACAAAAAAACGGGGGGAACGGCGCTCTGAATATCGTCAGCGCGTTCCTGCCGCGGAGGCAGAGAGAGAACCCGCGTCAAGGCGCGCTGTTACAGTGTCAGCATAGTGGATTTTCAAAAATGGCCACTTCAAAGGGGCAGTGGCAAGTAGCAGAGGGGGAAATACCTCTCCAAGGGAACAGCAATCAAAGATTGTTCATCAGCAAAGCATCAGGATCCACACAAGGGGTCTTCATAATTCTGTCAGGGACTGCCTACATTTTCAAAATTCAACAATAATTTAAAATGCATAAAGTAAAGTGATTTGCCGAAAGTATGAACTATGTCATGCCGAAAGGGCATCATCCAATCAGAGTCAATCATCAGACATCAGGCTGCAACAGTCCAACAATTCCCCATGTTTTCCATGATAACATCTTCCATCTGTGCGACTCCATAGGAATTGGAAACAACTGTATACAAGTTCAGTCCATGTTTAAGATGTTCCTCCACCATGGCACTAAGCTACATTCACTCTATATTCAAGCAATACATCTATCACTACTTTTGCTAAGCTTCTCATGAGAATGGAACCCAAAAGAAAACTCATATTAGAAAAGAACAGTGATTCCTCACTTTTATATGACTCTGCCGGCCTCATTTAGGCTAACATAAGAAAATCATTGCATTAAATTTAATTACTGGGTGTAATTAAATACGTGAATATATAAATTCGAGAATTCAACATCATTAATATTCCATTGTTATAAACAATACATTTTAATTTTAAACGATAAAACTTTGTCAGTGTATTTCATTACGTATAACCGAGAAGTGCACTTCTTTAATTTCTGCACATACTTTTAAACTCATAAATCATTAATCATTAGAATTTCTTTCAGTAAATGCATTTAATCTGCAGTCTAAATTACAATTTAACATCAATTTTATTTTTATAGCATGCCATTTAATATGAAAGGCACCTATGTGGCACTGTGAAAATGGAAACACTTGCACATGTAAAATGCGTGTCAGTGCAGCTTTCTACGTTAGGCAGTTAAACATGGGGCAGAAATTGTCGCCTTCTGCTGACTTCTGTGACTTTAAAAGAATGACTGAAATTTACACTCTAACCGTCCGTCCTTTGACGGCAGAATATGCCGTCACCAAAAGGTGCACTCTTATTTCAATGAGACAACTCAAAAATGTGATGTCTTAGTTAGACAAGGTCTGCTGTAATCCTCTAATTTCTTGAGGTTACAATAATAAAGGCTTCTTCTAGTCTCCATGTCTATCTCTTCTCTCTCCTGTTGATTCTTAGTTCTTTTCTTTTTCCACATTTTGTAAAGTTTGTATAATCCAAGTGCAACAAAAGCACACAACGCCACAATCAACAGGGGTCTCAAGATAATTCCCACAATTCCCTTTTTCAAGTTTCCAAACCATTTACCAATGGCTGAACACCATTACCTATTGCTTCCCATGCACCGGTGGCTTTCAACTCTTTCAGGCTACTTTTCAGATTTGTTGTATTTAAGATAAACCTTCTATTCTCCATACTATTATCAGGGATACATGTGCAACATTGTTGCGCATGTAACATTGATCTCATAACAACCATTCCAGTATCCATTAACATGGCGCCTGCCATATCAGTAGATAATGTATCTACTACTGTTGACAACTTCCTAATCTTGATATCATTCAAGATCACACCCACTGATAGAATTATGGCACCAAAAATATCTCCTGTAATCTCTGAAGCACTAGCTCCTCTCCTAACTCTGGATTTCGATTTCTTCGTCCAGAATGAATCATTAAAATTGTCCACATGATACATTTTTGGAACTACTACCCCGCGTAACATGTACCATACCAACATCTGGGCAGCTTTTAAGAGGCATTTTTTCTACTAAAATGCTTTCAAACAAGAAAATATGTCTGCATTCACTATTCCCTACTAAATGTGTGTCTGTTTTTGACTTTGGTCAATATACACACGTGTTGCCAACCTAAATCTGAGAATCCTTGACCACTACTAACTGAAGCATGTGTGTCCCATTGTTGCAAAAATACTTCTATTTCTATTTTGGCTTTCATTTTCCTCCTTCTGTTGTCAACGTGTCCAATGAACTCCTTTTCTACTGAGGTAAGGTTACAGGTCAAATTATTCATGTGCACATATGCTGTACCAAAGGTCAGTGTAGGTTCAAAGAAACCTCCACAATATCAGTGTTTTTTACTTTAACTATATTACTTAAGTGCTGCATAATAGGTACAAAAGAAAAAACAATATCGTAATTTGAATAAAACCATTGAACATACTCATGCTGATATAACAGTGTTAATAAGAGACTACATGAAAACCCATATGCTGATGGCAAACTGTTATAAATCATTCCTTCCTGAACTGATGAAGGGATTTGGGTGCAATCATAACAGTCACAAACATCCATAGTTTCCATGTACTTATACAACAATTTATAACACACATTCAATGTCAACCCTCTCTTCGAACTGTCAGTGTGTAAGAGTCTCTCATCCTCATACAGGGGATCTCGTTCTGCAGTTGAATCTCCTAATATTGGGGCAATTGTGCTTTCAGTCTCCTCTCTCACTGGCACATTCAGTCATATTATCACCAAAATGCTCACAACCACACATACTCTTGCTAATCCTACACACACACATACGTACAATTACCTCCCTAACTTCAAACAGGTTTAATGGACGCAGACCACATTGTGACTCCACTTCTCAAAATAAAAATTCCAAAAATATAAAAAATGCAAAAGCGGTCTTCTATATTGTTTACACATATAATTTTTGTTTATATTAGCAAAGCAAAATCAAAAATCAATCTTCTCAAAAAAAGCAACCATTCTGAATCTTGGATTGTACCATGTCTGTCTAAAAGCTCTGATCATTGCATCCCTCCCTATATGGGCTTCTCCATTGTAATTTCTTGCCATCGGGGACAATAAACTATTTGGCAACACTGCTTTCCCATCACTTGAAACACAAACATCATCTTCATCTCAATTAACACAACCAGCTCTAATCCAACCTCATCATTCTTCCTCTGCCACTTTTTCCTGCAATCTTTTAACTTCTTCCCAAGTATCAATAGCTGTCAAAAAGAGCTTTTGACTTGTCTTATCCGTATTGCTTCCATAGCTCCATCCCTCATTAAAGGAAGTGCAATAAAGGGCACAATACTGTGCCACTTGGCATTGCCTAACGAGATGTAATCACTTGACTTTTAATGTGCTGCACATTTAGCAACTGCATTTTTCACAGGTAACTGTAATGCTTTCATTAACTGGTAAATGGTGTCACCGTTTCAGGTAGGTGATCCAGAAAAGGTCATGGGACCATAACTGTCCGAAATCATGATCAAGACCAAACCCGTACTGGCTATCAGGGAAAATGGTCACTTTAAGCTGTTCAGAAACATAGCATATTCTGGTAACAGCAACCAATTCAACTACTTGGGCAGAAAAGACTCTGTGAAACCATGAAGCTGCTATCACACCTGAGACTGGGCAAACTGTATACCCAGATCCCAGATTTTCTTCAGTATCTCTTAAACAGGAGGCATCAACGAATATTACATAATCATTTTTGTCTGAAGGGCTAGCTTGAATATTGGGTCTTGGTTTGGTACACAATTCAGTCACATCGAGAAAAACATGCTCAACCTCATCTTTGCGGTCACTTTAACTTTCAACAAGAATTGGCAAAAGTGTAGCCACATTCAGAACATTGCATCTTCTGATATTTACAATAGATGAGCCAAGAATGACCTGCTGACAGCGGATCAAATGAGCATTGCTCAAATATTGTGTCTTTTTGTGGGTTAACAGAATTTCAACAGAGTAGGAAACAAAAATATTTAGTGGATGTCCCATAACGATGCCTTCACACTGTTCAATGCTGACACTCAAAGCGGCCACAACTTTCAAACAGCAGAGCAATGCGGCAGCAACAGGATCTTGCGTAGCTGAAGAATAGGCTACAGGCATGTTAGCATTTCCATGTAACTGCGTCAAAACAGAAAGAGCACAACCATCTCTTTCACAGCAAAACAAAGAAAAACATTTGTTGTAGTCAGGCATTGTCAGAGCTAGGGCTCGGCTCAGTCTTTCTCGCAGCTCGGAGTAGGCAGGCAAGCATTTGTCATCAAATGGTACTGGATCAGACACATCCTTGTGTGTCAGCCTCTGTAAAGGCTTAGATAAGAGGGAACAAATCTGAATCCATTGGCGGCAGTGTAGGAGGCTGGCCTGGTTTGTAGTGGGTACCAAGGGGTACTTACACTCTGCACCAGGTCCAGTTATCCCTTATTAGTGTAGAAGAGGTGTTTCTAGCAGCTTAGGCTGATAGAAGGTAGCTATAGCTGAGCAGCTTAGGCTGAACTAGGAGACATGCAAAGCTCCTACTATACCACTGGTGTCATATGCACAATATCATAAGAAAACACAATACACATATATACTAAAAATAAAGGTACTTTATTTTTATGACAATATGCCAAAAGTATCTCAGTGAGTACCCTCAGTATGAGGATAGCAAATATACACAAGATATATGTACACAATACCAAAAATATGCAGTAATAGCAAAAGGAAGTAATGCAAGCAATGTACAGTCACAATAGATTGCAATGAGAACACTTAGGTATAGGGGCAACCAACACAAACCATATACTCCAAAAGTGGAATGCGAACCACAAGTGGACCCCAAACCTATGTGAACTTGTAGAGGGTCGCTGGGACTGTAAGAAAACAGTGAGGGTTAGAAAAATAGCCCACCCCAAGACCCTGAAAAGTAGTTGTAAAGTGCACCTATATTCCCCAGAGAGCATAGAAGTCGTGTTAGGGGAATTCTGAAAGGAAGACCAACACCACCAATGCAACAAAGGTGGATTTCTGGACGACAGTACCTGTGGAACAAGGGGACCAAGTCCAAGAGTCACGACAAAGTCGAGATTGGGCAGATGCCCAGGAAATGCCAGCTGAGGGTGCAAAGAAGCTGCCACCGGATGGTAGAAGCTGTGGATTCCGCAAGAACGAAGAGGACTAGGAACTTCCCCTTTGGAGGATGGATGTCCCACGTCGTGAAGAAGCTTGCAGAGGTGTTCCCACGCAGAAAGACCGCAAACAAGCCTTGCTAGCTGCAAGGGTCGCGGTTAGGGTTTTTGGATGCTGCTGTGGCCCAGGAGGGACCAGGATGTCGCCAATTGCATGAGGAGACAGAGGAGGCGCCCAGCAAGATAGGGAGCTCTCACAGAAGCAGGCAGCACCCGCAGAAGTGCCGGAACAGGCACTACGAAGAAGAGTGAACCAGAGCTCACCCGAAGTCACAAAAGGATATCCCACGACTCCGGAGGACAACTCAGGAGGTTGTGCACTGCAGGTTAGAGTGTCGGGGACCCAGGCTTGGCTTTGCACAAAGGAAATCCTGGAAGAGTGCACAGGAGCCGGAGCAGCTGCAAATCACGCAGTACCCAGCAATGCAGTCTAGAGTGGGGAGGCAAGGACTTACCTCCACCAAACTTGAACTGAAGAGTCACTGGACTGTGGGAGTCACTTGGACAGAGTTGCTGAGTTCCAGGGACCAGGCTCGTCGTGCTGAGATGGGTCCCAGAGGACCGGTTATGCAGTCTTTTGTTGCCTGCGGTTGCAGGGGGAAGATTCCGTCGACCCACGGGAGATTTCTTCGGAGCTTCTAGTGCAGAGAGGAGGCAGACTACCCCCACAGCATGCACCACCAGGAAAACAGTTGAGCAGGCGGCAGGATCAGCGATACAAGGTTGCAGTAGTCGTCTTTGCTACTTTGTTGCGGTTTTGCAGGCGTCCTGAGCAGTCAGCGGTCGATTCCTTGGCAGAAGGTGAAGAAAGAGATGCAGAGGAACTCTGATGAGCTCTTGTATTCGTTATCTAAAGAATTCCCCAAAGCAGAGACCCTAAATAGCCAGAAAAGGAAGTTTGGCTACCTAGGAAGGAGGATAGGCTAGCAACACAGGTAAGAGCCTATCAGGAGGAGTCTCTGACGTCACTCAGAACAGTCCAGTGTGCCAGCAGCACCTCTGTTTCCAAGATGGCAGAGGTGGTCTGGAGCACACTGGAAGAGCTCTGGGCACCTCCCAGGGGAGGTGCAGGTCAGAGGAGTGGTCACTCCCCTTTCCTTTGTCCAGTTTCGCGCCAGAGCAGGGCTGGGGGATCCCTGAAACGGTGCAGACTGGCTTATGCAGAGATGGGCACCATCTGTGCCCATCAAAGCATTTCCAGAGGCTGGGGGAGGCTACTCCTCCCCAGCCCTGCACCTTTTTCCAAAAGGAGATGGTGTAACACCCTCTCTCTGAGGAAGTCCTTTGTTCTGCCTTCCTCGGCCAGGCCTGGCTGGACCCCAGGAGGGCAGAAACCTGTCTGAGGGGTTGGCAGCAGCAGCAGCTGCAGTGAAACCCCGGGAAAGGTAGTTTGGCAGTACCCGGGTCTGTGCTAGAGACTCGGGGATCATGGAATTGTCTCCAGAATGGCATTGGGGTGACAATTCCATGATCTTAGACATGTTTCATGGCCCTGTTCGGAGTTACCATTGTGACGCTGTACATAGGTAGTGACCTATGTACAGTGCACGCGTGTAATGGTGTCCCTGCACTCACAAAGTCCGGGGAATTGGCCCTGAACAATGTGGGGGCACCTTGGCTAGTGCCAGGGTGCCCACACACTAAGTAACTTAGCACCCAACCTTTACCAGGTAAAGGTTAGACATATAGGTGACTTATAAGTTACTTAAGTGCAGTGGTAAATGGCTGTGAAATAATGTGGACGTTATTTCACTCAGGCTGCAGTGGCAGGCCTGTGTAAGAATTGTCAGAGCTCCCTATGGGTGGCAAAAGAAATGCTGCAGCCCATAGGGATCTCCTGGAACCCCAATACCCTGGGTACCTCAGTACCATATACTAGGAAATTATAAGGGTGTTCCAGTATGCCAATGTGAATTGGTGAAATTGGTCACTAGCCTGTTAGTGACAATTTGGAAAGCAAAGAGAGAGCATAACCACTGAGGTTCTGGTTAGCAGAGCCTCAGTGAGACAGTTAGTCATCATACAGGGAACACATACAGGGCACACTTATGAGCACTGGGGCCCTGGCTGGCAGGGTTCCAGTGACACATACAACTAAAACAACATATAGACAGTGAAATATGGGGGTAACATGCCAGGCAAGATGGTACTTTCCTACAGGCAGTAGCCAACCATTCCCAAAAACATTCTGACATTTCTCTGAGTAACTGGTGGATTCCTTTGCAGGATTCTCTCTTGGGACACTTTCCTTTAGACTTTCTTCAATGGGGCGACCTAAGTATTTGACTTCCTTTTTACAGTATTGCAAAATTCCTGGGGAAAATGATATCCATTTTGTCCTAAATGATTCAAGAGGGCTATTGTATCTCTTCTGGAGACTTCACATGTGTTTGATGCAACCATTACATCATCTATGTATTCCACCAAAACTGAAAAGGCATTTTAGGGGACTCCAAATTATTTTTCAAAATCTGATTAAACATTGATGGTTACCCTGTATATCCTTGAGGGGTGCAGCACCATGCCATAAGACGGCTTCCGAATTTATAAGCAAAAATAAACTGACTGTCTTCATGCAGGGTATGGATAAAAAAGCTTGATACCATTCTGCTTCACAATGGATCTGAAACAAAATCACTGCAGAATTTGGTACCACTGGACAACATGGAACAACAATTTCATTAACTTTTTTCAGATCGTGAACTATGTGGTCTTTATTTATTGGGTTTCCTCAATACTAAAATAGGGGAATTACAAGGGCTTCCCAAAATTTCTTCCAAGACACCTTGCTAAATGAAATTATCAATCAAGGGAGTTATTCCTGAAATTACTTCTGGGGTCATATTATAAGGCGGTATCCTCGGATACACTGTGTTTGGCTTCACTGTTGTTTTTGTTACTGGCTCAACTCCTTTTATGAGTCCTATCTCTTTTCCTGAAACCTTGGGTAAGACGGTCTCCTGCAATTTTTCAGGTAAATCTTTATTTGTCATCACTGGAAATAATGAGACAACTTTACAGGGCATGTTTTTTTTCATAATTTGTTTGAATTTCTATACCTTGGTGTCTTATCCAGGTGACTGGTTGACACCTGTTCGGTATAAGTCAATAAGGACGCTCAATGAAGGACCACACGCCAATTATAAATACAATTTAGCTTTACTAGAATTGCAGGTAAATGTAAGCATTTAGCACATTAACAATAGTAGAATAAGAATAGCAATGAAAAGCATCTAATTATATATAAGTACACTACAAAGAGCATCTATGCATATATATAAGCAACATTTTCATTGACAGATATACGTTTTGATTAACTGTATACCAAAATGCATCACACTGCGATGTTCATGAGTTGAATACTTCAGATAAGCTTTGATTTACTGCACACCAAAATTCATGTTTCAATTACTGCAGCAGGCTCTCACTACGATGTTCAGGAAGCAAAATATAAACAAACTGAATACTTCAGATAAGCTTTGATTTACTGCACACCAAAATGCATGTTTCAGTTACTGTAGCAGGTTCACACTACGAGGTTTAAAAAGCAAAATGTAAACAAGCTGAATACTTCAGGTTATAAACACAGTGCAAGCTTAAATAATCAGTCATAATAATAGAGCAAAGAAAGAAAGGCCTTTCATCCCTGTGTGAAACTTAACTTAGTCCACGAAATGCTGGGAAGCCCTCTACCGCCTGCTTGGACCGATCTCCCCCTCAAGCATAACGGTCAGCAAAACAGGGAGGCAGCGCTGGGCCATGGCAGCTTTCACAACTCCATCTGCGAGCTTCAAATCCCTCACCCACACTTCAGTGCTTAAATAACTCGAAGCTTGGATTCTATCTCTTTCTGGCATTTTCTAGCTATGTTATCAGTACTTGGCTGCTCTGCCCTTCTCCAGCCTTTGTTTTCATTCCATCTTCTCCCTGTACTCTTGTTCTCAATGTTGAGATGGAGTCTTCTACACAAACAAGCTTGAAAATAATATCATGAACTTTTCCACGTTGTTTGGGGGAGGGGTTTCAGCAGGCATCACACTCATCTACACTGCTCAAGCTAATTAACCCTTTGTGTCACAATGTCTTCCGCCCTTTCCCTATACTGATCACTTGGGCTGTGCAGCTAATAAAACAATTTAGCTTGCACAATGAATCATGTCCTAACAGACTTACAGGACTTGAATCGCAAACCACATTATTGGTGCTTGTCCTCAAATGAACCTATTTTTACTGGGACATATTCTGTAACAGGATTTGTCAATTGCCTATTTTCTACTCCTACTACCTGGATTCTTTTCCCTGACAAAGACAAGTTTGGCACTTCTGCAGTTCTGACAGTGAAATGTGTAGCTCCAGTATCCACTAACATTGACACATCGTGTCCCATAACATTAGCATTTACATAGGAGCCACGTTGATCTACTTCTAAGGATGCAGCTAATATGCAATCTTCATCATTAGAACTATCGCTGTGAAATGTTTCTGCAAACTCTTCATCCCTCAAGTCAATTAGGGGAAACTGTGAAGCTATCTGATTTACATTTGCATTTGCCCTCTGATT
This sequence comes from Pleurodeles waltl, assembly GCF_031143425.1. Taxonomy (NCBI): domain Eukaryota; kingdom Metazoa; phylum Chordata; class Amphibia; order Caudata; family Salamandridae; genus Pleurodeles; species Pleurodeles waltl. Next base: position 1,457,580 of record NW_027150408.1, on the reverse strand, counting down.
CATTTTTTGCTGAGGAACAATCACCTGCTGCAGTGTCATCAGGGCTTGTGGAACCTGCATCTGCATTCACATGTGACTATGAATTCTCTGCATTTGAACTTGATGATTTCCAGTGGTCTGAGCAACACCACCTTTCTGCACCAAATTATTCACATTATTATAGGGACATTCCCTCTGCCAGTGTCCAAAATTCCCACGCGCATGACATGGATTTATTTTCTTTGGGAAAAAGTGATGTGTCCACATTGTTTTTTGGGGCATTTCTTGTCGCAGGCACAACAGAATTGCCATTCTGGTTTACCTGAACACCACGCCTTCTCCCTCTAAACTGAAGCACATTGTTACTTGCATTCCACTAGCATTTACTAAGATCTGCGGGCTCTGATTTCCCTTCTGTGCAGCTTTCAATTGTAAAGCCATAACTTTTTCGCTTAACATTTTCTGCTTGCTTCAATTCAATGACATCATTACAATACCTTGCATACTGCAAAATCTCATTAATCAGTTTGTTCTGCCAACAAATCAAGTGTTTCTGAAACACTTAATAAATGTCTGGTTTCAAGCCTTGCATAAATCTAAACACAAAATGACCCATGTCTTTTGGCCCAATATTTCCTGTACCACTATGTCGTTTGAAAGCTTGCAACAATCTTTCATAATAAGCATGAATCAACTCTTTTGTCTCCTGTGTTGGTCTGTCAATTTTCACCAATCAGTATCTTTTAGGGACACTTTTTTCTTGAAAAATTAAATCACTTTATAATACTTTTTCATCACATCTTCAGATGGGGCACCTGTTATTGGGTCTCTCGGAGCTTCGCAGTCGGGCCAATCAACACTTCGCTTGCACAGTCCATAAATCAAAGGGAAACACAATATCAAACAACGCATTCAAATCCTTCCATAGGGATTTTTAAGGTTTCACAAATCTTTCTGCTTATACCACTCTGTGGGCTTCTCCCTCAATCTTGGACAGTCATTTGTAAATGACGGCATGTCACTCATTCTCCAAGGAAAATGCACATAACCTCCTCCTGGGATCTTTGTCATAGGAATCATTTTTACATTGTCTTCAGCTTGATTTGCTCCTGCCTGAGACAACTTTTGCTTCCTTTTCTTGTGATCTCTTTTCTTTGCCCGTCAGCCTTCCTATTTATCTAATGCTCCCCATGCCTGGATGTATGTAATCAATTCCTTTTTAAAATTGTAAACTTTATTTGTTGCATTTTGAATATAACAGATACATCCAAACACGAGATATAATCAATTCTTTAATGTTCATTCGCATTCTAGGTGATCTCATGTTAGCTATGTTTTTTTTAATGAAACACCAATCTATAACTCACATTTCCCAGCTAGCATAGTAAATTGTCATAAGCCTGTCCTGCTCACTATGTAAACGTTTTGCACATGAACTGCAATTCATCTTCAGTGTAGGTTTCCAATTCAACCATGTGTAGGGTTTCCAAAATCAATTCATTTACTTATAATTCTAATCCATACACATTCACTGCTCTAACTCTCTCTGGTGTCTCTTCTGTTCTGACATTGCCATTTGTTGCACCTGCTGCACCTTGTGGACTCAGATTGTTTAACCAATCTTTAGACTGTTGTTCTGGAAGACCTTGCAAACTTATATTATTGCTCTGGGGCACATCTACTTGCGGGGTTCTGGAATGTATACTCGTGATCTGATCAGGTGTAGGCATGTAATGAAGTGGGGTACCCTGTGGAAACCATGCGTCGAGAAATGGTCCTGCTTGATTTAACATCTGGTTAGGTGCTGCAATTCTTGTAGAAATCAAAGGTTGAAGTAGAGAAGAAGCTGTCCTCTCCAGCTCTGAATTATTTGGAAATATTGATCCCTGCATGCCAATTGGCGATAACCCTGCAGATGTAACTGAAGATTCTGGAATAGTTGAACCATCCACTGAATAAGCATTACTTCCAGGGTTAACTGAAGCGTACAAAGGGACAACTTGACCTATAGTCACAGGAACTGCTAACACATCACCAACCCATAAGATTCATCTGATTCTGTGGAATTGTCATTCCAGCACTTTGACCTGTTGAAACAGTATTAAAACTCTTTCCTTTTTGACTGTGAACAATATTTGTTGTTGCCTGCACTGGAGTGAACATGGGGACTAACTGGTGGTGAGCACAGATTGATTCACATAAGGTGTCTGCACCATTTGATTCACACTGGAACTTAAAATTACTTGATTCTAAACTAGGCTTAGTACGACTTAATTTTTGACTAGACTTAATTCAGGCTGAACTGTATTTAGACTTGGAGTGGGTGGATAAACCACGGGCACTTGAGCCACTGAATTTGCTGGTGTACTTGGAACTATCTGACTTAAGGTTGGTGCAACCGGAGTGGTTGGCACATTCAGGACTACATTCTGTACTGCTTCATTTCTCGTTCCTGTCTCAACTGCATCAATAGCTGATTTAATAACTCAGCATCTAAATAACTCTCATATGTAACTGTCTTTTCATTCTCATCTGTCTCATCTCTCATCTCAGCTGTGTGCTCTGCCTTCTCTGTCTTGTTTTTCTTGTCATTGGCTTAGTACTTTCTTCTTCTTCACTTGAAATAGCGGGAAACATTCTCACTCCATCTAATATGTCTTTTATCCTCTGCATCACATCTAGCTTCTGAAAGGGCCTTGATTGTTTTCTGCATCCTATTCTCATATTTAGGTGACATTCTTTCACTGGCAACAAATACCCAAATACTAAGGGCTTCAAATTGTGTGGGTGTTGGAGGTGGTGTCATCTCATGCATTATCCACCTCAAGTTATCTAAAATTCTTAAGTTTAAGGTTACATATTAGGGGGAAGCTAAAGCATCTTCTTTCTCAGTAATTTTGCACCAATGTTCTAACCAAATACATGCCTGACAGCATTTAAGAGATGCTATGACATAACCTGGAGTTCCTTCTGGTGGGGCTTCAGAACCTTCTCTAACTGGAATGAGTACATCTCCCCTTAACTCACTTTTTAATGCCTTGAAAAGTGTAATTTTCGGTCAACTTCAATTAAATCCGCAACTTGCGATTGAATAAGAAAATACTTCCCAACACAAAATCCTTTTCTCTCATGGTCCAAAACGAATAGCAATGTGGTACTATCTACCAATACCAGCAAGGCTTCACACCGACCTACACCAGCGCGGCACAAAATGACCATCACCCTCACTTCACTCAGCACCTGCAGTCACTTCGCAATTGTCTCTCACACAATTGCTCACATGTACACTAAATGCTAAATATTGCAAGCAAAAACCAACAATCTATCTCCACACTATGGGTAGAAACATGAACACTTTAAGGCTGTATAGGCTACACTTCTGAGTGTGGCTTCCACAATTACACAACGAGTGAAACTTGACCTGCAGTTCTCATCCTGGTTGGTATAGCTCCTCCGTGGGGCCCATAAGGATTAATCTAATACCCACCAACCACTCACTCAAGGAAATCTAATGGCACTGTCAATGGTGCCTCATGACCAGAATCTCAATGCAGACAATAAATTAACCAAGTGTGTTTTACACATGTGCGTTATTCTGTTATCTTAGGCCACAATGGACCCATCACCAACAACAACCGCAGGCATTTTTCAGCAAAAAGCCCCACAATCACTTCAAGTATGATGACGCCACAAAACACTTCACAGCATCACACTTCACCTCAATCATCAAGCCAAAAGCATTGTGAGCGCAAAACCCTATTTACACTTGTTATAATGTGATGGGAGTAGAACTGTATTCTCCTTTTCCCTCAGCTATCACAAGTAAGCAGAGTTAGTATGTTCCATTTCCCCCCTCGCCTTTAGACTGTTGGTACATTCCTTCTATTTTACTAGAGTCTATCTTAGAATGTTGAGAGGTGAGGTGGGAGACTGAAGGAGAAGTGGAGCAGTGGGGATGTGAATAAACAATGGTTACCAGAACCAGGGGGAGTGATTTATTTATTACTTGGAGTGATATATTTTACACTGCTGACGACTTGATTGCTTAAAGGGGGCAATTACGTCTCCACCCTTTGGTGTACTCCACAAATCCTCAAGAGATAAGGTACTGTAAAATGTTATATTGATAAGGATCCTGCATGAAGGATAATCTTTGTACTCAAGGAGAAAGGAATTGCAGCACAAGTTTATCTCTTAGCGTTGCACAAAATACCCCAAGGCAGTGCTGACAGAATGAAAACATATTTCTCCAGAGCAATCTACATACAGGAATTTTTCAGAGTGACTAAAAGCACTGTATGTTAAATCCACTGCTACATTTATAGCAAATAATTAATTACAGTTTATAAAGCCAGCACAAACAGGCACATCTTTTACATAGTCCTGCCTAATAGTTTGTAAGCAAACACACACATGTCTACATACTGACAGGCACAGTTGGGTCTAATGGCTTGTCAACACTAAGGAAGGCACTGACGAGTGCACCATTTCCCGTAAGCCCGTCTGAAAAAGTGAAAAGATAAAATTATATAATTCACAGAAATAACACATACAGCTAGTACACAATTCACTTCCCTGATCCTTCCTGTGAAGCCTTCATTATCTCATGGTGGGGCTACGAGCCGGCGGCCATGACTAGATTATTGATCGGATGTTCTGCGTTTTATGAAAATAATAACACTAGGGAGAACTATTCTGGGGCGCGCTGACAGGCACAGCGGATTTGTAAATTGCCTGCTGGCGTCACATGAAAGTAGCAGTGTAGGTTGTCCGGAGCACTGACAGGCATAGCTGACAGGCACAGCTGAAGAATAGCCAAGTGCTGCCGGACTCGGCTGAAAAAAAAGGTGTGCCTGCTAAAACCCTAACCGTTGAATGCTGGAGGGAAGTGCAGGGAGGTCAGCCCCTTCCGCACAGAAGATCTGTGCTCAAAGGCTAGAGTGCATTGCATTTCTGTGGTGATGCGCACACCTTAACATCTTTCAGTATCACAGTACCACCCAAGTTCATTGATGGAAGCACTTCTCTTTCCAAGCAAAGAAACAAAGTTACCGCTAGAGAGCTTCCCTCGACGATGGTGATGCACACACCTTCAAATTGATTTTTTTCAGCCTTACAATCAGGGGGTTTATCGCATACACCTGGTCACATCATACTTCAATAAAAGTCACTGAAGAATATAACCCAATGATAGTATCGTTTTTATATGTTGGTTATATACAAATTCTTGTTTTGCATGTTTGTTAGGTTTTCATAAATGTTAACATCTGAATGTGAAGGGTACACTAGTGTTTCCATTTAAAGCAATAATTTTGTTGAAATTTGACATTGGTATACAGAGCAAGGGCGGCTCCTCCATTAGGGTGGAGGAGCGTTGCTCCCTTGGCAGCAGCGGCAGCTGCAAAATCTTCACAAGAAATGTCTCAGGCCAGCTAAACACACATGCGCAGTAGGCTCTCTCCAGCCCAGCAACACAGTTGCCGGGCTGGAGAGAGCATGCATAGGCTCCCAGTCTGCTTGGAAGCACCTTGGCTGGGCGATCCAGCCAATCCTGCGGGAGTCTGAGCATGCAGCAACGAGGCATAGGAGACGGAGGAGCCGAGCTGCGCGCATCGTTCAGGTAAGTGGGTTTAAAAAATAAAATGTAATGTTTATTCCCCCTCCCCTTCCAGCTGCATGCCACCCTGCCCCTTCCGCACCCGCAAGCCGAGACTGATACAGAGGTTAAACATTAATGCCCTCCTTTTAAAACACAAAGGCCCTCATTATGAGTCTGGCAGTCTCATGACCGCCAGACCTGTGGTGGCGGTCCCACCGCCAGTAGGCTGGAGATGGGACAGCCATATTTCGACCGTGACTGAGCCGCCACGGTCGGACCTCCGACACCGCCACCCGACGGTTGTAATCCACCAGGGCATCGCTGCCCTGGGGATAACAAGTCCTCATTCCGCCAGCCTTTCCATGGCACTTACACCTCCATGGAAAGGCTGGCAGAATGAAGGTGATGGGGGGCCCCTGGGGCACCTTCACAGCCCATGCACCTGCCATGGGCCGCCATGCACAGAGCCGTCACGCATTCCACTGCCCAAATTACAGGCAGTGAAATGCACAACGGGTTCTGCTGCACCTGCCACACCACCACATTAGCGCCGGCTCCATTAGGAGCCAGCATCAATGTAAAGGCCCTGTTCACCGCAGGGCCGGCGGACGGGAATGCTGTTTATACCCGCCGGCCCTGCGGTAAACTCTTTATAGGGCCAGTGGTGTTCAGGCCGCACAGGCTTCCTAATGGAGGAAAGAGTTAGGTGAGCAGCCTCCGCCACCCGCCAAACTCGTAATGGGGGCCTAAGTGACAAGAATAAGTGCAAAGATTATTGAACTGTTTAGCAAACCTATACTGTTTCAGAAAGTATAATTTATTGAGATCCTATGCACAATGGCTGCAGCTCCGAGCAGCGAAAAGATTGGCCACAGGGCAGGCTGGGAACCTTTGCCTGCATCGACAAGGCCCGGGAGACGGAGGAGCGGAGCGGCGCGAGCGTTCAGGTAAGTGGGTTTTAAAAATAAATAAATTAATGTCTATTTCCCTTACCGCTAAGCTATACCGTTTCAGAAAGTATAATTTAATGAGATCTTATGCACAATGGCTGCAGAAGGCATTTCACAACTGGTTCCTTTTTTAAATTAAATTAGTGAACCCAACATTTCATGGAAAGAAGGGGCAAAAACATTTGAATCCTACCTAATAGCTATAAGAGGAGAAAACTTTAACCCGGTAAGAAAACAACACATCCTGCTCCATAACTTAGGGACACACAGTAGGACAATGTGTGTGTCCTTACCCGAACTGGTGAGACCCCAAGATGTACAAGATAAATATGATGAATATAAAATTACTTACCTGAAATTAGAAGCTCAATTTGGTGATGAGGTAAGTGTTGCATTAGAACATCATACATTTTTCCGCCGTAGACAGGGAAAGCAACAAAGAGTAACAAACTATGTAGCTGCTCTCAGACGCTTGAGCACCTTGTGTAATTTCAGAGATCTAAACGATTCGCTCATTCAAGATCAATTAGTAAGGTGTACTAACAACATAAAAATCCATGATAAATTATTACAAAAACAACCAGATCTACATGAGGCCATAGAGCTAGCCAAATCAATTGAACATCCAGCTGTATGCTTAAAAGAAATAAGATCACAACCTCCTTCCGAACAAATATGTAAAATCAGAGAGGAAATTTTAGAAATGGAAGTTTACAATGTAAAAAACACTAGTGATCCACATAAGGAAACAGAGAGAGAAGTTAAGAAGTTAAAGTGCTTTTGCTGTGGTAGTAACAATCACCTAGCCAATTCTACTTTTGCCAAGCAAAAACAGCTACTTGTCGGAATTGACCACTTTGCACGGTTATGTAGAAATGGTAAAGAAATAGACAGCAAAACCTTAGAAAAGAATTCACACTCAATTACGAAAATCGTATTACAAGTAAAAGATAGAGAACCACAAATCACACCATGGGCAGAATGCAAAATATACGTTGATAGTAACCCAGTCAAGGTTTTTGCACACTCCTGCTCACATTTTACACTAATAAACATTTCTAAATTTGATAAGATAGCAAGTGCAACCGACCTAACATTGTGTAATCCTGATATCAAACCTAAAGGATACAATAGAGACCCCATTCCCCTCAAAGGTAAGTTCAAAAGTCGTATAACAGTCAAAGACTGTTCCATTGTGGGTAAGTATATGTAGTTAAAGAGGGATCCAATCTATTTGGTTTGTAACACCAGAAAGAACTAGGAATCAAGTTGGACCCCAATAACCCTGAACAAGTGATGGTAATTGATCAATGAAGTACAGATAGTCAAATTCACAATGAGTTTCCTGAGGTTTTCAATGACAATTTGGGCTTATTAAAGAATTCCCAACATAAAATTAACTTAAAATCAGACGCCAAACCTGTAGTACAGAAAACCAGACCAACACCACACTTAGGGCCTCATTACGAGTTTGGCGGTCTTTTTGGAAGACCGGTGGTGTGGCGGCCGCCAAAAGACCACTATGTTGGCAGTCATCCTACTGCTGCATTAAGAGTCACAATGTGAAAACCACGAAAATGCATCCCAAAATCCGACACCGCCAGGACACCGGAGTGCAGAAAAGAGGTGGTCCCACAACTTTCCATCCAGCCGATTACGAGACACAAATCAGCAAAGTGGTCCTTCCATGGGGGGAAACCATTGGTGGAGGGAACCAACGTGGTCATAAACCCACCTCAGACAGAACACACCACCACACTGGACAGTTCAAATACCCCACACCTGACACAAAGACACAACTACTCACTGCACTATATAACACACACCCACACAACCCACAATCCTTTGCTACAACGCCATCCACATACACTGAGGAGCCAAAATCAGAAAAAGTGCACTTGTACACCATAGGCACTTAGACACTGCTCACTCAGCACACACCACACAACTGCACAAACAACACAATACACACATCACAACTATACACTAATATCACAATCAACTATCACACCCTCCCACAACACAACCACCACCATGTCCCGTCAGAAGCACCCTCGCTTCACAGATAATGAGTTGAGGGTCATGGTCGATGAAATCGTCAGGTAGAGCCACAATTGTTTGGATCACAGGCCCAGCAAACCTCGAATGCCAGGAAAATTGTATTTTGGCAGAGAATTTTCAACAGGGTCAATTCATTAGGCAACCATCCATGCTCAAGGAAGGGCATCAGGAAAAGGTGGAAAGACTTACGGGGGAAGGTGCGTTCCATGGCATCGAGACACCAAATTGACCTGCATAAGACTGGCGGTGGGCCCCCGCCTTCCCCCCCAAAGTGCACATCCTGGGAGGAGAAGGTCTTGGACATACTGCATCCAAAGGGTCTGACTGGAATACCCAGAGGACTGAACTGTGGTAAGTAACTACCACTCCCCTGGCACCAATTTGACCTGTCCAGCATGTCTCTTCACCACCGTAACACAGCCCAATTCACCCACTACACCTCCCACATAACCACCTAATGTCCCTTTCCTGCATGCCACACCACCACCCAGCCCCAATGCCCACATGGTCCCTGGCAAGTGCATGGATAGCAGTGCCATTGCTAGTATGTGAGGGGTGTGAGAGTGCTTCAGGTAGAGTGTCACTGCTACTCGGTGAGGGATGTGAGAGTGCTTCGGGTAACGTGTCACTGCCAGTCAGTGAGGGGTGTGAGAGTAGTTCATGTAGTGCCACTGCTTCTCTCTGAGGGATCTGTGAGTAGTTCAGGTAGAGTGATGTCAGTATTTAGGGTGTTTATCTTTTTCACCAATAGGGCTTGCACACTTCCCTTCAAGCTTTCACTGAGGCTGTGATTGCACACACCTGTCTCACTCTGCAGCAATCATTCCTATGTGGGGAACTCTCACTCCACTTGTGACTCTCGATGATCGGATTTTCCTAATGAGGCTGCTCACGGATTGGATGGTTCATTAATGACCCAGACTTTCCAGTTATTTACTGACCCTCACTTCATGTGCACAAGTGATTGTGTTTACTGTTGTCACCAAGCACTAGTTACACAAGTGGATAGAGCCTGAGCCTTCACTCCCAGCCCTTGTCGTGCATGCAGACTCTCAAACTACACTCCATCCTCCATAGCAGCGGTTCTCCCTGGAGGATACCTGTCCCAGTGAAGCAACCCCTCGGCCACCCCAGATCTCTTCTCCACCAGGCAGGGTCATTACACTGCACGTGTCCAGAACGGCACTTACTTCCACATTCACTGAAGAGTGTGACTCACTCACATATGCATCCGAGTGTCACTTACTGTTACTTACTCACACATGCACTGAAGAGTGTCACTTACTCACACATGCACCAAGGTGTCACTTGCTGTTACTTACTCACACATGCACAAAGAATGTCACTTACTATCACTTACTTCCACATGCACTGAAGAAGAGTGTCACTTACTATCACTTACTCACACCTGCACCGAAGAGTGTCACTTAATCACCGATGCACCGGAGTGTCACTTACTATCACTTACTCATACATGCACTTGAGTGTCACTTACTGTTACTAACTCACACATGCACCGAAGAGTGTCACTTACTATCACTTACTCACACATGCACCGAATAGTGTCACTTACTTCCACATGCACTGAAGGGTGTCACTTACTCACTCAGGCACCCGACTGTCACTTACTATCTCTTAATCACACATGCACTGAAGAAAAGTATCACTTACTATCACTTACTCGCACATGCACCGATAAGTGTCACTTACTCACACATGCACCGAAGTGTCACTTACTATCACTTATTCATACATCCACCTGAGTGTCACTTACTGTTACTAACTCACACATGCACCGAAGAGTGTCACTTACTATCACTTACTCGCACATGCACCGAAGAGTGTCACATGCTATCACTTTCTCACACATGCACCAAAGAGTGTAACTTACTCACACATGCACCGAAGAATGTCACTTACCTTCACTTACTCACACATGCACCCAAGAGTGTCACCTACTGTCACTTACTCACACATGCACTGAAGAGTGTCACTTACTATCACTTATTCACACAAGCACTGAAGAGTGTCACTTACTCACACATGCACCGAAGAGTGCCATTTACTATCACTTACTCACACATGCATAAAAGAGTGTCACTTGCTGTCACTTACTCACAAATGCAACGAAGAGGGTTCCTCACTATCACTTACTCACACATACACCGAAAAGCGTCACTCACTATCACTTACACATGCACTGGAGTGTCAGTTACTACACTTACTCACACATGCACCGAAGAGTGTCACTTACTGTCACTTACTCCCACATGCACCAAAGAGTGTCACTTACTCACACATGCACCATTAAGTGTCACCTACTGTCACTTACTTCCACATGCACTGAAGAAGAGTGTCACTTACTATCACTTACTCACACATGCACCGAAGAGTGTCACTTAATCACCGATGCACCGGAGTGTCACTTACTATCACTTACTCATACATGCACCTGAGTGTCACTTACTGTTACTAACTCACACATGCACCGAAGAGTGTCACTTACTATCACTTACTCACACATGCACCGAATAGTGTCACTTACTCTCACTTACTTCCACATGCACTGAAGAGTGTCACTTACTCACTCAGGCACCCGACTGTCACTTACTATCTCTTAATCACACATGCACTAAAGAAAAGTGTCACTTACTATCACTTACTCACACATCCACCGAGGAGTGTCACTTACTCACACATGCACCAGAGTGTCACTTACTATCACTTACTCATACATGCACCTGAGTGTCACTTACTGTTACTAACTCACACATGCACCGAAGAGTGTCACTTACTATCACTTACTCGCACATGCACCGAAGAGTGTCACATGCTATCACTTTCTCACACTTGCACCGAAGAGTGTAACTTACTCACACATGCACAGAAGAATGTCACTTGCTGTCACTTACTCACACATGCACCCAAGAGTGTCACCTACTGTCACTTACTCACACATGCACTGAAGAGTGTCACTTACTATCACTTATTCACACAAGCACTGAAGAGTGTCACTTACTCACACATGCACCGAAGAGTGCCACTTACTATCACTTACTCACACATGCACCAAAGAGTGTCACTTACTGCCACTTACTCACAAATGCAACGAAGAGTGTTCCTCACTGTCACTTACTCACACATACACCGAAAAGCGTCACTCACTATCACTTACTCACACATGCACTGGAGTGTCAGTTACTACACTTACTCACACATGCACCGAAGAGTGTTCTTCACTGTCACTTACTCACACATATACCGGAGTGTCACTCACTATCACTTACTCACACATGCACTGAAGAGTATCACTTACTCACACATGCACCAAAGAGTGTCACTTACTCACACATGTACCGAAGAGTGCCACTTACTATCACTTACTTGCACATACACCGAAGAGTGTTGCTTACTCACACCTGCACCGAAGAGTGTCATATTCACACATGCTCCGAAGAGTGTCACGTACTGTCACTTGCTTACAGAATGCAACGAAGAGTGTCACTTACTGTCACTTACTCACACATGCACCGAAGAGTGTCATATTCACACATGCACCGAAGAGTGTCACTTACTGTCACTTACTCACACATGCACTGGAGTATCACTTACTGTCACTTACTCACACATGCATCGAAGAGTGTCACTTACTCACACATGCACCCAATAGTGTCAGTTACTGTCACTTACTTACACATGCACTGAAGAGTGTCACTTACTATCACTTATTCACACAGGCACTGAAGAGTGTCACTTACTCACACATGCACCGAAGAGTGCCACTTACTGTCACTTACTCACATATGCACCGAAGATTGTTCCTCACTGTCAATTACTCACACATACACCGAACAGTGTTGCTCACTATCACTTACTCACACATGCACTGAAGAGTATCACTTACTGACACTTATTCACACATGCACGAAAGAGTGTCACTTACTCACACTTGCAGAGAAGAGTGTCACCTACTATCACTTACTCACACATGCACCAAAGAGTGCCGCTTACTATCACTTACTAACACATGCACCGAAGAGTGTCACTTACTCACACATGCACCGAAGAGTGTCACTTACTGTCACTTACTGACACGTGCATCGAAGTGTGTCACTTACTCACACATGCACCAAATAGTGTCACTTACTGTCACTTACTCACACATGCACCGAAGAGTGTCCCTTACTGTCACTTACTCACACATGCACTCGGGTGTCAGTTACTACACTTACTTACACTTACACCAAAGAGTGTCACTTACTGTTACTTACTCACACATGCACCGAAGAGTGTCATTTACTCACACCTGCACCCAAGAATGTAACTTGCTGTCAATTACTCACACAAGCACAGAAGAGTGTCACTTCTATCACTTACTCACATATGCACTGAAGAGTGTCACTTACTCACACATGCATTGAAGAGTGTCACTTACTCACACATGCACCAATGAGTGTCACTCACTGTCACTTACTTACACATACACCGAAGAGTGTCACTCACTATCACTTACTCACACATGCACCAAAGAGTATCACTTACTGACAGTTACTCACACATGCACCAAAGAGTGTCACTTACTCACACATGCACCGAAGAGTGTCACTTACTATCACTTACACATGCACCGAAGAGTGTCACTCACTGTCACTTACTCACACATGCACCAAAGAGTGTTACTCACACATGCACAGAAGAGTGTCATATTCACATATGCACCAAAGAGTGTCACTTACTCAAACATGCACTGAAGAGTGTCACTCACTGTCACTTACTCACACATGCATTAAAGAGTGTCACTTACTCACACATGCATTGAAGAGTGTCACTTACTGTCACTTACTCACACAAGCACCTAAGAGTGTCACTAACTCTCACTTACTCACACATGCACCGAAGTGTGTCATATTCACTCATGCACCAAAGAGTGTCACATAGTGTCACTTACTCACACATGCTCTGGAGTGTCAGTTATATCACTTACTCACACATGCACCGAAGAGTTTCACTTACTGTCACTTACTCACACATGCACCGAAGAGTGTCACTTACTCACACATGCACCCAAGAGTGTCACTTACTTTCAATTACTCGCACATGCATAGAAGAGTGTAACTTACTATCACTTACTCACACATGCACTGAAGAGTGTCAGTTACTCACACATGCATTGAAGAGTGTCACTTACTGTCACTTACTCACACATGCACCAAAGAGTGTCACTCACTGTCACTTACTCACATATACACTGAAGAGTGCCACTCCCTATCACTTACTCACACATGCACCCAAGAGTTTCACTCTCTGACACTTACTCAAACATGCACCAAAGAGTGTCACTTACTCACGCATGCACCGAAGAGTGTCACTTACTATCACTTACCCATGCACCAAAGAGTGTCACATACTGTCACTTACTCAAACATGCACCGAAGAGTGTCACCTACTGTCAATTATTCATACATGCACAGAAGAGTGTCACTTACTATCACTTACTCGCACATGCACCGAAGAGTGTCACATGCTATCACTTTCTCACACATGCACCGAAGAGTGTAACTTACTCACGCATGCACCGAAGAATGTCAATTACTGTCACTTACTCACACATACACCCAAGAGTGTCACCTACTGTCACTTACTCACACATGCACTGAAGTGTGTCACTTACTATCACTTATTTACACAAGCACTGAAGAGTTTCACTTACTCACACATGCACCGAAGAGTGCCACTTACTATCACTTACTCACACATGCACCAAAGAGTGTCACTTACTGTCACTTACTCACACATGCAACGAAGAGAGTTCCTCACTGTCACTTACTCACACATACACCAAAAAGTGTCACTCACTACCACTTACTCACACATGCACTGGAGTGTCAGTTACTACACTTACTCACACATGCACCGAAGAGTGTCACTTACTGTCACTTACTCACACATGCACCGAAGAGTGTCAGTTACTCACACATGCACCATTGAGTGTCACCTACTTTCACTTACTCACACATATACCGGAGTGTCACTCACTATCACTTACTTACACATACACTGAAGAGTATCACTTACTGACACTTACTCACACATGCACCAAAGAGTGTCACTTACACATGCACCGAAGAGTGCCACTTACTATCACTTACTCGCACATGCACCGAAGAGTGTCGCTTACTCACACATGCACCGAAGAGTGTCATATTCACACATGCTCCGAAGAGTGTCACGTACTGTCACTTACTCACAGAATGCGCCGAAGAGTGTCACTTACTGTCAGGTACTCACACATGCATCGAAGAGTGTCACTTACTCACACATGCATCGAAGAGTGTCACTTACTCACACATGCACCGAAGAGTGTCACTTACTGTCACTTACTCACACATGCACCGAAGAGTGTCATATTCACACATGCACCGAAGACTGTCACTTACTGTCACTTACTCACACATGCACTGGAGTGTCAGTTACTACAGTTTCTCACACATGCACTGAAGAGTGTCACTTACTGTCACTTACTCACACATGCACCGAAGAGTGTGACTTACTCACACATGCAACCAAGAGTGTTAGTTACTGTCAGTTACTTACACATGCACTGAAGAGTGTCACTTACTATCACTTATTCACACAGGCATTGAAGAGTGTCACTTACTTACACATGCACGAAGAGTGCCACTTACTATCACTTACTCACACATGCACCGAAGAGTGTCACTTACTGTCACTTACTCACACATGCACCGAAGGTTGTTCCTCACTGTCACTTACTCACACATACACCGAAGAGTGTCACTCACAATCACTTACTCACACATGCACTGAAGAGTATCACTTACTGACACTTATTCAGACATGCACGAAAGAGTGTCACTTACTCACACTTGAAGAAAAGAGTGTCACCTATCACTTACTCACACATGCACCGAAGAGTGCCGCTTACTATCACTTACTAACACATGCATGAAGAGTGTCACTTACTGTCACTTACTCACACATGCATCGAAGTGTGTCACTTACTCACACATGCACCGAATGGTGTCACTTATTGTCACTTACTCACACATGCACCGAAGAGTGTGACTTACTTACACATGCACGAAGAGTGTCACTTACTATCACTTATTCACACAGGCACTGAAGAGTGTCACTTACTTACACATGCACGAAGAGTGCCAATTACTATCACTTACTCACACATGCACTGAAGAGTGTCACTTACTGTCACTTACTCACACATGCACCGAAGGTTGTTCCTCACTGTCACTTACACATACACCGAAGAGTGTCACTCACAATCACTTACTCACACATGCACTGAAGAGTATCACTTACTGACACTTACTCACACATGCACGAAAGAGTGTCACTTACTCACACTTGCAGAGAAGAGTGTCACCTATCACTTACTCACACATGCACCGAAGAGTGCCGCTTACTATCACTTACTAACACATGCATGAAGAGTGTCACTTACTGTCACTTACTCACACATGCATCGAAGTGTGTCACTTACTCACACATGCACCGAATAGTATCACTTATTGTCACTTACTCACACATGCACCGAAGAGTGTCCTTACTGTCACTTACTCACACATGCACTCGAGTGTCAGTTACTACACTTACTCACACATACACCGAAGAGTGTCCCTTACTGTTACTTACTCACACATGCACTGAAGAGTGTCATTTACTCATACCTGCACCCAAGAATGTCACTTGCTTTCAATTACTCACACATGCACAGAAGAGTGTCACTTCTATCACTTACTCACATATGCACTGAAGAGTGTCACTTACTCACACATGCATTGAAGAGTGTCACTTACTCACACATGCACCACTGAGTGTCACTCTCTGTCACTTACTCACACATACACCGAAGAGTGTCGCTTACTATCACTTACTCACACATGCACCAAAGAGTATCACTTACTGACAGTTACTCACACATGCACCAAAGAGTGTCACTTACTCACACATGCACCGAAGAGTGTCACTTACTATCACTTACACATGCACCGAAGAGTGTCACTCACTGTCACTGACTCACACATGCCCGAAGAGTGTCACTTACTCACACATGCACAGAAGAGTGTCATATTCACACATGCACCAAAGAGTGTCACTTACTCAAACATGCACTGAAGAGTGTCACTCACTGTCACTTACTCACACATGCATTAAAGAGTGTCACTTACTCACACATGCATTGAAGAGTGTCACTTACTGTCACTTACTCACACAAGCACCTAAGAGTGTCACTAACTCTCACTTACTAACACATGCACCAAAGTGTGTCATATTCACTCATGCACCGAAGAGTGTCACTTGCTGTCACTTATTCACACATGCTCTGGAGTGTCAGTTATATCACTTACTCACACATGCACCGAAGAGTGTCATTTACTGTCACTTACTAACACATGCACCGAAGAGTGTCACTTACTCATACATGCACCCAAGAGTGTCACTTACTTTCAATAACTCGCACATGCATAGAAGAGTGTAACTTACTATCACTTACTCACACATGCACTGAAGAGTTTCAGTTACTCACACATGCATTGAAGAGTGTCACTTACTGTCACTTACTCACACATACACCAAAGAGTGTCACTGACTGTCACTTACTCACATATACACTGAAGAGTCCCACTCCCTATCACTTACTCACACATGCACCCAAGAGTATCAATTACTGACAATTACTCACACATGCACCAAAGAGTGTCACTTACTCACACATGCACCGAAGAGTGTCACTTACTATCACTTCCCCATGCACCAAAGAGTGTCACATACTGTCACTTACTCACACATGCACCGAAGAGTGTCATTTACTGTCACTTACTCACACATGCACCGAAGAGTGTCACTTACTCACACATGCACCCAAGAGTGTCACTTACTTTCAATTACTAGCACACTCATAGAAGAGTGCAACTTACTATCACTTACTCACACATGCACCCAAGAGTGTCAGTTACTCACACATGCATTGAAGAGTGTCACTTACTGTCACTTACTCACACATGCACCAAAGAGTGTCACTCACTGTCACTTACACTGAAGAGTGCCACTCCCTATCACTTTCTCATACATGCACCCAAGCGTATCACTTACTGACACTTACTCACACATGCACCAAAGAGTGTCACTTACTCACACATGCACCGAAGAGTGTCACTTACAATCACTTACCCATGCACCAAAGAGTGTCACATACTGTCACTTACTCACACATGCGCCGAAGAGTGTCACTACACATGCACCAAAGAGTGTCCCTTACTGTCACTTACTCACACATGCTCTCGAGGGTCAGTTACTATCACTTACTCACACATGCACTGAAAAGTTTCACTTACTGTCACTTACTCACACATGCACTGCAGAGTGTCACTTACTCACACATGCACCGAAGAGTGCCACTTACTGTCAATTACTCACACATGCACTGAAGAGTGCCACTTACTCACACATGGATTGAAGAGTGTCACTTACAGTTACTTACTCACACATATACCAAAGAGTGTCACTCACTGTCACTTACTCATACATGCACCCAGGAGCATCACTTACTGACACTTACTGACACATGCACCAAAGAGTGTCACTTACTCACACATGCACCAAAGAGTGTCACTTACTATAACTTACACATGCACCAAAGAGTGTCACAATGTCACTTACACATGCACCGAAGAGTGTCACTTACTGTCAATTACTCACACATGTACAGAAGAGTGTCACTTACTATCACTTACTCACACATGCACCGAAGAGTTTCACTTACTACACATGCACCAAAGAGTGTCACTTACTCACACATGCATTGAAGGGTGTCACTTACTGTCACTTACTCGCACATGCACCGAAGGGTGTCACTCACTGACACATGCACCGAAGAGTGTCACTTACTATCACTTACTCACACAGGCACCGAAGAGTGTCACTTACTGTCACTCACTCACTCATGCACCAATGAGTGTCACTTACTGACACATGCACCAAAGAGTGTCACTAATTATTACTTAGACATGCACACATGCACCGAAGAGTGTCACTTACTGTCGCTTACTCACACATGCACCCAAAAGTGTCACCTACTATCACTTACTCACACCTGCATGGAAGGGTGTCACTTACTATCACTTACTCACACATGCACCGAAGAGTGTCACTTACTCACACATGCACCAAGAAGTGTCACTTACTGTTACTTACTCACACATGCACCAAAGAGTGTCACTCACTTTCAGTTACTCACACATGCACCGAAGAGTGTCACTCACTGTCAGTTACTCACACGTGCACCAAATGGTGTCACTTACTCACACATGCACCGAAGAGTGTCACTCACTGTCACTTACTCACACATGCGCCGAAGAGTGTCACTTACTGTCACTTACTCACACATGCACCGAAGAGTGTCACTTACTGTCACTTACTCACACATGACCCAAAATTGTCACTTACTTACACACGCACTGAAGAGTATCACTTACTATTACTTACTTACACATGCACTGAATGTGTCACACACTGTCACTTACTCACACATGCACCGAAGAGTGTCACTTACTCACACATGCACCGAAGAGTGCCATATTCACACACTACATAAACCAACATAGCTCAGCATAGATCCCAGGCGCCACAACTTCACCCAAAGGAAGCAGAAGTGGCAGCTCTGCAGGACGTCCAGCATCGCCCAAAGGATACAGTCATCACTACCGAGGGGAGGCAGGAAGAAGCTGAGAACCACACCTGAAGGAGAAAGGAATGCACTTTTACCAGAAACTGTTGAAAAGACCGCGCTGGTCTCAGACACTTGTTAATTTTGCCTTAAGCATAATGTGACTAAAATATGTTTAACCATCTGGTTGGACAGCATTTTTGCCTGTGGGCGAGAAACACACCCCAGAGAGTAAGGGTTAGATTCCAAGTAAAGCATGTTACTTTTTACACGTACACGCCCCTTGAAATAAGTCAAAGAAACTTTTACATTTTCATTATTATTATTCTCAAGTAATAAAGAAAATCTCGGTGTTGTGACTAATGAACAGCCGCAGAACATGCACTGTAACTCAGTGGTTCCTAACCTTTTGTCTTTTGTGGACCCCCACTTTATCATTACTGGAACCCAGGGACCCCCATTGAATCATTTTTGGAATCCAGGGACCCCCACTGAGTCATTATTAAAAGTTCTGGACCTGGGGGTGTAGGAAAGTACCATCTTGCCTGGCGTGTTACCCCCATTTTTCACTGTATATATGTTGTTTTAGTTGTATGTGTCACTGGGACCCTGTTCACCAGGGCCCCAGTGCTCATAAGTGTGCCTGAATGTGTTACCTGTGTAGTGACTAACTGTCTCACTGAGGCTCTGCTAATCAGAACCTCAGTGGTTATGCTCTCTCATTTCTTTCTAAATTGTCACTAACAGGCTAGTGACCAATTTTACCAATTCACATTGGCTTACTGGAACACCCTTATAATTCCCTAGTATATGGTACTGAGGTACCCAGGGTATTGGGGTTCCAGGAGATCCATATGGGCTGCAGCATTTTGCCACCCATAGGGAGCTCTGACAATTCTTACACAGGCCTGCCACTGCAGCCTGAGTGAAATAACGTCCACGTTATTTCACAGCCATTTTACACTGCACTTAAGTAACTTATAAGTCACCTATATGTCTAACCTTTACCTGGTAAAGGTCAGGTGCAAAGTTACTTAGTGTGAGGGCACCCGGGCACTAGCCAAGGTGCCCCCACATTGTTCAGAGCCAATTCCCTGAACTTTGTGAGTGCGGGGACACCATTACACGCGTGCACTACATATAGGTCAATACCTATATGTAGCTTCACAATGGTAACTCCGAATATGGCCATGTAACATGTCTAAGATCATGGAATTGCCCCCTCTATGCCATCCTGGCATTGTTGGCACAATTCGATGATCCCAGTGGTCTGTAGCACAGACCCTGGTACTGCCAAACTGCCTTTCCTGGGGTTTCACTGCAGCTGCTGCTGCTGCCAACCCCTCAGACAGGCTTCTGCCCCCCTGGGGTCAAGCCAGGCTTGTCCCAGGATGGCAGAACAAAGGACTTACTCTGAGAGAGGGTGTTACACCCTCTCCCTTTGGAAAATGGTGTGAAGGCAGGGGAGGAGTAGCCTCCCCCAGCCTCTGGAAATGCTTTCTTGGGCACAGATGTGCCCAATTCTGCATAAGCCAGTCTACACCGGTTCAGGGACCCCTTAGCCCCTGCTCTGGCGCGAAACTGGACAAAGGAAAGGGGAGTGACCACTCCCCTGACCTGCACCTCCCCTGGGAGGTGTCCAGAGCTCCTCCAGTGTGCTCCAGACCTCTGCCATCTTGGAAACAGAGGTGCTGCTGGCACACTGGACTGCTCTGAGTGGCCAGTGCCACCAGGTGACGTCAGAGACTCCTTCTGATAGGCTCCTTCAGGTGTTAGTAGCCTATCCTCTCTCCTAAGTAGCCAAACCCTCTTTTCTGGCTATTTAGGGTCTCTGTCTCTGGGGAAACTTTAGATAACGAATGCAAGAGCTCATCCGAGTTCCTCTGCATCTCTCTCTTCACCTTCTGATAAGGAATCGACTGCTGACCGCGCTGGAAGCCTGCAAAACTGCAACAAAGTAGCTAAGACGACTACTGCAACTCTGTAACGCTGATCCTGCCGCCTTCTCGACTGTTTTCCTGTTTGTGCATGCTGTGGGGGTAGTCTGCCTCCTCTCTGCACCAGAAGCTCTGAAGAAATCTCCCGTGGGTCGACGGAATCTTCCCCCTGCAACCGCAGGCACCAAAAAGCTGCATTACCGGTCCCTTGGGTCTCCTCTCAGCACGACGAGCGAGGTCCCTCGAATCCAGCAACTCTGTCCAAGTGACCCCCACAGTCCAGTGACTCTTCAGTCCAAGTTTGGTGGAGGTAAGTCCTTGCCTCACCTCGCTGGGCTGCATTGCTGGGAACCGCGACTTTTGCAGCTACTCCGGCCCCTGTGCACTTCCGGCGGAAATCCTTTGTGCACAGCCAAGCCTGGGTCCACGGCACTCTAACCTGCATTGCACGACTTTCTAAGTTGGTCTCCGGCGACGTGGGACTCCTTTGTGTAACTTCAGGTGAGCACCGTTTCACACATCCTTGTAGTGCCTGTTTCTGGCACTTATCCGGGTGCTACCTGCTTCTGAGAGGGCTCCTTGTCTTGCTCGATGTCCCCTCTCTCTCCTGGTCCAATTTGCGACCTCCTGGTCCCTCCTGGGCCACAGCAGCGTCCAAAAACGCTAAACGCATGATTTGCAGGTAGCAAGGCTTGTTGGCGTTCTTTCGGCGGGAAAACACTTCTGCGCGACTCTCCACGGCGAGAGGGATTTGTCCACCAAAGGGGAAGTCTCTAGCCCTTTTCGTTCCTGCAGAAACCTCAGCTTCTTCTGTCCAGTAGAAGCTTCTTTGCACCCACAGCTGGCATTTCCTGGGCATATGCCCATCTCCGACTTGCTTGTGACTTTTGGACTTGGTCCCCTTGTTCCACACGTACCCTAGATTGGAAATCCACAGTTGTTGCATTGTTGGGTTGTGTCTTTCCTGCATTATTCCTCTATCACGACTTCTTTGTCTTTGGGGGAACTTTAGTGCACTTTGCACTCACTTTTCAGGGTCTTGGGGAGGGCTAATTTTCTAACTCTCACTATTTTCTAATAGTCCCAGCGACCCTCTACAAGGTCACATAGGTTTGGGGTCCATTCGTGGTTCGCATTCCACTTTTGGAGTATATGGTTTGTGTTGCCCCTATCCCTATGTGTCCCCATTGCATCCTATTGTAACTATACATTGTTTGCACTGTTTTCTAAGACTATACTGCATATTTTTGCTATTGTGTACATATATCTTGTATATATTTCCTATCCTCTCACTGAGGGTACACTCTAAGATACTTTGGCATATTGTCATAAAAATAAAGTAACTTTATTTTTAGTATAACTGTGTATTGTGTTTTCTTATGATATTGTGCAAGTGACACTTGTGGTACTGTAGTAGCTTCACACGTCTCCTAGTTCAGCCTAAGCTGCTCTGCTAAGCTACCATTATCTATCAGCCTAAGCTGCTAGACACCCTATACACTAATAAGGGATAACTGGGCCTGGTGCAAGGTGCAAGTACCCCTTGGTACTCACTACAAGCCAGTCCAGCCTCCTACAGGGGGTCATTACAACATTGGTGGTAAAAGGCGCTTACCGCCGTGCAGAAGACCGCCAATACACCGCCGCGACCGCGGTAGACCGCCACAGCTATTATGACACACATCTCGGAATCCGCCGAAATTCAGACAGCCACACAACACCGCCACACCAAAGGTCAGTGATAAACAGGCAGAAACAAATCCTCCACCTCAACGCCAACAGAAACACGCCCATGCTATTACGATCCACGAATCCACGCGGCAGTCATTCAACTGCAGTATACCATTGGCGGTACACACTGCCGCGCTCAAAATACACACACATCTCCAAAACACCGCCACATTGGACAATTCAAAATACACACGCCTGAAACACATACAAACACCACTCCCACACACCCAACACAATATAAAACACACACCCACATCACCCACAAACCCCTACGACCAGAAATTCTGAAAGAAGGCCAGAGAGAGAGCACAGCAATTGACAACCCCATCACACAGAGGCACACAACACCATCACCCACACAACATCCACGCACAAAACACCACACACCACTACACTCACCACACTCATCACCACATACACCACCCCTCACCCACACCACCCCATGGCACGCCAAAGACACCCCCGCTTCTCCGAGGAGGAGCTCAGGGTCATGGTGGAGGAAATCGTCCAGGTAGAGCCACAGCTATTTGGCTCACAGGTACAGCACACATCAATAGCCAGGAAGATGGAGTTATGGCGCAGAATAGTGGACAGGGTGAATGCCGTGGGACAGCACCCAAGAAATAGGGAGGACATCAGGAAGAGGTGGAACGACCAACGGGGGAAGGTGCGTTCAACGGTCTCCAGGCACAACATCGCGGTGCAGCGGACTGGCGGCGGACCCCCACCTCCTCCCCCACAACTAACAACATGGAAGGAGCAAGTCTTGACCATCTTGCATCCTGAGGGCCTCGGAGGAGTCGGTGGAGGATGGGACACTGGTAAGTCAAATCTTAACTATCATATCCCCCACCCCACCTGCATGCTCGCACACACCCCCTCCCTCACCCCCTCCTCTATCACTACAACTCCTCACTAATGTACCCATGACACCAACCACCCATCCCAACACCAAGCCCTGCATGACACAACTAAGCATGGACACCCCTCACTAAAGCATGCCCACTGCACATACCCAGAACACCCCCCCAACCATCATCACACAAACCCACACACAGGAATGCTTGCACTGGGGTACACAAACACCCACCCATTGCACACCATGACACACACACATGCAATAATCATGCTCTTATGCCCCTGCAGGAACCCGAAGGACCATCACCACACCAGAGGGTCCAGACAACACCACTCCACCCCCAGAAGAGGCCCACAGTGACGAGAGCAGCTCTGCCCTACTGGATCTTGATGACCAGCCTGGACCATCGTGGGCCTCAGGACAGTCGGTTCCCCTTGCACAGGCACAGCCCAACACCGACCTTCCACCCTCTGGTAACACCAGCACAGCACCCACCCAGCGGGCCCAAACCTCCCTACCCAGGACAGGTCAATCAGCGGTGTGTCCAACACCACAGGGCACCCAGGGTAATCCACCACCCCAACAACAACAGGGACCTGGGGGCAGTGGTAGTGGACACACGGTCCAGGGGACGGAGGCACAGGAACACAGAGGAACTGGGAGGGCTGCTGTGCGACAGAGGGAGGACAGGCCAAGGGAACCAACTCTCCACGAGGCCCTCTCCTCCATCATGGGAGCATACCACCACTCCCAGGAGACGATGGCGACGGTCCTGGACAAGTTGCAGGAGACCCTGCGCCTGCAGGAGGAGCAGTATTTGGGGATCAGGGAGGAGCTCAGGACCATCGGCTCTGCCCTGGGCACCATCGTAGGGGTGCTGAAGGACATACACTCAAAGGGGCCCCTGACACTAGCTAGGACGATGAACAGCCCACCACCTCCGCTGGCGCTAGTGGACAGGACGCCCCGCCACAGGACCACCACACCAGCACCCCACCCCCTGCAGAAGGACAACCACCACACAAGCGGTCCCTGAGATCCAGGAACAGGACAGAGCAAGATGGCAAGACCCCTGCCAGGAAATGAGACCACCCTGATTGTCCTCCCACTGACCCACTTTGTTACTCTTTCCATATTTGAACTGCCCCAGCTCCACTTCCTATGCCCAGATGGGCAGTGCACCTGTGAGACTAATAGACTGGACTCTGCCATGGACATTCCTCCACCATCCCCCATCACCATTTTACAACCCCCCCTTCATTTTTGAGCACTTAAATAAACACCCTTGAAACACAAAACAATCTGGAGTCAGTCTATGATTTGGCAATAGGTATTATCAATGACAGTGTCATAATGGCTTTACCATCGTAAGGCTAACATACCTATGTCACACATCACAAGCCCTTGAAGGATGCAAGTAGTTGACACATAGGTAACCACACCTGTGAAACCGTAATGGAAGGGTACAACTCAGTTAACAAATAGTGATTTAAATCGAGGAACAGGATAGAGGTACACATGTGAAAGTGAATGTAATGTTAAACCAGAAAATGTTTTCACCTGTGTCTCACTGGAAATATTGCTGTATGACTGACTCTCTGTTGTCGTTTTCTTTTTCCTCAGCTTCATCCTCATCACTGTCCACAGGCTCCACAGACTCCACAGCTGCTACAACACCGTCATCTGGATCATCCTCCTGCAGAAAAGGCACCTGGCGTCGCAAAGCCAAATTATGGAGCATGGAGCAGGCGATGATGATGTTGCACACCTTCTTCGGTGAGTAGAATAGGGATCCACCTGTCATATGGAGGCACCTGAACCTGGCCTTCAGGAGGCCGAAGGTGCGTTCGATCACCCTCCTAGTCCGCCCATGGGCCTCATTGTACTGTTCCTCTGCCCTGGTCCTGGGATTCTTCACTAGGGTCAATAGCCAGGAAAGGTTGGGGTAACCAGAGTCCCCCAATAGCCATACACGGTGCCTCTGGAGTTGACCCATCATATCAGGGATGCTGCTATTCCGCAGGATGTAGGCGTCATGCACTGAGCCAGGGAACATAGCATTTACCTGCGAGATGTACTGGTCTGCCAAACAGACCATCTGGACATTCATGGAATGATAACTCTTCCTGTTCCTGTACACCTGTTCACTCCTGTGGGGGGGGACCAGAGCTAAATGGGTCCCATCAATGGCAACAATGACGTTGGGGATATGTCCAAGGGCATAGAAGTCACCTTTGACTGTAGGCAAATCCTCCACCTGAGGGAAAATGATGTATCTCCTTACGTGTTTCAGCAGGGCAGACAACACTCTGGACAAGACGTTGGAAAACATAGGCTGGGACATCCTTGATGCCATGACCACAGTAGTCTGAAATGACCCACTTGAAAGGAAATGGAGCACTGACAGCACCTGCACGTCAGGGGGGATTCCAGTCGGATGGCGGATCGGTGACTTCAGGTCTGGCTCCAACTGGGTACATAGTTCCTGGATAGTGGCACGGTCAAACCGGTAGGTGACGATGACATGTCTCTCTTCCATTGTCAACAGGTCCACCAGCTGTCGGTACACCGGAGGATTCCGCCATCTTCTCATATGTCCCAGCTGACGGTGCCTACGAAGGACAACAGCGAAGCACCAGTCATTATTCCTCCAGGTATGTACCCACAGTTACACACAAGACTACACCAGACACAAAACCCTTCCTGTATGTGTGTTGAGTGTAGGCCTAGCTATGTGTGACGCAGTAGTAAATGAAGCCATGTGGGCCCCTGAAATGGCGGCTGTCTGACCTCTAAACTGGGACAATGGGATTGTGGGGTAACTGCTCTGGTGTTGTACACCGTTGCGGTAGGCGGTCGTAGACTGCGGCGCAATGCTGCATTGGTTAACATTGGACCCTATGGGTCCCAGGAGCCAATGAACAGGTGCGCTGGCGGTGATGATGCGCACCGCCGCGGACGTCACCGCCATTTTCTATCTGTTCAATCACTAGATACCTGACCTTCGACAGGAGAGGACCTACACTGCAAGTGCTGCTGTGACCTCGGTCTGGAAGCGGCAGTGGCTGCTGCGTCTGGGGAAAGGGCCCCTGCCTTCACTGCACAGGAGTTGGAGAAACTTGTTGATGGGGTCCTCCCCCAGTACACGCTACTCTACGGTGCTCCAGACCAACAGGTTAGTACAGAGGGAGCACGTTGTATGGGCTAGGCCTGGGTGGAGAGGGCTGGTTGGAAGAGGGAAGGGGGCAGAGTACATAGAACATTAATGCATGGGAATGAATGGACCACATGGCCAGAGTAGGGAGGGGGCCACTCACATTGATGGTGCAGTTGGTAATGACTGTTTCTCTTCCCTTGTGCATGTCATGTAGGTCAGCGCCCACCAGAAGAGGGACATCTGGTTTGCCATCGCCAAGGAGGTTCGGACCCTGGGGGCCCACCAGAGACGGGGCACCCACTGCCGGAAGAGATGGGAGGACATTCGCCGCTGCAGCAAGAAGACGGCGGAGGCTCAGCTGGGGATGGCTTCCCAATGTGGGAGGGGTGCCCGTCGCACCATGACCCCCCTGATGTTCCGGATCCTGGCGGTGGCCTACCCAGAGTTGGATGGGCGCTTGAGGACATCACAGCAGACACAAGGGGGTGAGTACAACATCATTCTGCGGACTTTGCGTGCAGTGGAGGGGTCTGGGTGGGGGAGGTGGGCTGTGGGTGTCCCTAGGCCAGGGCGAGTTAGGTTGGCAAGGCCCCTCCGTAATGTTTGCCATGTGGCACTCTACCCCACCTCAGCAGAGTGCCAAGTCGAGGTATAGTTGCCCCTGTGGCATCCATGTGCGCAGATGTCCACCATTGCCATGTAGGCCATATCCCAGAAATTGCGTGTGCAGAGTGCAGGAGCACGGCGTAATGCAGAGGGCTGCTGCGTCTGTCTTGTCTGCCAACGTTAGCGGAATGCCATGCACTAAAAGTCTCTTTCTTCTGTCTCCCCCCCCTTTTCCTGCTCTCCCTGTCCTTTTGTACATCAGCATCAACAGGCGGAGGTACAGTGGCACCGGAGCACGAGGGAGCTGCATCCCACATGGCCATGGAGGGCCACACCACGGACTCAGAATGCACCAGTGAGACGGAGGGCGAGGGGAGCTTCACGTCGGCCACTGGATCACCAACCAGCGACACGGACTCGTCCGCCGATGGGAGCTCCCTTGTGGTGGCAGCACCATCTGTGCGCCCCACTTCTACAGGTACAGCTGCCACCTCCCCTACCAGAACCGCCCTCCCAGCAGCCCCTCAGCGTTCGCCCCGTGCCCGCTCACCCAGGAGGGTGGGCATCACCTTCGCCCCAGGCACCTCAGGCCCTGCCCCAGTCACCCCTGCTGCCCTCAGTGAGGAGGCCATTGACCTCCTCAGGTCACTCACTGTTGGGCAGTCTACCATTGTGAATGCCATCCAGGGTGTAGAACGAGAGTTGCAACACGGTAATGCATTCCTGGAGGGCATTCATTCTGGTCAGGCTGTCCTTCAGCGAACCCTGCAATCTCTGGCCTCAGCACTGATGGCAGCCATTGTCCCTGTGTCTAGCCTCCCCCCTCCAACTTCCTCCACCCAGACCTAATCTCCTGTACCCCAGCTCATCCCAAGCACACCTACAGACCAGCATGCACACAAGTCAACACACAAAAGTAGCTCAAGCAAACATAGGCACCACACATCCCACAGGCACTCACACAAGCATCACACCCATACAGACACAGCAACATCCACTGTCTCCACTGTGTCCCCCTCCTCCTCTTCTCCCTCCTACCTCCTAGTCTCGTCTACACACACACCTGCATGCACCACATCTACAGGCATCAGGAATCGCACCAGGACACCCAGAACCACAAGCCGCTCACCTGAACTCACCACCTCCACTGCCATTTACACGTCCCTGTGTCCTCTCACAGTGTGTCTGTGACGCCCCCTCCCAAAGTACACAAATGCCGGCAATCACTCACCCAACATCCATTAAACCTCACGACAGCCTCCAGTACCTGCACCCAAAACAGGTAAAGTGACACCTCCGACAACCACCTCCTATTCCTCCACTCCCTGACCCCCTCCAGCTACCCATCCCAGTGTTCGTCAGAAACTGTCCCTCTGTAAAATTGACCTTTTTGCCCCAACCCCCCCCCCCCTCCAATTCATCAGTCCCATCGTAGCGCCTCAGCCAAAAAGCCTCCAATACCAGTGGTGTGTGTTCAAGGCTTGTGGAGTGCACCGGCCACTAGGGCAGGCAGTAGGACCCGGAGCCAAGGCACTGGCAGCCCACACCCTGTAAAGGCTCTAAAATTGAAAGTGGACGAAGGGACCGTGTTAAGACTCCTGGTGGGACAACAACTGACATGGGTTCGAAGGGGATTGGAGAGTCAGCTGTGACTCCACCAAAGGTAGGGAAGGGCCAGAGGAAGTCTGCCCAGCCTGTTGTGAGTGTCACAGCGGAGAAGTGCGCCATCATTTCCGGCCGTCCAGACACAACCGCCAGCACTGTCGTCACTGGTCCAGAGACCACCGCCAGAGTCACAGCCCTGGAGCGCTCAAGTATCGTCACTGGTCCTGAGACCACCGCCGGAGTCACAGCCCAGGAGGGCCCAAGTATCGTCACTGGTCAGGAGACCACTGCCGGAGTCACAGCCCAGGAGGGCCCAAGTATTGTCACTGGTCCAGAGACCACCGCCGGAGTCACAGCCCAGGAGGGCCCAAGTATCGTCACTGGTCAGGAGACCACCGCCGGAGTCACAGACCAGGAGGGCCCAAGTATCGTCACTGGTCAGGAGACCACCGCCGGAGTCACAGCCCAGGAGGGCCCAAGTATCGTCACTGGTCAGGAGACCACCGCCGGAGTCACAGCCCAAGAGGGCCCAAGTATCGTCACTGGTCCAGAGACCACCGCCAGAGTCACAGCCCAGGACGGCCCAAGTATCGTCACTGGTCCAGAGACCACCGCCAGAGTCACAGCCCAGGAGGGCCCAAGTATCGTCACTGGTCCAGAGACCACCGCCGGAGTCAGTGCCCAGGAGGGCCCTGGCTGCCACAGCCCCGCTGGGCAATGATGGAACGTCATGCCACACACCAATGCCCAGTGTACAGAGCGTCATGCCATACAACAATGCCCAGTGTAGAGAACGTCATGCCTCACACCAATGCCCAATGTAGAGAACGTCATTCCACACACCAATGTCCGTATCAGAACCGCCATGTCAAAGCACCGCTGAACAGTCCAGAACCGCCATGGCAAAGCACCGCTGAACAGGGCAAAGACCGCCATGGCAAAGCACCGCTGAACAGTCCAGAACCGCCATGGCAAAGCACCGCTAAACAGGGTAAAGACCGCCATGGCAAAGCACCGCTGAACAGTCCAGAACCGCCATGGCAAAGCACCGTTGAACAGGGCAAAGACCGCCATGGCAAAGCACTGCTGAACAGGGCAAAGACCGCCATGTCAAAGCACCGCTGAACAGGGCAAAGACCGCCATGGCAAAGCACCGCTGAACAGTCCAGAACCGCCATGGCAAAGCACCGCTGAACAGGGCAAAGACCACCATGGCAAAGCACCGCTGAACAGGGCAAAGACCGCCATGGCAAAGCACCGCTGAACAGGGCAAAGACCGCCATGGCAAAGCACCGCTGAACAGGGCCAAGACCGCCATGGTGAAGACCGCTGAACAGGGCAAGCACCGTGTAGGAATGAATAGCCCGCCACACAGGCATCCTTATCCCATGTGCAGCTGGGACAGTGACAGGACAGGAACTTTCACGGGGAGACTCATCCAGTCTGGGCACCAGTCCCACCCAGTACCAGTAGAGACCTGCATCTACTTGAGAGACTGTGGCTTTGCATTCCCCAGGATGGCACAGTGGGCAAACCACCCACTGTAGAGACTTGTGAGACTGTGGCTTTGCACTCCCCAGGATGGCACAGTAGGCAAACCACCCACTGTAGAGACTTGTGAGACTGTGGCTTTACACTCCCCAGGATGTAACAGTGGGCAAACCACACACAGTAGAGACTTGTGAGACTGTGGCTTTGCACTCCCCAGGATACATCAATGGGCATGGAGCCCCGACGTGGATCTGGCTTTGCATTCATCCGGCTGAGGTGCCCCCCCTTCCCTTCCCCCTGAGGTGCCTGTAGTATTTCGATCTGATGCCCCGGCAGTGTTCTCTCCGATTGTGGTCAGGTATCGTTTGTGGGCCTCGCCCATGCATTTTTGGACTGTTGGTGCACGGACATTGTTGTGTACATATCTGCACTACTTCTCGTATTGTATATATATTGCATATATAATTATGACTGATTTTCAAATATATATCTGTATATTTTTGTATGACATGTATATTGGCACATTACAATGTTTGACCGAATTTCGCATTGTCTTTGCATTCTCCCGGGGGGATTGTGGGTTGTTACTGTGATTTTTGTGAATGCATTGGTGTGTATGTTGTAATATGCGAGGGTGAGGGTGGGGGTGTTTGGTGGGTGTCCCCCTAACTTTTGCCCCCCCGTGTCGTAGGTGCAGTACTCATCAGTGTCTTCGGCGCCTACGTAGCTGTTGGTCGTAGAGGAGCAGAAAGACAAGGGCAGGGAGTATTTGTAATTCCGGCTCCATGGGGTCCTCGTTCCTCGTGGGATGTGTTCAGGTGAGCGTTTTCCCATAGCAAAAGCTGTTTCCGCCGTGTTTTTATCCACGGTGAATTCGCCCCAGAAAAGGTGGCGGATTGGCGGGTTGTAATACTGTGGGCGGTACATTGTCTCCTGCCTGTCTGTTGGCGGTGACCGCCGCGCTGCTTGTCTGTACCGCCGTGGCGGGCGGTGTGTTAAAGTGGCTGTCTTTGTTGGCGGTTTCCGCCAGGGTCATAATTCCCTTTTTTGGTCCGCCGGCCTGTTTGCGGTATTTCCGCAGCTTTAACACCGTCCGCCTGGGTTGTAATGACCACCCTGATCTGTTAATATTGTTTAATTTTCTAAGCAGTCTTGGACCCCCTGAGGAGGCTTCGCGGACCCCCAGGGGTCCCCGGACCACAGGAAGGGAACCACTGCTGTAACTCACCTGCTAGCACTGTGACAAGGAGTAGTAAAGCTTTTTGCCACACAGCATTGTCCCTGTGTCTGCCTGTCCCATGCTGATTGCTTGTTTATTGAACTCTCTCCAGGCTTTGTTCATATGAACATGTCACGCACGGTGAGGGGCAGACAGGTAGCAAGTCCATGATGCTGCACTCCTCACGTGACCCGTTGACCTTGTGTTATGCTCTGTTCTGTCTTGTCCCACACATACCTGAGATGCTGCAGCTTGGACCAGGGTTGCTGCACTCCTCGCGTGACCCGTTGACCTTGTGTTATGCTCTGTTCTATCTTGTCCCACATATACCTGGGATGCTGCATCGTAGACCAGGGATGCTGCACTCCTCGCGTGACCCGGTGACCTTGTGTTATGCTCTGTTCTATCTTGTCCCACATATACCTGAGATGCTGCATCTTGGACCAGGGATGCTGCACTCCTCGCATGACCCGGTGACCTTGTGTTATGCTCTGTTCTGTCTTGTCCCACATCTACCTGAGATGCTGCAGCTTGGACCTGGGATGCTGCACTCCTCGCGTGACCCGGTGACCTTGTGTTATGCTCTGTTCTGTCTTGTCCCACATCTTCCTGAGATGCTGCAGCTTGGACCAGGGATGCAGTACTCCTCGCATGACCCGGTGACCTTGTGTTATGCTCTGTTCTGTCTTGTCCCACATCTACCTGAGATGCTGCAGCTTGGACAAGGGATGCTGCACTCCTCGCGTGACCCGGTGACCTTGTGTTATGCTCTGTTCCGTCTTGTCCCACATCCACCTGAGATGCTCCAGCTTGGACCAGGAGTGCTGCACTCCTCGCTTGACCCGGTGACCTTGTGCTATGCTCTGTTCTCTCTTATCCCACATCTACCTGAGATGCTGCAGCTTGGACCAGGGATGCTGCACTCCTCGCGTGACCCGGTGACCTTGTGTTATGCTCTGTTCTATCTTGTCCCACATCTACCTGAGATGCTGCAGCTTGGACCAGGGATGCTGCACTCCTCGCGTGACCCGGTGACCTTGTGTTAGGCTCTGTTCTGTCTTGTCCCACATCTACCTGAGATGCTGCAGCTTGGACAAGGGATGCTGCACTCCTCGCGTAACCCGGTGACCTTGTGTTATGCTCTGCTCTGTCTTGTCCCACATCTACCAGAGATGCTGCAGCTTGGACCAGGGATGCTGCACTCCTCGCGTGACCCGGTGACCTTGTGTTATGGTCTATTCTGTCTTGTCCCACATCTACCTGAGATGCTGCAGCTTGGACCAGGGTTGCTGCACTCCTCACGTGACCCGGTGACCTTGTGTTATGCTCTGTTCTATCTTGTCCCACATATACCTTGGATGCTGCAGCTTGGACCAGGGATGCTGCACTCCTCGTGTGACCCGGTGACCTTGTGCTATGCTCTGTTCTGTCTTGTCCCACATCTACCTGAGATGCTGCAGCTTGGACCAGGGATGCTGCACTCCTCGCGTGATGCTGCACTCCTTGCGTGACCCGGTGACCTTGTATTATGGTCTGTTCTGTCTTGTCCCACACATACCTGAGATGCTGCAGCTTGGACCAGGGATGCTGACCCGGTGACCTTGTGTTATGCTCTGTTCTGTCTTGTCCCACATCTACCTGAGATGCTGCATCTTGGACCAGGGATGCTGCAGTCCTCGCGTGACCCGGTGACCTTGTGTTATGCTCTGTTCTATCTTGTCCCACATCTACCTGAGATGCTGCATCTTGGACCAGGGATGCTGCACTCCTCGCGTGACCCGTTGACCTTGTGTTATGCTCTGTTCTGTCTTGTCCCACATCTACCTGAGATGCTGCAGCTTGGACCTGGGATGCTGCACTCCTCGCGTGACCCGGTGACCTTGTGCTATGCTCTGTTCTATCTTGTCCCACATCTACCTGAGATGCTGCAGCTTGGACCAGGGATGCTGCGCTCCTCAGGTGACCTGGTGACCTTGTGTTATGCTCTGTTCTGTCTTGTCCCACATCTACCTGAGTTGCTGCAGCTTGGGCCAGGGATGCTGCACTCCTCGCGTAACCCGGTGACCTTGTATTATGCTCTTGTCCCACATCTACCTGAGATGCTGCAGCTTGGACCAGGGATGCTGCACTCCTCGCGTGACCCGGTGACCTTGTGTTATGGTCTATTCTGTCTTGTCCCACATCTACCTGAGAGGCTGCAGCTTGGACCAGGGATGCTGCACTCCTCGTGTGACCCGGTGACCTTGTGTTATGGTCTATTCTGTCTTGTCCCACATCTACCTGAGAGGCTGCAGCTTGGACCAGGGATGCTGCACTCCTCGTGTGACCCGGTTACCTTGTGTTATGCTCTGTTCTATCTTGTCCCACATATACCTGAGATGCTGCAGCTTGGACCAGGGATGCTGCACTCCTCGCGTGACCCGGTGACCTTGTGTTATGCTCTGTTCTATCTTGTCCCACATATACCTTGGATGCTGCAGCTTGGACCAGGGATGCTGCACTCCTCGCGTGACCTGGTGACCTTGTGTTATGCACTGTTCTGTCTTGTCCCACATCTACCTGAGATGCTGCAGCTTGGACCAGGGATGCTGCGTGAGGAGGGGCATAGGGACCTAGGATCATCCAGTAAAACAACAGCTGATACAGTGTCTGCCTCAGCCCACTATAAGGACTCCCCACTCTGAGAAGGATGTGATGAATGCTTGCTGGGTGATGTGTGAACCAGAGGGGAGGGTGCAGGGCAGGAGTTGGGGAGATGTCAGAGCTTGTATTACAGGACATGTCTGAACACTGCTGGATTTAAGATGAAAAGAGGACAAGAAAGATAATGCATTTCACTTGTTGTCACAAGGTAGGTTACATTTATAAGTCCTATGGGATTTTCATTTTGAAAAATGTAAAACTTTGGAAAAGTTTGACTGATGCCGTCATGTTTGAAGGTGCCGCCTGTCAAACTTCTGCAAATTAATAGGAACCACTGTTTTTGTTGTTCCTGCCAATGTTAAGAGGTGTCCACGGGCCGGTGGACCTACCTCAATTTGATGTCCATCAGGGCGATGGAGTATTTTACTTCCTGACTGTTAGAAAGTGGGTCATTGGTAGTGGTAAGTATGCACCTACCACTGGCAATAAGGCCACTAACACAATACAGGGTTAGTAAAGGTCTCAGTAAATTAGCCCCTTGTTCAACCCATGGTAGCTGTAACTGAGCAGGCCGGCCTAACTTAGTAGACAAGAGTGTAAAGCATTAAAAACACCAATGCAGTAAATAAGTAAGACACAACACATAATAAAAATGTCACACCTATGTATAAACATAGGTTATGTTTATATGAGTAAATAGACACCACAATGACAAAAATTCAATGTAGGGAACCGGAGATATGAATTTTTAAATAATACACACTTTCTAGTGCTGAGAAACACAAAGAGCCAAATTGGAACATCTGGTAACGGTAGAATGGAACAAAGTCAAAGTTTGAGGCCAACAGTGATGGAGCCCTAGTCAGCTACACTAAGCGGGAAGCCTCGGTCAAAATGTGACCTTCGCACTTAGATTCTTTTCTGTAACTTTTTCTTCTGAGGGCCCTCGATGCTCTTCACCAGGCCGGGTTCGGTGAGGGTTCGCCAGCTTGATTTTCAGGGAGCTCCTGGTTAAATCCTGGAAGTCGGAGTTCCAGAGCTTTTCAGTGGGATGAAATTGAAATCCAGGTCAGGACGCAGAGAGGGCTTGCCAGCTTGATTTCCAAGGTCAAGTCGGTCACCTCATGGAACTTTTTTATCAAAATTCTCCAAACTTCAGGAGATGTTTACTGAAGTACTCTTTGCAGGTGCAAAGTGTCCAAAACACAAATCCAAGAGTCTAGAATTTCCTAGATGTACCTGGCCAAACCCTTAAAAGTCCACTGGATGTACTCCAGGCGGGGGACTCTTGCAGGAATGATGCAGGTGAAGCTCTGTTATCCTGTATCTGCAGCGAGTCCACTCCTTAGTCCGAAGCAAGGCACAGTCTCCAGGGCTGTAGTACCAGATTGTGCAGCAGGCGCAGTTCACTCAGAAGTGCAGGCCAAGGGTGCAGTTCCAGATTCCAGCAGGACAGTACTTCCTTCACTTGTAGTTTCAGGCAGCAGAACTGAGAGGCTCTGCACCTCTCACACATTTATTTTCAGCTTCTGGACATCAAGGCACGGGCACCCTGACCAATGGAATGCAGGGTGCCACCCAGGCACATGACCACTTCCTCCAAAGTGTGACATATTCTTGTCCCAGAAAGCACCATTCTTCAAAAATCCATGATGGCTGAAATTTCAGCAGAGCAGTCAGAGCTAACTAAACCAACTCCCAGTGTGGCTCATTTCCTTAGCTCTCCCCCTCCTGACATCCGCAAATTCCTTCCTCAAGCCTGCTATCTGGTTGAGGGGCACAGAGTGGGGGCAGGTGGCCTGGCATTCTCTGCCTGTACTGCTTTCCTTTGAGTCTGGATGTTTTATTACCTCTCCCCCTGCTCTAGCATTCCTGTGCAGCTACAGAGCTCCCTTCAGCAGGTAGCCTCTCCCTGGACAGCCACTCATCACCTAATCAAAGCAGCCTTGTTAATCCTGTTAGCACTGACCAATCAGGGGGGACCTCCAGAAGGCTGGATTTTGGCTTACAGAAAGAAAAGTCTCATAACTTATTTTCTATACCAGTTATGATAAATCCACCAATGGCATATTGATAGATTGATCAAGACAAATCTTGTAAGTCCTGTAATGATATTTGTATGCCTTTCCTAACAATATTTATAATCAAATACAATATTGCAATGTTAGCCTATAGAGCCCAGTATCTACAATGGGGGGGAATGAAATGAGTTTTAACTCACCAGGGTTTATAAAACGTCTTTTATAAGGACCCTGCTTATAGTTACATGGCCCCCACCAATGGGACACCTAGGGGAATCCCTGTGGGTACCTAGAATGTAAAAATAATGTAGATTATCACTTTTAAAGTGCTCATAGCACCAAAGTCGAATTGAGACACCATTCCCATTTAAATGAGTCTGCATAGTCAGGCTGCATTTAACAAATGACAGAAAATCTCCAGCAGTGCCCACATGCAAAGGGCAGCAGATCTGCTGGGCCTCTAACTTCCATGCCCTATTATCTACTAGGGCCTTCTAGGTAGTTGGTACCCCCTGCCATATTATCTACTAGGGATTTATAGGGACTGTCATGCAAATGGTACAAACGTTACTTTTAAAGACAGGCTGCAAGGTGTGCCTGCACTTAAAAGGACAGAAAGCACGCAGCAGTGCACATATGCAGGTGCAGAGATTATGCTGGGTATCTAATCTCCATGCCCTCTTACCTACCTGGGACTTATAGGAAGATTGTACCCCGTTGCCCTATTAGCTACTAGGGAATTACAGGGTCAGTCAGGCCACTTGTAAGTGTACCCGAATACATAGTGTACTCCATTACATGTGTGTGTTTCAACATAGCACCGGCCTGGCTAGCAGAGCCCAGCACACAGTCAGTCAGTTACCAGCAGTACCAGTCAGCAAAAAATGGGGGTGCACCGGGCAAAAGATGACTTTGCAGCGCGGACGGACAGACAACTTTCTGCTAAACTCTAAATCAGGCCCAAGGTGCTTCCGGTTCAGGGTGGGGAAGGAGCACCACATTTGGCTGCTCGTGCGTGCCTTATCACCGCAGGACACGTGTAGTAATATGATTGGTTGTAAGACGAGTGCTGAGGCCTCCGCCTTGGAATGTAGATGTAATTCTAGATTCTATTTACTTGTGAAATGTAGAGCGGCTGTGAGCCAGCGACTCCACTGAAGCTCTGCTGCGGAGACTCCAATAAAACCTATTTTCTACAGAAGACCTGGACTTTTGGATTTCTGCAAGAATTTACAGGAAGGACTACAACATTTATGGCGGCAGTTTCGTAGCTCCCCCGGCACAGACTCACAACATTGCACTTTGAAGTCAATGTTTATGGCTTTGATGCACAACCTAATTAGGCGCTATAAGGTAAACTAGGAAAGGACATAAATGTAACCCATTTGGTGCCCGCAGTAAGGGTGCGCACATCAGTGGTGTAACATGAGCCCCCGCAGCCCCTGCAGTGAGGGAGGACCAAGCTCCAGGAGGAGCCCCTCATCGAAAGTGGTAGGTGGTGGGCAGGGAAGAGGGAGGCCTCCTTCATGTACTTTGCAGAGGGACCCCCTCAAGTTTCATTACGTCACTGGGGCATATATGTAACTACTGCACCTAATTACTATTAAACCATTGATTTTATTGCACTAAATAATCTATGGAATTTGTCCAGGCAGATGATATGTTTTCACACTAATTTCAAAAGCATCAAAGTACTATTTGATGGTTTAACACCTTAGCTGCCGGACCTCCCACGCCCCCCAGTGCTGAGCCCTTTTTTGGCTATTTGGAGCTGTTCGCGCTTAGGCCCCCATAACTTTTTGTCCACATAAGCTATCCACAAATAAAATTTGCATCATTTTTTCCCAACACCCTGGAGATTCTAAAGGTACCCAGAGTTTGTGGGTTCCCCCGGAGAAGACCAAGAAATTAGCCAAAATACAGCTAAAATTAGTTTTTGGGGGGAAAATGGGAAAAAAGTGCTGCAGAAGAAAGCATGTGTTTTTTCCCCTGTAAATGGGATCTATGAAGGATTTGCGGTGATAAAATCGCTGTCTTCCCAGCTTTCAGGAACAGATGGACTTGAAACAGAAACAAACCCCATTTTTACTATTTTTTGTGCTTTTCAACCTCCTTCCAGTTAGTGACAGAAATGGGTGTGAAACCAATGGTGGATCCCGGACAGCTAAACATTTATGAAAACTAGACAACATTCTGAATTGAGCAAGGGGTCATTGTGTAGATCCTTGAAGATTTTCCTACAGGGAGTAACAGTTGAAATAAACAGCCAATATTGACATTGAGTTGAAAGAAACAGCCATTTCTGTCCAAGTTTTCTTCTGTAACTTTTTCCAACTATAGCAGATTTTGTAAAGCAATATATTGTTATGTCTGCTGGACCCTCCTGGCTGCGGGGATATATAGGTCTTGTAGGTTCACCAAGAACACAAGCTACTCAGAGCCAATAAATGAGCTGCGCCTTGCAATGGGTTTTCATTGTAGACCAGGTATACAGCAATTCCTTTGGTAGAATATAAAGAGTGAAAAATAGGTATCAAGGAAAACTTTGTATTTCCGAAATGGGCACAAGATAAGGTGTTGAGAAGCAGTGGTTATTTGCACATCTCTGAATTTGAGGGTCCCCATACTAGCATGTGAATTACAGGACATTTCTCAAACAGATGTCTTTTTTACACACTGCCTTACATTTGGAAGGCAAAAATGTAGAGAAAGACAATTGGCAATAACACATTTTCCTCTATTCTGTATTCCCCCAAGTCTCCTGATAAAAATGATAGGCCAAGTGCCCGCAACAGGAAACGCCCCAAAACGCAACATGGACACATCACATTTTTCCATTGAAAAATTATGGTTTTTTTGGCAATGTGTAGCTCAGCCGGCACCTAGGGAAACCTACTAAACCTATTCATGTATGGAAATTAGACAACTAGGGGAATCCAAGATGTGGTGACGTGTGAGGCTCTCACTGGGTTCTGTCACCCAGAATCCTTTGCAAACCTAAAAATTGGGCTAAAAACACTCTTTTCTCAAATTTCGGCGACAGAAAGTTCTGGAATCTGAGAGGAACCACAAACTTCCTTCCACCCAGCAATCCCCCAAGTCTCCGGATGAAAATGGTACCTCACTTGTGTGGGTAGGCCTAGTGCCCGTGACAGGAATGGATCACACAACAGTCAATGTTAGTCCTTACATGAGAGCAACTGTTAACCCTGGGGCGATAAATTCCTGACGCAGGCACTTGGTACAGGCACTCAAGTGGGGTCGCGTTTTTATCAGATCAGGTGGAGAAACACTGGGTGGTAGGAATTTTGTGGATCCCAGCATATTCCTGTAGTTTGCGTGACAGAATGTAAGAAATAATAGAGTTTTTATTCAACATTTCACCTTTGCAGGGTATTCTGGGTAAGAAAACCTTGGGGAATCCACACAAGCCACAGCTCCGGGGACTCCCCCAGGTGTCTAGTTTCCAGAAATGTCTGGGTTTGGTAGGTTTCCCTATATGGCCACCGATCCCAGGACCAAAAAGCTCAGGTGCTTCCCTTACAAAACGAGGTTGTTTTGTGATAGATAATTTTGATGTCTCCACAATACAATTTGGGCAAAGGAATTTGGGGCTGAACTAAATTGGGGAGCTTCCAAGAGAGCACTTTCTCTGTGCTTGCCGCCACATGCACCTGCTCTCTGGGTTGGGCTAACCCGCTATTGTCCTGTTGCACAGACTGTGCTTGCGAAGGGACAGCAGGACTGTCCTCATAACCTCCCTCAGAATCACTGGAAGAGGAGTTCTCGAATGGGACTCCTCCGACTGAAAAACAACTCCCAGAGTCTGCGCCATTGTCCTATCCCTCAGAAGCTGTCTCAGTATCTGCTGTCTCAGTCTCTGATCCTATGTCAGAACTGTCCTCCATAACCCGAGTTACAGCTTCAGCAGCAGTCATCCAACGAGACGCCATCTCTGCTACTGGCTAAACTGTTGCTCTAAAACACTAGCCTACGTAGACAGTCACAAAATTGCTGGTGGGTGTGCGTCTGATGCGTGTAACAGTAAAGGTCAGTCACATTTCCTTCGCTTCTTCCCTCAATCAGCAAGTTCTCTCAAGACACTCAAAAAAACAAAAAAGAACACTATTACTTCACATTGGAAAAATTTGGAAGGAACAAGTGAATCTTTGATATACTTGATAATAATGTGTGTAAAAACAGAGAGTTACTTATTAGATAAAAAGAAAAAACTTCATTGTGAATCTGACATTCCTTAACGTTTAATTATTGTTAAAAATATTTTTTTTTAAATGGCATGATAAGAAATGAATAAAAACAATATTTTCCAATACAGTGAGATGCAATTTTCCAAACCTGAGTTAGTAACATGGATTCAACTTTTTTAACTTCTGCTACCAAAATTACGTTTTATATTGTACCATATCAAGAAGGATAGTATGCAGTATGTGAAATAGATCATAATAGGTAGCGCTTATATTGATATGAGTAAGTTGTAGATGTTACGTAAAGGAGGGTGTCATTTGTACTGCTACACCCGAGTGAATGGGACTATAAAGTGAGCTGTGTTAGGGAAATCAATGGTGTAACAGACATGAAATGGTAAATTGTGACTTGTTAGGAGATGTATTGAATTGTGACAGACTTCGTATTGCAAACATGTCAATAGGTTGTCATTAGGGGAAATCTTTGGGTAAGGGAATAGGGGTGACCGGAGTGTGGAGACAGTCAACTTGTTACTGTTTGTGTTTGTACTTACAGGTCTCAACTCCACTTGTAGTTCCCACAACTCCTTCAATGTGGAGTATGAACAAAACCTTCACTTCCTGAGGTATGAGGTCCAGTGGCTGGGGAGAGCCACCACCACTTGATAAGGTGTCTCGGTGTGTCCTGGAAGCAAGGGATCAGGCTGTCCCCAAAGTTTGTTCCACCACTTGCAGATGTCCTTCTGCGAGCGCCTAGAGTTGGATGGAGCATTCAACTTATCCACATTTCTAGCCAACATTTCACTTTTCTTGCTCATGGTTGTTGCTTGGACCAGAGCTCCAAACAAATGTGGTTAAACCCTAAATATCTCATCCACCAGAACAGTTGAAATATTTTTAGAGAATCTGGGTTGTCTTCATCCAGGCATTATGAAAACAAAAGAGGATACAGGTCTGCTGCTGCTTTGTATTGTGAGTGGTAAATGGTTGTGTGGTTTAAGGAGTGTCTTTCCCATGTGAGATGCATGTTTTGTAAGTGGGTTGATTTTTAGCTGGTATGTGTGTATAGATGCATCCGACAAAATTGAGAGACGCTTACACCACCGGAAACCCTGTCCGCTATTGTTGTGCTCCATCATGAGGGTCACTCCATCCAACTGTGAGGGTGGCTAATTCTAAATATGGTGGAAGAATGTCCACCATACCAACGTAGACTGAGCTGTATCTGTTCACTGATGATGGACGATTGGGAATTGGTCAACGGACTGTCCTCCATCATGAGTGATGGAGGTCCATGAAGCCAAATCAAAAGTATGGCGGGCAGAAATCCGTCAGCCTGAGATGGAAGAGCAATGGTCCCAACTCTATATCAGGGCCCTAGTCTAACTATTAGCTTCTTGTATTAATGGGCTAACTCATTCTAGGTCTTGTTGTGAAGGGTTATTTGGTCTTGATAAGAATCATCTAATTCCAACAGACACTGCCTGCCTTACAAATTCATGTGTATGTCACAACCATGATAGTTGATTCTTAAAGTCTGCAGTGAGAAATGTTCACTTATATCTGTGCCTGTGATGGGCTCTGCAGTTCCACACTCCACCCTCTGCAGTCCTACCACACTGAAAACCTTAATCACTATTCTGTCACTTGCAGCAAAATACACAGGTGCTGGGTACCCTGTGTACAAAAAAACTTCCTGCAGTGTGTAACTGCTAATCTGTGAGGGCTGTGAGAATGCTTCTGGTAAAATAACAAATGTTATTGTTAACCAATACTCATTTTATTAACCCTGGAAGGATGAGGGGACCTGCCAGGGTTTGAATCTGTGGCCATGAGGTCAATCAGCGATCTATGCAGTAGACACATTAGTCCACTGGGTTACCAGAACCAGCATTGCTAGACTGCTAGTTGTGAGGTCTGGAGAGTGCTTCTGTTATTGTGTGACTTCTACTCTGTCCCTAGTGCACACCTGCTAGTATGTGAAGGGTCTGAGTGTGTGGGAGTGCTTCAGGTAGAGTGGCACTGCTTGTCTGTGAAGGGTGCGAGAGTGCTTCAGGTAGATTGTAACTGCCAGTCACTGCCAGTCTGTGAGGTGTGTGAGAGTGATTCATGTAGAGCGTCACTGCTAGTCTGTGATGTGTGTGAGAGTGCTTCAGGTAAAGTGTGACTACTAGTCTGTGGGGGGTGTGAGAGTGCTTCAGGTAGTCTCAGTACTAGTCTGTGAGGGGGGTGAGAGTGCTTCAAGTAGAGTGCCACTGCTAGTCTGTGAGAGGTGTGAGAGTGCTTCAGGCAGAGTGTCACTACTAGTAATTGAAGGGTGTGAGAGTGCTTTGGGTAAAGTGTGACTATGAGTCAGTGAGGGATGTGAGAGTGCTTCCGGTAAAGTGTCACTGCCAGTCTGTGAGGAGTGCGAGTGCTTTGGGTACAGTGTCACTGCTAGTCTGTGTAGGAAAGTACCATCTTGCCTGGCATGTTACCCCCATATTTCACTGTATATATGTTGTTTTAGTTGTATGTGTCACTGGGACCCTGCCAGCCAGGGCCCAGGTGCTCATAAGTGTGCCTGACTGTGTTACCTGTGTAGTGACTAACTGTCTCACTGAGGCTCTGCTATCCAGAACCTCAGTGGTTATGCTCTCTCATTTCTTTCAAATTGTCACTAACAGGCTAGTGACCAATTTTACCAATTCACATTGGCATACTGGAACACCCTTATAATTCCCTAGTATATGGTACTGAGGTACCGAGGGTATTAGGGTTCCAGGAGATCCCTATGGGCTGCAGCATTTCTTTTGCCACCCATAGGGAGCTCTGACAATTCTTAAACAGGCCTGCCACTGCAGCCTGAGTGAAATAACGTCCACGTTATTTCACAGCCATTTACCACTGCACTTAAGTAACTTATAAATCACCTATACGTCTAACCATTACCTGGTAAAGGTTGGGTGCTAAGTTACTTAGTGTGTGGGCACCCTGGCACTAGCCAAGGTGCCCCCACATTGTTCAGGGCCAATTCCCCGGACTTTGTGAGTGCGGGGACACCATTACATGCGTGCACTACATATAGGTCACTATCTATGTGTAGCTTCACAATGGTAACTCCGAATATGGCCAAGTAACATGTCTATGATCATGGAATTGCCCCCTCTATGCCATCCTGGCATAGTTGGCACAATCCCATGATCCCACAGGTCTGTA
This sequence comes from Pleurodeles waltl, assembly GCF_031143425.1. Lineage (NCBI taxonomy): Eukaryota > Metazoa > Chordata > Amphibia > Caudata > Salamandridae > Pleurodeles > Pleurodeles waltl. The sequence goes on along the minus strand of NW_027150408.1, from coordinate 1,413,614 downwards.
GCTCAGACCTGGGTAGTGCCAAACTGCCTTTCATGGGGTTTCACTGCAGCTGCTGCTGCTGCCAACCCCTCAGACAGGTTTCTGCCCTCCTGGGGTCCAGCCAGGCTTGGCCCAGGAAGGCAGAACAAAGGACTTCCTCAGAGAGAGGGTGTTACACCCTCTACCTTGGGAAAATGGTGTGAAGGCAGGGGAGGAGTAGCCTCCCCCAGCCTCTGGAAATGCTTTCATGGGCACAGATGGTGCCCATTTCTGCATAAGCCAGTCTACACCGGTTCAGGGACCCCTCAGCCCTGCTCTGGCGTGAAACTGGACAAAGGAAAGGGGAGTGACCACTCCCCTGACCTGCACCTCCCCTGGGAGGTGCCCAGAGCTCCTCCAGTGTGCTCCAGACCTCTGCCATCTTGGAAACAGAGGTGCTGCTGGCACACTGGACTGCTCTGAGTGGCCAGGGCCAGCAGGTGACGTCAGAGACTCCTTCTGATAGGCTCCTTCAGGTGTTGCTAGCCTATCCTCTCTCCTAAGTAGCCAAACCCTCTTTTCTGGCTATTTAGGGTCTCTGCTTTGGGGAATTCCTTAGATAACGAATGCAAGAGCTCATCAGAGTTCCTATGCATCTCTCTCTTCACCTTCTGCCAAGGAATCGACTGCTGACCACGCTGGAAGCCTGCAAAACTGCAACAAAGTAGCGAAGACGACAACTGCAACTCTGTAACACTGATCCTGCCGCCTTCTCGAGTGTTTTCCTGCTGCTGCATGCTGTGGGGGTAGTCTGCCTCCTCTCTGCACTAGAAGCTCAGAAGAAATCTCCCGTGGGTCGACGGAATCGTCCCCCTACAACTGCAGGCACCAAAGAACTGCATCACCGGTACCCTGGGTCTCCTCTCAGCACGACGAGCAAGGTCCCTTGAATCCAGCAACTCTGTCCAAGTGACTCCCACAGACTACTGACTCTTCAGTCCAAGTTTGGTGGAGGTAAGTCCTTGCCTCCCCACGCCAGAATGCATTGCTGGGAACCGCGACGTTTGCAGCTACTCCGGCCTCTGTGCACTTCCGGCGGAAATCCTTTGTGCACAGCCAAGCCTGGGTCCACGGCACTCTAACCTGCATTGCACGACTTTCTAAGTTGTCCTCCGGCGACGTGGGACTCCTTTGTGCGACTTCGGGTGAGCACTCCTCTTTGTAGTGCCTGTTCCGGCACTTCTGCGGGTGCTGCCTGCTTCTGAGAGGGCTCCTTGTCTTGCTGGGCGCCCCCTCTGTCCCCTGACGCAATTGGCGACATCCTGGTCCCTCCTGGGCCACAGCAGCATCCAAAAACGCTAACCGCACGACTTACAGCTAGCAAGGCTTGTTGGTGGTCTTTCTTCAGGAAAACACTTCTTCACAACTCTCCACGGCGTGGGGGATCCATCCTCCAAAGGGGAAGTCTCTAGCCCTTGTCGTTCTTGCAGAATCCTCAGCTTCTACTGTCCAGTAGCAGCTTCTTTGCACCCACAGCTGGCATTTCCTGGGCATCTGCCCATCTCCGACTTGCTTCGGACTTTTGGACTTGGTCCCGTTCTTCCACAGTTACCCTCGACTGGAAATCCATCGTTGCTGCATTGCTGGTTTGTGTCTTTCCTGCAGAATTCCCCTATCACGACTTCTATGTCCTTTGGGGAACTTTAGTGCACTTTGCACTCACTTTTCAGGGTCTTGGGGTGGGCTATTTTTCTGACCCTAACTGTTTTCTTACAGTCCCAGCGACCCTCTACAAGGTCACATAGGTTTGGGGTCCATTCGTGGTTCGCATTCCACTTTTGGAGTATATGGTTTGTGTTGCCCCTATCCCTATGTGTCCCCATTGCATCCTATTGTAACTGTACATTGTTTGCACTGTTTTCTAAGACTATACTGCATATTTTTGGTATTGTGTACATATATCTTGTGTATATTTGCTATCCTCATACTGAGGGTACTCACTGAGATACTTTTGGCATATTGTCATAAAAATAAAGTACCTTTATTTTTAGTATATCTGTGTATTGTGTTTTCTTATGATATTGTGCATATGACACTAGTGGTACTGTAGGAGCTTCACTCGTCTCCTAGTTCAGCCTAAGCTGCTCTGCTAAGCTACCATTATCTATCAGCCTAAGCTGCTAGACACCCTATACACTAATAAGGGATACCTGGGCCTGGTGCAAGGTGTAAGTACCCCTTGGTACTCACTACAAGCCAGTCCAACCTCCTACATTGGTTGTGCAGCGGTGGGATAAGTACTTTGTAACTACTTACCACTTTTGTCATTGTACTTTTCATAAGAGAAAAATATACAAAACAAGTTCAGTGTATGTACACCTAACCAAAAAGTTTTGCATTTCCTCTTTTCACTCTTTTCTAAGTGCTGAAAAGTACCTCTAAACTTTCTAAAAGTTCTTAAAAAGTTTTAAAAAGTTTTTTTCTGTCTTTCCAAAAGTTCTTAAAAACTTTTTCTTCACTTTTCTATCACTTAAACTCTTTCTAAAATGTCTGGCACAGGCCAAACTGTTGATCTGTCCAAACTTGCTTATGATAACCTTAGCTGGAAAGAGGCAAGGAGTCTCTGCATAGATAGAGGTTTAAGTGTGAGGAAGAATCCTTCTAGAGAACTATTGGTTAACATGCTTAAAGAACAAGATAAGGCCAGAGGTGCCCCATCTGTTGAAAAAGTAGCTAATGGTTCCCAATCTGATCCAGGGACTCCCCTAGAAAAAGATTCAGGAAAGAAACTTCCTAGCCTGCCCATTACTAGACAGCCTAGCATAGTTGGTACAGATGTAGAGTCACACCATACTGATAGTGTTGTCTCACATCATAGCAAGAGTATTCCTTCTCACCATAGTAGAAGTGATGTTTCTGTTAACCAAGCTGTTAGGATGCTTTCTGTAAGGGATGGGTCTCCTTCTGTTCATTCTCACCATACTTCTGTTTCAAGGAATGTCCCACCCACCCACCCTGATGACAGATTGTTAGAAAGGGAGCTCAATAGATTGAGAGTGGAACAAACCAGACTGAAGCTCAAGAAGCAACAGCTGGATTTGGATAGACAGTCCTTAGAAGTAGAGAAGGAGAGACAGAAATTGGGTTTAGAAACCCATGGTGGCAGCAGCAGTATTCCCCATAGTCATCCTGCAAAAGAGCATGATTCCAGGAATCTGCACAAGATAGTTCCCCCTTATAAGGAGGGGGATGACATTAACAAGTGGTTTGCTGCACTTGAGAGGGCCTGTGTTGTACAGGATGTCCCTCAAAGGCAGTGGGCTGCTATCCTATGGCTATCATTTAGTGGAAAAGGTAGGGATAGGCTCCTTACTGTGAAAGAAAGTGATGCCAATAATTTTACAGTTCTTAAGAATGCACTCCTGGATGGTTATGGCTTAACCACTGAACAGTACAGGATGAAGTTCAGAGAGACCAAAAAGGAGTCTTCACAAGACTGGGTTGATTTTGTTGACCATTCAGTGAAGGCCTTGGAGGGGTGGTTACATGGCAGTAAAGTTACTGATTATGAAAGCCTGTATAACTTGATCCTGAGAGAGCATATTCTTAATAATTGTGTGTCTGATTTGTTGCACCAGTACTTGGTGGACTCTGATCTGACCTCTCCCCAAGAATTGGGAAAGAAGGCAGACAAATGGGTCAGAACAAGGGTGAACAGAAAAGTTCATACAGGGGGTGACAAAGATGGCAAGAAGAAGGATGGTAAGTCTTCTGACAAGGGTGGGGACAAATCTAAAAATGAGTCTTCATCAGGCCCACAAAAACACTCTGGTGGGGGTGGTGGGCCCAAATCCTCTTCAAATCAAAACAAAGAAAAGAAACCATGGTGCTATTTATGTAAAATAAAAGGCCATTGGAAAACAGATCCCAGTTGTCCAAAGAAATGCACCAAGCCTCCTACCACTACAACCCCTACTGCTACACCTAGTGTCCCTACTAATAGCAGTGGTGGTGGGAGCAAACCTACTAATAGCCAATCCAAGGGAGTAGCTGGGCTCACTATTGGTAACTTAGTTGGGGTTGGTCTGATTAGGGAGACCACAGAGGCTGTGTTAGTCTCTGAGGGGGCTATTGATTTAGCCACCTTAGTTGCTTGTCCCCTTAACATGGATAAGTACAAGCAACTACCCCTAATAAATGGTGTTGAGGTTCAGGCATACAGGGACACTGGTGCCAGTGTTACAATGGTAATAGAGAAACTGGTCCACCCTGAACAACACCTACTTGGTCACCAGTACCAAGTAACCAATGCTCACAACAACACACTTAGCCACCCCATGGCTGTTGTAAATCTCAACTGGGGGGGTTACTGGTCCAAAGAAAGTTGTGGTAGCCTCAGATTTACCTGTAGACTGTCTACTAGGAAATGATTTGGAGACATCAGCTTGGTCAGAGGTGGAGTTGGAGGCCCATGCAGCAATGCTGGGCATCCCAGGGCATATTTTTGCTTTAACCAGAGCTCAGGCCAAAACGCAAAAAGGACAGGGTGACTTGGATCCTGGAACAATGGACCAAGTGCTCCCAAAAGCTAGGGCTAGTAGAAGTAAAGCACTACCTACTATCCCTCCCTCTACAGTGGATTCCTTTTCTGAGGAAGAAGAATTTCCACCCTGTGCAGAACCTACACCAGAGGAGCTGGAAGCAGACACTGCTGAGCTTTTGGTTGAAGGGGGGCCTGCCAGGGAGGAGCTGAGTGTGGCACAGCAGACCTGTCCCACACTAGAGGGTCTAAGACAGCAAGCTGTCAAACAAGCAAATGGGGATGTCAGTGACTCTCACAGAGTTTACTGGGAGGACAACCTCTTGTACACTGAAGCAAGGGATCCAAAACCTGGAGCTGCCAGGAGATTGGTGATTCCTCAGGAGTACAGGAAGTTCCTCCTAACTCTTGCTCACGACATTCCCTTAGCTGGACATTTGGGGCAAATGAAAACTTGGGACAGGCTTGTTCCCTTGTTTCATTGGCCTAGAATGTCTGAGGACACAAAGGAATTTTGTAAGTCCTGTGAAACCTGTCAAGCCAGTGGCAAGACAGGTGGCACCCCAAAGGCACCCCTTATTCCACTGCCTGTGGTTGGGGTTCCCTTTGAAAGGGTAGGGGTTGACATAGTTGGCCCCCTTGACCCTCCTACTGCTTCAGGCAATAGCTTTATCTTGGTGGTAGTGGACCATGCCACCAGATACCCTGAAGCAATTCCTCTAAGGACCACTACAGCTCCTGCAGTGGCAAAGGGCCTCCTGGGAGTCTTTTCCAGGGTGGGCTTCCCAAAAGAGGTGGTGTCAGACAGGGGAAGCAATTTCATGTCTGCTTACTTAAAGGCCATGTGGAAGGAGTGTGGTGTGACATACAAGTTGACTACACCCTATCATCCACAAACAAATGGACTGGTGGAGAGATTTAATAAAACTCTCAAAGGCATGATTATGGGACTCCCTGAAAAACTCCGCAGGAGATGGGATATCGTTTTACCATGCCTCCTTTTTGCTTACAGGAAGGTACCCCAGAAAGGAGTGGGCTTCAGCCCCTTTGAACTCCTATTTGGTCACCCTTTGAGAGGTCCTCTAACACTTGTTAAGGAGGGTTGGGAACAACCCTTAAAAGCTCCAAAGCAAGACATAGTGGACTATGTACTTGGCCTCAGATCAAGGATGGCTGAGTACATGAAAAAGGCCAGTAAAAACCTTCAGGCCAGCCAAGAGCTCCAGAAGCAATGGCATGACCAGAAGGCTTTTTTGGTTCAGTACCAACCAGGGCAGAAAGTGTGGGTCTTGGAGCCTGTGGTCCCAAGAGCACTCCAAGATAAATGGAGTGGACCCCACACAATTGTTGAGAAAAAGGGTGAAGTCACCTACTTAGTTGACTTAGGCACTGCCAGGAGTCCCCTTAGGGTGCTCCATGTCAATCGCCTGAAACCCTACTATGACAGGGCTGATCTCACCCTGCTCATGGCAACTGATGAGGGACAGGAAGAAGACAGTGATCCTCTTCCTGATCTCTTCTCTTCCACAGAACAGGATGCTCTAGTGGAAGGGGTTGTACTAGCAGATTGTCTTACTGCTGAGCAGAAAGACCACTGCATAAATCTCCTCGGTCAGTTTTCTGATCTCTTCTCTACTGTGCCAGGTACCACTTCTTGGTGTGAGCACACTATAGATACTGGAGACAGCTTGCCTGTCAAAAGTAAGATCTATAGGCAGCCTGACCATGTCAGGGACTGCATAAAGCAAGAGGTGCAGAAAATGTTAGAACTGGGAGTGGTTGAGCACTCTGAAAGTCCATGGGCCTCTCCTGTGGTACTTGTACCAAAACCTCATTCCAAAGATGGAAAGAAGGAAATGCGGTTTTGTGTTGACTACAGAGGTCTCAACCAGGTAACCAAAACTGATGCTTACCCTATACCCAGGGCAGATGAGCTCATAGATACACTGGCATCTGCCAAGTATCTAAGCACTTTTGACTTGACTGCAGGGTATTGGCAGATCAAATTATCAGAAGATGCAAATACAAAAACTGCATTTTCAACCATTGGAGGCCATTACCAATTCACAGTAATGCCTTTTGGATTGAAAAATGCACCTGCCACTTTTCAAAGGTGGGTCAACACAGTCCTGCAAGGGCTGGAAGCTTTTAGTGCAGCATATCTGGACGATATAGCTGTCTTTAGCTCCAGCTGGGATGATCACCTGGTTCACCTATGGAAAGTTTTGGAGGCCCTGCAAAAGGCAGGCCTCACTATCAAGGCTTCAAAGTGCCAGACAGGGCAGTGGAAGGTGGTTTATCTGGGACACCTGGTTGGTGGAGAACAGATTGCACCACTTAAGGGGAAAATCCAAACTATTATAGATTGGGTTCCCCCTACTACTCAGACTCAGGTGAGAGCCTTTTTAGGCCTCACTGGGTACTATAGGAGGTTCATAAAGAACTATGGCTCCATTGCAGCCCCTCTTAATGACCTCACATCCAAGAAAATGCCTAAAAAGGTATTACGGACAGCAAACTGTCAGAAAGCTTTTGAGGAGCTGAAGCAGGCCATGTGCTCTGCACCTGTCCTGAAAAGCCCTTGTTACTCTAAAAAATTCTATGTCCAAACTGATGCATCTGAATTAGGAGTAGGGGCAGTCCTATCACAACTTAATTCTGAGGGCCAGGATCAACCTGTTGCTTTTATTAGTAGGAGGTTGACCCCTAGAGAAAAGCGTTGGTCTGCTATAGAGAGGGAGGCCTTTGCTGTGGTCTGGGCACTGAAGAAGTTGAGGCCATACCTGTTTGGCACTCACTTCATTGTTCAGACAGACCACAAACCTCTACTTTGGCTAAAACAAATGAAAGGTGAAAACCCTAAATTATTGAGGTGGTCCATATCTCTACAGGGGATGGACTATACAGTGGAACATAGACCTGGGAGTACCCACTCCAATGCAGTTGGACTCTCCAGATATTTCCACTTAGACAATGAAGACTCATCAGGTCATGGCTAGTCTTATTTCCTTCGTTTGGGGGGGGGGGGTTGTGTAGGAAAGTACCATCTTCCCTGGCATGTTACCCCCATATTTCACTGTATGTATGTTGTTTTAGTTGTCTGTGTCACTGGGACCCTGCCAGCCAGGGCCCCAGTGCTCATAAGTGTGCCTTGTATGTGTTACCTGTGTTATGACTAACTGTCTCACTGAGGCCCTGCTAATCAGAACCTCAGTGGTTATGCTCTCTCATTTCTTTCAAATTGTCACTAACAGGCTAGTAACCAATTTTACCAATTTACATTGGCATACTGGAACACCCTTATAATTCCCTAGTATATGGTACTGAGGTACACAGGGTATTGGGGTTCCAGGAGATCCCTATGGGCTGCAGCATTTCTTTTGCCACCCATAGGGAGCTCTGACAATTCCTACATAGGCCTGCCATAGCAGCATTGAGTGAAATAACGTCCATGTTATTTCACAGCCATTTTACACTGCACTTAAGTAACTTATAAGTCACCTATATGTCTAACCTTTACCTGGTAAAGGTTGGGTGCTAAGTTACTTAGTGTGTAGGCACCCTGGCACTAGCCAAGGTGCCCCCACATTGTTCAGGGCCAATTCCCCGGACTTTGTGAGTGCGGGGACACCATTACATGCGTGCACTACATATAGGTCACTACCTATGTGTAGCTTCACAATGGTAACTCCAAATATGGCCATGTAACATGTCTATGATCATGGAATTGCCCCCTCTATGCCATCCTGGCATAGTTGGCACAATCCCATGATCCCACAGGTCTGTAGCTCAGACCTGGGTACTGCCAAACTGCCTTTCACGGGGTTTCACTGCAGCTGCTGCTGCTGCCAACCCCTCAGACAGGTTTCTGCCCTCCTGGGGTCCAGCCAGGCTTGGCCCAGGAAGGCAGAACAAAGGACTTCCTCAGAGAGAGGGTGTTACACCCTCTCCCTTTGGAAAATGGTGTGAAGGCAGGGGAGGAGTAGCCTCCCCCAGCCTCTGGAAATGTTTTCATATGCACAGATGGTGCCCATTTCTGCATAAGCCAGTCTACACCGGTTCAGGGACCCCTCAGCCCTGCTCTGGCGCGAAACTGGACAAAGGAAAGGGGAGTGACCACTCCCCTGACCTGCACCTCCCCTGGGAGGTGCCCAGAGCTCCTCCCGTGTGCTCCAGACCTCTGCCATCTTAGAAACAGAGGTGCTGCTGGTACACTGGACTGCTCTGAGTGGCCAGGGCCAGCAGGTGACGTCAGAGACTCCTTCTGATAGGCTCCTTCAGGTGTTGCTAGCCTATCCTCTCTCCTAAGTAGCCAAACCCTCTTTTCTGGCTGTTTAGGGTCTCTGCTTTGGGGAATTCCTTAGATAACGAATGCAAGAGCTCATCAGAGTTCCTCTGCATCTCTCTCTTCACCTTCTGCCAAGGAATCGACTGCTGACCGCGCTGGAAGCCTGCAAAACTGCAACAAAGTAGCGAAGACGACTACTGCAACTCTGTAACGCTGATCCTGCCGCCTTCTCAACTGTTTTCCTGGTGGTGCATGCTGTGGGGGTAGTCTGCCTCCTCTCTGCACTAGAAGCTCCGAAGAAATCTCCCGTGGGTCGACGGAATCGTCCCCCTGCAACTGCAGGCACCAAAGAACTGCATCACCGGTACCCTGGGTCTCCTCTCAGCACGACGAGCGAGGTCCCTTGAATCCAGCAACTCTGTCCAAGTGACTCCCACAGTCCAGTGACTCTTCAGTCCAAGTTTGGTGGAGGTAAGTCCTTGCCTCCCCACGCCAGACTGCATTGCTGGGAACCGCGACGTTTGCAGCTACTCCGGCCTCTGTGCACTTCCGGCGGAAATCCTTTGAGCACAGCCAAGCCTGGGTCCACAGCACTCTAACCTGCATTGCACGACTTTCTAAGTTGTCCTCCGGCGATGTGGGACTCCTTTGTGCGACTTCGGGTGAGCACAGTTTCACTCCTCTTTGTAGTGCCTGTTCCGGCACGTCTGCGGGTGCTGCCTGCTTCTGAGAGGGCTCCTTGTCTTGCTGGGTGCCCCCTCTGTCCCCTGATGCAATTGGCGACATCCTGATCCCTCCTGTGCCACAGCAGCATCCAAAAACGCTAACCGCACGACTTGCAGCTAGCAAGGCTTGTTGGCAGTCTTTCTTCAGGAAAACACTTCTTCACGACTCTCCACGGCGTGGGGGATACATCCTCCAAAGGGGAGGTCTCTAGCCCTTGTCGTTCCTGCAGAATCCTCAGCTTCTACTGTCCAGTAACAGCTTCTTTGCACCCACAGCTGGCTTTTCCTGGGCATCTGCCCATCTCCGACTTGCTTGGGACTTTTGGACTTGGTCCCCTTGTTCCACAGGTACCCTCGACTGGAAATCCATAGTTGTTGCATTGCTGGTTTGTGTCTTTCCTTCAGAATTCCCCTATCACGACTTCTATGTCCTTTGGGGAACTTTAGTGCACTTTGCACTCACTTTTCAGGGTCTTGGGGTGGGCTATTTTTCTAACCCTAACTGTTTTCTTACAGTCCCAGCGACCCTCTACAAGGTCACATAGGTTTGGGGTCCATTCGTGGTTCGCATTCCACTTTTGGAGTATATGGTTTGTGTTGCCCCTATCCCTATGTGTCCCCATTGCATCCTATTGTAACTATACATTGTTTGCACTGTTTTCTAAGACTATACTGCATATTTTTGGTATTGTGTACATATATCTTGTGTATATTTGCTATCCTCATACTGAGGGTACTCACTGAGATACTTTTGGCATATTGTCATAAAAATAAAGTACCTTTATTTTTAGTATATCTGTGTATTGTGTTTTCTTATGATATTGTGCATATGACACTAGTGGTACTGTAGGAGCTTCACTCGTCTCCTAGTTCAGCCTAAGCTGCTCTGCTAAGCAACCATTATCTATCAGCCTAAGCTGCTAGACACCCTATACACTAATAAGGGATACCTGGGCCTGGTGCAAGGTGTAAGTACCCCTTGGTACTCACTACAAGCCAGTCCAGCCTCCTACAGTCTGTGAGGGTTGTGAGAGTGCTTCATGTGAAGTGTCACTGCCAGTCATTGAGGGATGTGAGAGTAAATCAGGTAGTGTCACTGCTAGTCTCTGAGGGATGTGGGGGTGATGTCAGTATTTAGGGTGTTTTTCTTTCTCACCATCAGGACTTGCACAATTCCCCTCATGCTTTCACTGAGGCTGTGATTGCACACATGTGTCTCACTCTTGAAGTAACTCTACAGCAATCATTCCTATGTGGGGACCTCTCACTCCACTTGTGACTCTTGATGGTCGGATTTTCCTAACGAGGCTGCTCACGGATTGGATGGGTCATTAATGACCCAGACTGTCCAGTTATTTACTTATCCTCACTTCATGTGCACAAGTGATTGTGTTCACTGTTGTCACCAAGCACCAGTTACACAAGTGAATAGAGTCTGAGCCTTCACTCCCGCCCTTGTGGTGCACGCAGACTCTCACACTACACTCCATCCCCCATAGCAGTGGGTCTCCCTGGAGGACACCTGTCCCTGTGAAGCAACCCCTCTGCCATCCCAGATCTCTTTTCCACCAGGCAGGGTCACTACACTGCACGTGTACAGAACGGCACTTGCTTCCACATGCACCTAAGAGTGTCACTTACTATTACTTACTCACACATGCACCGAAGAGTGTCACTTACTCACACATTCATCTGAGTGTCACTTACTGTTATTTGCTCACACATGCATTGAAGAGTGTCCCTTACTGTCACTTACTCACACATGCACTGAAGAGTGTCACTTACTCACACATGCATCCGAGTGTCACTTACTGTTACTTACTCACACATGCACCGAACAGTGTCACTTACTATCTCTTACTCACACATGAAGAGTGTCACTTACTCACACATGCACACAACAGTGTCACTTACTGTCACTTACAAATGCATCAAAGAGTGTCACTTACTATCAGTTACTCACACATGCACTGAAGAGTGTCACTTACTCACACATGCACAGACGGTCACTTACTGTTACTTACTCACACATGCACCCGAGTGTCACTGTCACTTACTCACACATGCACTGAAGAGTGTCACTTACTATCACTTACTCACACATGCACCGAAGAGTGTCACTTACTCACACCTGCACCGAAGAGTCTCACTCACTGTCACTTACTCACACATGCACCACAGAGTGTCACTTACTCTCACACTACATAAACCAGCATAGCACAGCATAGATCCCAAACACCACATCTTCACCCAAAGGAAGCAGACGTGTCAGCTCTATAAGAAGTCCAGCCTTACCAACAGGATACATTCATCACTACTGAGGAGAGGCAGGAAGAAGCTGAGAACCACACCTGAAGGAGAAAGGAATGACGTTTTACCAGAAACTATTGAAAATCCCGCGCTGGTCTCAGCTACTTTTTAATTTTGCCTTAAGCATAATGTGACTAAAATATGTTCAGCCATCTGGATGGGCAGCATTTTTGCCTGTGGGCGAGAAACGCACCCCAGAGAGTAAGGGTTAGATTCCAAGTAAAGAATGTTTCTTTTTACACGTATACGCCCCTTGAAATAAGTCACAGAAACTTTTACATTTTCATTATTATTATTCTCAAGTGATAAAGAAAATCTCAATGTTGTGACTAATGAACAACCGCAGAACATGCACTGTAACTCAGTGGTTCCCAACCTCTTGTCTTCTGTGGACCCCCACTTTATCATTACTGGAACTCAGGGACCCCCATTGGAAGCCAGAGACCCCCCACTGAGTCATTATTAAAAGCTCTGGACCTGATCTGTTAATATTGTTTAATTTTCTAAACAGTCTCGGACCCCCTGAGGAGGCTTCGCGGACCCCCAGGGGTCCCCGGACCACAGGAAGGGAACCACTGCTGTAACTCACCTGCTAGCACTGTGCCATGGAGCTGTAAAGCTTTTTGCCGCACAACATTGTCCCTGTGTCTGCCTGTCCCATGCTGATTGCTTGTTTACTGAACTCTCTCCAGGCTTTGTTCATATGAACATGTCACGCACAGTGCGGGGCAGACAGGTAGCAAGTCCATGATGCTGCACTCCTCACGTGACCCGGTGACCTTGTGTTATGCTCTGTTCTGTCTTGTCCCACATCTACCTGAGATGCTGCAGCTTGGACCTGGGATGCTGCACTCCTCGCGTGACCCGGTGACCTTGTGTTATGCTCTGTTCTGTCTTGTCCCACATCTACCTGAGATGCTGCAGCTTGGACCAGGGATGCTGCACTCCTCGCGTGACCCGGTGACCTTGTGTTAGGCTCTGTTCTGTCAGGTCCCACATCTACCTGAGATGCTGCAGCTTGGACCAGGGATGCTGCACTCCTCGCGTGACCCAGTGACCTTGTGTTATGCTCTGTTCTGTCTTGTCCCACATCTACCTGAGATGCTGCAGCTTGGACCAGGGATGCTGCACTCCTCGCGTGACCCGGTGACCTTGTGTTATGCTCTGTTCTGTCAGGTCCCACATCTACCTGAGATGCTGCAGCTTGGACCAGGGATGCTGCACTCCTCGCGTGACCCGGTGACCTTGTGTTATGCTCTGTTCTGTCTTGTCCCACATCTACCTGAGATGCTGCAGCTTGGACCAGGGATGCTGCACTCCTCGCGTGACCCAGTGACCTTGTGTTATGCTCTGTTCTGTCTTGTCCCACATCTACCTGAGATGCTGCAGCTTGGACCAGGGATGCTGCACTCCTCGCGTGACCCAGTGACCTTGTGTTATGCTCTATTCTATCTTGTCCCACATCTACCTGAGATGCTGCAGCTTGGACCAGGGATGCTGCACTCCTCGCGTGACCCGGTGACCTTGTGTTATGCTCTGTTCTATCTTGTCCCACATCTACCTGAGATGCTGCAGCTTGGACCAGGGATGCTGCACTCCTCTCGTGACCCGGTGACCTTGTGTTATGCTCTGTTCCGTCTTGTCCCACATCTACCTGAGTTGCTGCAGCTTGGACCAGGGATGCTGCACTCCTCGCGTGACCCGGTGACTTTGTGTTATGCTCTGTTCCGTCTTGTCTCACATCTACCTGAGACGCTGCAGCTTGGACCAGGGATGCTGCACTCCTCGCGTGACCCGGTGACCTTGTGTTATGCTCTGTTCCGTCTTGTCCCACATCCACCTGAGATGCTCCAGCTTGGACCAGGAGTGCTGCACTCCTCGCGTGACCCGGTGACCTTGTGCTATGCTCTGTTCTCTCTTATCCCACATCTACCTGAGATGCTGCAGCTTGGACCAGGGATGCTGCACTCCTCGCGTGACCCGGTGACCTTGTGCTATGCTCTGTTCTGTCTTGTCCCACATCTACCTGAGATGCTGCAGCTTGGACCAGGGATGCTGCACTCCTCGCGTGACCCGGTGACCTTGTGCTATGCTCTGTTCTGTCAGGTCCCACATCTACCTGAGATGCTGCAGCTTGGACCAGGGATGCTGCACTCCTCAGGTGACCCGGTGACCTTGTGCTATGCTCTGTTCTGTCATGTCCCACATCTACCTGAGATGCTGCAGTTTGGACCAGGGATGCTGCACTCCTCGCGTGACCCGGTGACCTTGTGCTATGCTCTGTTCTGTCTTGTCCCACATCTACCTGAGATGCTGCAGTTTGGACCAGGGATGCTGCACTCCTCGCGTGACCCGGTGACCTTGTGTTATGCTCTGTTCTGTCTTGTCCCACATCTACCTGAGATGCTGCAGTTTGGACCAGGGATGCTGCACTCCTCGCGTGACCCGGTGACCTTGTGTTATGCTCTGTTCTGTCTTGTCCCACATTATGCTCTGTTCTGTCTTGTCCCACATCCACCTGCGATGCTGCAGCTTTTGACCAGGGATGCTGCACTCCTCGCGTGACCCAGTGACCTTGTGTTATGCTCTGTTCTGTCTTGTCCCACATCTTCCTGAGATGCTGCAGCTTGGACCAGGGATGCTGCACTCCTCGCGTGACCCGGTGACTTTGTGTTATGCTCTGTTCTGTTCTGTCCCACATCTACCTGAGATGCCGCAGCTTGGACCAGGGATGCTGCGCTCCTCAGGTGACCTGGTGACCTTGTGTTATGCTCTGTTCTGTCTTGTCCCACATCCACCTGAGATGCTGCAGCTTGGACCAGGGATGCTGCACTCCTCGCGTGACCCGGTGACCTTGTATTATGCTCTGTTCTGTCTTGTCCCACATCTACCTGAGATGCTGCAGCTTGGACCAGGGATGCTGCACCCCTCAGGTGACCCTGTGACCTTGTGTTATGCTCTGCTCTGTCTTGTCCCACATCTACCTGAGATGCTGCAGCTTGGACCAGGGATGCTGCACTCCTCGCGTGACCCGGTGACCTTGTGTTATGCTCTGTTCTGTCTTGTCCCACATCTACCTGAGATGCTCCAGCTTGGACCAGGGATGCTGCACTCCTCGTGTGACCCGGTGACCTTGTGTTATGCTCTGTTCTGTCTTGTCCCACCTCTATCTGTGACGCTGCAGCTTGGACCAGGGATGCTGCTCTCCTCGCGTGACCCGGTTACCTTGTGTTATGCTCTGTTTCTTGTCCCACATCTACCTGAGTTGCTGCAGCTTGGACCAGGGATGCTGCACTCCTCGCATGACCCAGTGACCTTGTGTTATGCTCTGTTCTGTCTTGTCCCACATCTACCTGAGTTGCTGCAGCTTGGACCACGGATGCTGCACTCCTCGCATGACCCGGTGACCTTGTGTTATGCTCTGTGTCTATTCCCACATCTACCTGAGTTGCTGCAGCTTGGACCAGGGATGCAGTACTCCTCGCATGACCCGGTGACCTTGTGTTATGCTCTGTTCTGTCTTGTCCCACATCTACCTGAGATGCTGCAGCTTGGACCAGGGATGCTGCACTCCTCAGGTGACCCGGTGACCTTGTGTTATGCTCTGTTCTGTCTTGTCCCACATCTACCTGAGATGCTGCAGCTTGGACCAGGGATGCTGCACTCCTCGCGTGACCCGGTGACCTTGTGCTATGCTCTGTTCTGTCAGGTCCCACATCTACCTGAGATGCTGCAGCTTGGACCAGGGATGCTGCACTCCTCAGGTGACCCGGTGACCTTGTGCTATGCTCTGTTCTGTCATGTCCCACATCTACCTGAGATGCTGCAGTTTGGACCAGGGATGCTGCACTCCTCGCGTGACCCGGTGACCTTGTGCTATGCTCTGTTCTGTCTTGTCCCACATCTACCTGAGATGCTGCAGTTTGGACCAGGGATGCTGCACTCCTCGCGTGACCCGGTGACCTTGTGTTATGCTCTGTTCTGTCTTGTCCCACATCTACCTGAGATGCTGCAGTTTGGACCAGGGATGCTGCACTCCTCGCGTGACCCGGTGACCTTGTGTTATGCTCTGTTCTGTCTTGTCCCACATTATGCTCTGTTCTGTCTTGTCCCACATCCACCTGCGATGCTGCAGCTTTTGACCAGGGATGCTGCACTCCTCGCGTGACCCAGTGACCTTGTGTTATGCTCTGTTCTGTCTTGTCCCACATCTTCCTGAGATGCTGCAGCTTGGACCAGGGATGCTGCACTCCTCGCGTGACCCGGTGACTTTGTGTTATGCTCTGTTCTGTTCTGTCCCACATCTACCTGAGATGCCGCAGCTTGGACCAGGGATGCTGCGCTCCTCAGGTGACCTGGTGACCTTGTGTTATGCTCTGTTCTGTCTTGTCCCACATCCACCTGAGATGCTGCAGCTTGGACCAGGGATGCTGCACTCCTCGCGTGACCCGGTGACCTTGTATTATGCTCTGTTCTGTCTTGTCCCACATCTACCTGAGATGCTGCAGCTTGGACCAGGGATGCTGCACCCCTCAGGTGACCCTGTGACCTTGTGTTATGCTCTGCTCTGTCTTGTCCCACATCTACCTGAGATGCTGCAGCTTGGACCAGGGATGCTGCACTCCTCGCGTGACCCGGTGACCTTGTGTTATGCTCTGTTCTGTCTTGTCCCACATCTACCTGAGATGCTCCAGCTTGGACCAGGGATGCTGCACTCCTCGTGTGACCCGGTGACCTTGTGTTATGCTCTGTTCTGTCTTGTCCCACCTCTATCTGTGACGCTGCAGCTTGGACCAGGGATGCTGCTCTCCTCGCGTGACCCGGTTACCTTGTGTTATGCTCTGTTTCTTGTCCCACATCTACCTGAGTTGCTGCAGCTTGGACCAGGGATGCTGCACTCCTCGCATGACCCAGTGACCTTGTGTTATGCTCTGTTCTGTCTTGTCCCACATCTACCTGAGTTGCTGCAGCTTGGACCACGGATGCTGCACTCCTCGCATGACCCGGTGACCTTGTGTTATGCTCTGTGTCTATTCCCACATCTACCTGAGTTGCTGCAGCTTGGACCAGGGATGCAGTACTCCTCGCATGACCCGGTGACCTTGTGTTATGCTCTGTTCTGTCTTGTCCCACATCTACCTGAGATGCTGCAGCTTGGACCAGGGATGCTGCACTCCTCAGGTGACCCGGTGACCTTGTGTTATGCTCTGTTCTGTCTTGTCCCACATCTACCTGAGATGCTGCAGCTTGGACCAGGGATGCTGCACTCCTCGCGTGACCCGGTGACCTTGTGTTAGGCTCTGTTCTGTCTTGTCTCACATCTATCTGTCATGCTGCAGCTTGGACCAGGGATGCTGCAAGAGGAGGGGGGTTGGGGCCTAGGTTCATTGTAGGAGGCTGGACTGGCTTGTAGTGAGTACCAAGGGGTACTTACACCTTGCACCAGGCCCAGTTATCCCTTATTAGTGTATAGGGTGTCTAGCAGCTTAGGCTGATAGATAATGGTAGCTTAGAAGAGCAGCTTAGGCTGAACTAGGAGACATGTGAAGCTCCTACAGTACCACTAGTGTCATATGCACAATATCATAAGAAAACACAATACACAAATATACTAAAAATAAAGATACTTTATTTTTATGACAATATGCCAAAGTATCTCAGGGAGAACCCTCAGTATGAGGATAGCAAATATACACAAGATATATATACACAATACCAAAAATATGCAGTATAGTCTTAGAAAACAGTGCAAACAATGTATAGTTACAATAGGATGCAATGGGAGCACATAGGGATAGGGGCAACACAAACCATATACTCCAAAAGTGGAATGCGAACCACGAATGGACCCCAAACCTATGTGACCTTGTAGAGGGTCGCTGGGACTATTAGAAAATAGTAAGGGTTAGAAAAATATCCCACCCCAAGACCCTGAAAAGTGAGTGCAAAGTGCACTAAAGTTCACCAAAGGACATAGAAGTCGTGATAGGGGAATTCTGCAGGAAAGACACAAACCAGCAATGCAACAACGATGGATTTCCAGTCGAGGGTACCTGTGGAACAAGGGGACCAAGTCCAAAAGTCACAAGCAAGTTGGAGATGGGCAGATGCCCAGGAAATGCCAGCTGTGGGTGCAAAGAAGCTTCTGCTGGACAGAAGAAGCTGAGGTTTCTGCAGGAACGACAAGGGCTAGAGACTTTCCCTTTGGAGGATGGATCCCCCACGCCGTGGAGAGTCGTGCAGAAGTGTTTTCCTGAAGAAAGACCGCCAACAAGCCTTGCTAGCTGTAAGTCGTGCGGTTAGCGTTTTTGGATGCTGCTGTTACCCAGGAGGGACCAGGATGTCGCCAATTGCGTCTGGGGACAGAGGGAGCGTCGAGCAAGACAAGGAGCCCTCTCAGAAGCAGGCAGCACCCGCAGAAGTGCCAGAACAGGCACTACAAAGAGGAGTGAAACGGTGCTCACCCAAAGTTGCACAAAGGAGTCCCACGTCGCCGGAGACCAACTTAGAAAGTCGTGCAATGCAGGTTAGAGTGCCGTGGACCCAGGCTTGGCTGTGCACAAAGGATTTCCGCCAGAAGTGCACAGAGGCCGGAGTAGCTGCAAAAGTCGCGGTTCCCAGCAATGCAGTCTGGCGTGGGGAGGCAAGGACTTACCTCCGCCAAGCTTGGACTGAAGAGTCACTGGACCGTGGGGGTCACTTGGACAGTGTTGCTGGATTCGAGGGACCTCGCTCGTCGTGCTGAGAGGAGACCCAAGGGACCGGTGATGCAGCTTTTTGGTGCCTGCGGTTGCAGGGGGAAGATTCCGTCGACCCACGGGAGATTTCTTCACAGCTTCTGATGCAGAGAGGAGGCAGACTACCCCCACAGGATGCACCACCAGAAAAACAGTCGAGAAGGCGGCAGGATCAGCGTTACAAGGTCGCAGTAGTCGTCTTAGCTACTTTGTTGCAGTTTTGCAGGCTTCCAGCGCGGTCAGCAGACGATTCCTTGGCAGAAGGTGAAGAGAGAGATGCAGAGGAACTCGGATGAGCTCCTGCATTCGTTATCTAAGGAATCCCCAAAGGCAGAGACCCTAAATAGCCAGAAAAGAGGGTTTGGCTACTTAGGAGAGAGGATAGGCTAGCAACACCTAAAGGAGCCTATCAGAAGAAGTCTCTGACGTCACCTACTGGCCTGTCCACTCAGAGCAGTCCAGTGTGCCAGCAGCGCCTCTGTTTCCAAGATGGCAGAGGTCTGGAGCACACTGGAGGAGCTCTGGGCACCTCCCAGGGGAGGTACAGGTCAGGGGAGTGGTCACTCCCCTTTGTCCAGTTTCGCGCCAGAGCAGGCCTGAGGGGTCCCTGAACCGGTGTAGACTGGCTTATGAAGAAATGGGCACATCTGTGCCCTTGAAAGCATTTCCAGAGGCTGGGGGAGGCTACTCCTCCCCTGCCTTCACACCATTTTCCAAAGGGAGAGGGTGTGACACCCCCTCTCTGAGGAAGTCCTTTGTTCTGCCATCCTGGGCCAGGCCTGGCTGGACCGCAGGAGGGCAGAAACCTGTCTGAGGGGTTGGCAGCAGCAGCAGCTGCAGTGAAACCCCTGAAAAGGCAGTTTGGCAGTACCAGGGTCGGTGCTACAGACCACTGGGATCATGGGATTGTGCCAACTATGCCAGGATGGCATAGAGGGGGCAATTCCATGATCATAGACATGTTACATGGCCATATTCGGAGTTACCATTGTGAAGCTACACATAGGTAGTGACCTATGTGTAGTGCACGCATGTAATGGTGTCCCCGCACTCACAAAGTCCGGGGAATTTGCCCTGAACGATGTGGGAGCACCTTGGCTAGTGCCAGGGTGCCCACACACTAAGTAACTTAGCACCCAACCTTTACTAAGTAAAGGTTAGACATATAGGTGACTTATAAGTTACTTAAGTGCAGTGAAAATGGCTGTGAAATAATGTGTGCATTATTTCACTCAGGCTGCAGTGGCAGGCCTGTGTAAGAATTGTCAGAGCTCCCTATGGGTGGCAAAATAAATGCTGCAGCCCATAGGGATCTCCTGGAACCCCAATACCCTGGGTACCTCAGTACCATATACTAGGGAATTATAAGGGTGTTCCAGTAAGCCAATGTAAATTGGTAAAATTGGTCACTAGCCTGTTAGTGACAATTTGAAAGAAATGAGAGAGCATAACCACTGAGGTTCTGGATAGCAGAGCCTCAATGAGACAGTTAGTCATAACACAGGTAACACAGTCAGGCACACTTATGAGCACTGGGGCCCTGGCTGGCAGGGTCCCAGTGACACATACAACTAAAACAACATATATACAGTGAAAAATAGGGGTAACATGCCAGGCAAGATGGTACTTTCCTACACAACCCCCCCCCCCCAAACGAAGGACAATAAGACTAGCCATGACCTGATGAGTCTTCATTGTCTAAGTGGAAATATCTGGAGAGTCCATCTGCATTGGAGTGGGTACTCCCAGGTCTATGTTCCACTGTATAGTCCATTCCCTGTAGGGATATGGACCACCTCAACAATTTAGGATTTTCACCTTTCATTTGTTTTAGCCAAAGTAGAGGTTTGTGGTCTGTCTGAACAATGAAGTGAGTGCCAAACAGGTATGGCCTCAACTTCTTCAGTGCCCAGACCACAGCAAAGGCCTCCCTCTCAATGGCAGACCAACGCTTTTCTCTAGGGGTCAACCTCCTAGTAATAAAAGCAACAGGTTGATCCTGGCCCTCAGAATTAAGTTGTGATTGGACTGCCCCTACTCCTAATTCAGATGCATCAGTTTGGACATAGAATTTTTTAGAGTAACAAGGGCTTTTCAGGACAGGTGCAGTGCACATGGCCTGCTTCAGCTCCTCAAAAGCTTTCTGACAGTTTGCTGTCCATAATACCTTTTTAGGCATTTTCTTGGATGTGAGGTCATTAAGAGGGGCTGCAATGGAGCCATAGTTCTTAATGAACCTCCTGTAATACCCAGTGAGGCCTAGAAAGGCTCTCACCTGAGTCTGAGTAGTAGGGGGAACCCAATCTATAATAGTTTTGATTTTCCCCTGTAGTGGTGCAATCTGTTCCCCACCAACAAGGTGTCCCAGATAAACCACCTTCTCCTGCCCTATCTGGCACTTTGAAGCCTTGATAGTGAGGCCTGCCTTTTGCAGGGCCTCCAAAACTTTCCATAGGTGGACCAGGTGATCATCCCAGCTGGAGCTAAAGACAGCTATATCGTCCAGATATGCTGTACTGAAAGCTTCCAGCCCTTGCAGGACTGCATTCACCAACCTCTGAAAAGTGGCAGGTGCATTTTTCAATCCAAAAGGCATTACTGTGAATTGGTAATGGCCTCCAATGGTTGAAAATGTAGTTTTAGGTTTTGCATCTTCTGATAATTTGATCTGCCAATACCCTGCAGTCAAGTCAAAAGTGCTTAGATACTTGGCAGATGCCAGTGTATCTATGAGCTCATCTGCCCTGGGTATAGGGTGAGCATCAGTTTTGGTTACCTGGTTGAGACCTCTGTAGTCAACACAAAACCGCATTTCCTTCTTTCCATCTTTGGAATGAGGTTTTGGTACAAGTACCACAGGAGAGGCCCATGGACTTTCAGAGTGCTCAACCACTCCTAGTTCTAACATTTTCTGCACCTCTTGCTTTATGCAGTCCTTGACATGGTCAGGCTGCCTATAGATATTACTTTTGACAGGCAAGCTGTCTCCAGTATCTATAGTGTGCTCACACCAAGAAGTGGTACCTGGCACAGTAGAGAAGAGTTCAGAAAACTGACCCAGGAGATTTATGCAATGGTCTTTCTGCTCAGCAGTAAGACAATCAGCCAAAACTACACCTTCCACTAGAGCATCTTGTTCTGTGGAAGAGAAGAGATCAGGTAGAGGATCACTGTCTTCTTCCTGTCCCTCATCATGAGCAGGGTGAGATCAGCCCTGTCATAGTAGGGTTTCAGGCGGTTGACATGGAGCACCCTAAGGGGACTCCTGGCAGTGCCTAAGTCAACTAATTAGGTGACTTCACCCTTTTTCTCAACTATTGTGTGGGGACAACTCCATTTATCTTGGAGTGCTCTTGGGGCCACAGGCTCCAAGACCCACACTATCTTGCAAAGGAGCTTTTATAGGTTGTTCCCAACCCTCCTTAACAAGTGTGAGTGGACCCCTAACAGGGTGTCCAAAAAGAAGTTCAAAGGGGCTGAAGCCCACTCCTTTCTGGGGTACCTCCCTGTAGGCAAAAAGGAGGCATGGTAAAAGGATATCCCATCTCCTGCGGAGTTTGTCTGGGAGTCCCATAATCATGCCTTTGAGAGTTTTATTAAACCTCTCCACTAGTCCATTTGTTTGTGGATGATAGGGTGTGGTGAACTTGTATGTCACCCCACACTCTTTCCACATGGCCTTCAAGTAAGCAGACATGAAATTGCTTCCTCTGTCTGAAACTACCTCTTTTGGGAAGCCCACCCTGGAAAAGATTCCCAGGAGGGCCTTTGCCACTGCAGGAGCTGTAGTGGTCCTTAGAGGAATTGCCTCAGGATATCTGGTGGCATGGTCCACTACCACCAAGATAAACCTATTGCCTGAAGCAGTAGGAGGGTCAAGGGGGCCAACTATGTCAACCCCTACCCTTTCAAAGGGAACCCCAACCACAGGCAGTGGAATAAGGGGTGCCTTTGGAGTGCCACCTGTCTTGCCACTGGCTTGACAGGTTTCACAGGACTTACAAAAATCTTTTGTGTCCTCAGACATTCTAGGCCAATGAAACAAGGGAACAAGCCTGTCCCAAGTTTTCATTTGCCCCAAATGCCCAGCAAGGGGAATGTCGTGAGCAAGAGTTAGGAGGAAATTCCTGTACTCCTGAGGAATCACCAATCTCCTGGCAGTTCCAGGTTTTGGATCCCTTGCCTCAGTGTATAAGAGGTTGTCCTCCCAGTAAACTCTGTGAGAGTCACTGACATCCCCATTTGCTTGTTTGACAGCTTGCTGTCTTAGACCCTCTAGTGTGGGACAGGTCTGCTGTGCCACACTCAGCTCCTCCCTGGCAGGCCCCCCTTCACCCAAAAGCTCAGCAGTGTCTGCTTCCAGCTCCTCTGGTGTAGGTTCTGCACAGGGTGGAAATTCTTCTTCCTCAGAAGAAGAATCCACTGTAGAGGGAGGGATAGTAGGTAGTGCTTTACTTCTACTAGCCCTAGCTTTAGGGAGCACTTGGTCCATTGTTCCAGGATCCAAGTTTCCCTGTCCTTTTTGCAATCATCCAGTAAAACAACAGCTGACACAGTGTCTGCCTCACCCCACTATAAGGACACCCCACTCTGAGAAGAATGTGATGAATGCTTGCTGGGTGAGGGGTGGGGTGCAGGGCATCTGTCCTGGGCAGGAGTTGGGGAGATGTTAGAGCTTGTATTCCAGGACATCTCTGAACATTCCTGGATTTAAGATGAAAAAAGGACTCTATTTAGACAAGGACAATAAAGATAATACATTTCACTTGTTGTTGTCACAGGTAAGTTACATTTAATGTAAAACTTTGGAAAGGTTTGACTGATACCGTCATGTTTGAAGGAGTCGCCTGTCAAACTTCTGCAAATTGATAGGAACCACTGTTTTTGTTGTTCCTGCCAATGTTAAGAGATGTACACTGGCTTGTGGACCTCCCTCAATTTGCTGAACAGCATGTCCATCAGGGTGTTGGAGTATTTTACTTCCTGATGTAGGAGGCTGGCCTGGCTTGTAGTGGGTACCAATGGTACTTACACCTTGTGCCAGGTCCAGTTATCCCTTATTAGTAGATAAGTCGTGTTCTAGCAGCTTAGGTGGAAAGAGGTAGCTATAGCAGAGCAGCTTAGGCTGAACTAGGAGACATGCAAAGCTCCTACTATACCACTTATATCTTATAGGTACTATATCATAAGAAAGACAATACTCAGTGTTACTAAAAATAAGGGGCCAGATGTATTAAAAAGTTTTGCACTCGCAAATGGTGCGAATCAGTAAATTCGGCCATTTGCGAGTGCAAAACCGTGGTCTGCGATGCATGAAATGCATTCGCAGACCACAAATAAGAAATCGCTAAGATAGCGATTTCTTGCGTTGCGACCTGGAAATTGCGAGTCGCAATTAGCGATTTGCAATTTCCAGGTCGCAAGGCTATTCTGGAAAAAATCGCAAATTACGATTTTTCCAAAAATGGCATTCTGCACTTGCAAAATACCATGCTTTGCAACCAGGTGGTAACCTGGTGCAAAATTAAAAAATGCAGTTAAACTGCATTTTTAAGTTAAACATGTAAAGCACACATGCCCTTTTGGCATGTGTGTACCTTACATGTTGAAAAAAAAGTTTTTGGGGTGCAGGAGAGGGGGCCTTAGGCCCCCAGCACCCTGGCCTTTTGCATTTCCAAAATTGCGATTTCTGGTTCAGAAATCGCAATTTTGGAAATGCAAAATTTTCGCAGCTATGGGCCAACAGGCCCATAGCTGCGAATGGGGCCGGTATCGCAATTTGCGATTCGGTAATAGCATTTGCGATTTTTAAGAAATCGCTATTACCGAGTCGCAAATGTGATACATGGCCCTTTGCGAGTCGGTAATAGCGATTTCTTTAAAATAGCTATTACCGAATCGCAATGGGCCGTGATGGTACATCTGGCCCAAGGTACTTTACTTAGTGACAATGTGCCAAAAGTATCTCAGAGGATATACTCCCTTAGGAGGTAAGTAAAATACACAAAATATACACACAAACCAAAATCAGGTAAGTAAAATAGTCAGAAAGTAGTGCAAACACTGTAGAATACAATAGGATGCAATAGACCTAGGGGCAACACAAACCATATATTCCAAAAGTGGAAGGTGAACCACGAATGGACCCCTAGTCTAGTGTAGTGTGTACAGGTCGCTGGGAGTGTAAGAAAACACTAAGGGTGTCCAAGATACCCCACCCCAAGACCCTGGAAAGTAGAAGTAAAGTACTGCTATTTCCCCAGAAACACACGAAACTTGTGATAGAGGATTTTGCAAAGACCACAACAGACTGCAAAGCACTGAAGATGGATTCCTGGACCTAAGGACCTGCAAAGGAAGGGGACCAAGTCCAAGAGTCGTGAAAGTGTCTGGGGGGCAGGAGCCCACTAAACACAGGATGAAGGTGCAAAATGGCTGGGTGGAAGAAGCTGAAGATTCTGCAACAACGGAAGGTGCTAGGAACTTCTCCTTCATGTAGAAGATGTCCCACGGAGTGCTGGAGGATGCAGAGTTGTTCCTTGGCAAAAGGCCGCAAACAAGCCTTGCTAGCTGCAAGGGTTGCAGTTAAAGAAAAAGGGTGCTGCTCAGGCCCAGGAAGGAGCAGGATGTTGCCACTTGGGAGAAGAGACAGAGGGGGCCCTCAGCAATGTAGCGAGTTAATTCACAAGAAGGTAGCACCCACAGAAGCACTTGAACACAGGTTTAAGAATTCTGAACACTGCAGTTGTCTTAACACTGCAAAAGAGGGTCCCACGAAGCTGGAGATCAACTCAGGGAGCTGAGCATTGCAGGACAGAGTGCTGGGGACATGGGCTTAGCTATGCACGAAGGATTTCATGAAAATGTGCACAGAAGCCCTACTAGCTGCAGTTCATGCGTGCACAGGATTACTGTCTGGAGAGGGGAGGCAAGGACCTACCTCATCCAAATATGGACAGTTGGGCCACTGGACACTCTGGGTCACTTGGCTCCACTACCTGTGTTGCAGAGGCTACCTTCATCAAGATGAGAGGGGTCCCAGAGTACTAGTGACGCTGAAGTTTGGTGTCTGCAGGAGCAGGGGGAAGATTCCGTCAACCCACAGGAGATTTCTTGGTGGCTTCCAGTGCAGGATGAATGCCGGCAGCCCCCAAAGCATGCACCACCAGGAAACAGTCGAGAAAGCCAGCAGGATTAGGTGCTACAATGTCGCTGGTAGTCTTCTTGCTACTTTGTTGCAGTTTTGGAGGTGTCCTGGAGCAGTCAGCGGTCGATCCTTGGCAGAAGTCGAAGAGAGAGGTGCAGAGGAACTCCGGTGAATTCTTGCACGTCGTTATCTGAGGAATAGCCCACAGGACAGACCGTAAATATCCCTCAGAGGAGGATTGGCCACCTAGTCAGGTAAGCACCTATCAGGAGGGGTCTCTGACGTCACCTGCTGGCACTGGCCACTCAGAGGCCTCCATTGTGCCCTCACACCTCTGGATTCAAGATAGCAGAGATCTGGGACACACTGGAGGAGCTCTGGGTACCACCCCTGGGGTGGTGATGGGCAAGGGAGTGGCCACTCCCCTTTCCTTTGTCCAGTTTCGCGCCAGAGCAGGGACTGGGATGTTCCCTAAATGGGTGTAGACTGGCTCATGTAAGGAGGGCATCTGTGCCCTTCGAACCATTTCCAGAGGCTGGGAGAGGCTACCCCTTCCCAGCATTTAACACCTATTTCCAAAGGGAGAGGGTGTAACACCCTCTCTCAGAGGGAATCCTTTGTTCTGCCTTCCTGGGACTGAGCTGCCCAGACTCCAGAGGGCAGAATCCTGTCTGTGGGTTGGCAGCAGCGGTAGCTGCAGAGAAAACCCCAGAGAGCTGGTTTGTCAGTACCCGGGGTCCATAGTGGAGCACCGGGGATGCATGGGATTGGCACCCCAATACCAGATTTGGCATGGGGGACAATTCCATGATCTTAGACATGTTACATGGCCATATTCGGAGCTACCATTGTGAAGCTACATATAGGTACTGTCCTATATGTAGTGTACGCGTATAATGGTGTCCCCACACTCACAAAGTCCTGGGAAATTGCCCTGAACTATGTGGGGGCATCTTTGCTTGTGCAAGGGTGCCCTCACACTTAGTAACTTTGCACCTAACCGTCAACAAGTGAAGGTTAGACATATAGGTGACTTATAAGTTACTGAAGTGCAGTGAAAAATGGCTGTGAAATAATGTGCGTGTTATTTCAGTCAGGCTGCAGTGGCAGTCCTATGAAAGATTTGTCTGAGCTCCCTATGGGTGGCAAAAGAAATCCTGCAGCCCATAGGGATCTCCTGGAACCCCAATACCCTGGGTATCTATGTACCATATACTAGGGAATTAAAAGGGTGTTCCAGTGTGCCAATTAGAATTGGTAAAAATGGTCACAAGCCTATAGTGACAATTCTAAAGGCAGAGAGAGCATAAGCACCTAGGTTCTGATTAGCAGAGCCTCAGTGACACAGTTAGTTACTACACAGGTACACACATTCAGGCCACAAACTATCAGTACTGGGGTCCTGGCTAGCAGGATCCCAGTGAAACAGGCAAAAACAAACTGACATACATGTAAAAATGGGGGTCACATGCCAGGCAAGATGGTACTTTCCTACACCGGACTGTTTGAAAGTGGGTCATTGGTAGAGGTAAGTAGGCACCTACCACTGGCAACAAGGCCACTAACACAATATAGCGTTAGTAAAGGTCTCAGTAAATTAGCCCCTTGTTCAACCCATGGTAGCTGTAACCGAGCAGGCCGGCTTAACTTAAGAGACAAGAGTGTAAAGCATTAAGAAACACCAATACAGTAAATAAGTAAGACACAACGCACAAAAAAAATTGCACACCAATGTATAAACATAGGTTATACTTTTATGGGTAAATAGTCACCACAATGACAAAAATCCAATGTAGGGAACCGGAGATGTGAATTTTTAAAGAATAAACACTTTCTAGAAACACAAAGAGCCATGGTACACCTGGTCACAGTAGACTGACACAAAGTCAAAGTTTGAGGCCAACCCTCATGGAGGCCTAGTCAGCTACACTAAGCAGGAAGCCTCGGTCAAAATGTTACCTTCGCACTTAGAATCTTTTCTGTAGCTTTTTCTTCCAAGGGCCCTCAATGCTCTTCACCAGGTCGGATTTGGTTAGTGTTCGCCGGTTTGATTTTAAGGGAGCTCCTGGTCAGATCAGTTGGAGCTCCAGAGCTTTTCAGTGGGATGAATTTTAAATCCAGGCCGGGTCGTGGAGAGGGCGTACCAGCTTGATTTCCCAGGTCGAGTCGGGCATCTCCTGGAGCTTTTTACCAAAATTCTCCAAATTCGTCAAATTTCAGGAGATGTTTACTGAAGTCCTCCTTGCTGGTTCAAAGTGTCCAAAACACAAATCCAAGGGTCTGGAATTTCCTAGATGGACCTGGCCAAACCCGTAAAAGTCCACTGGATGCACTCCAGGCTGGGGACTCTTGCTGGAGATGATGCAGATGAAGCTCTTCTAACCTGTAGCTGCAGGGACTCCACTCCTTAGTCCTTGTAGCAAGGCACAGTCTCCAGGGCTCCAGACTGTGCAGCAGGCACTGTTCACTCAGAAGTGCAGGCCACGGGTGCAGTTTCAGATTCCAGCAGGACAGTCCTTCTTTCTCCTGTAGTTTCAGGCAGCAGAACTTAGAGGATATGCACCTCTCGCATATTTATTTTCAGCTTCTGTGCATCAAGGCGTTGGCATCCCTGACCAATGGAACGCAGGGTGCCACCCAGGCACATGGCCACGTCCTTCAAAGTGTGGCATATTATTGTCCCAGAAAGCACCATTCTTCCAAAATCCATGATGGCTGGAATTTCAGTAGAGCAGCCAGAGCTAACTAAACCATTTCCCAGCGTGACTCATTTCCTTAGCTCTCCTCCTGCTGACCTCTGCAAATTCCTTCCTTAAGCCTGCTATGTGGCTGAGGGGCACAGAGTGGGGGCAGGTGGCGTGGCATTCTCTGCCTGTACTGCTTTCCTTTGAGGCTGGATATTTTATTACCTCTCCCCCTGCTCTGGCATTCCGGTGCTGCTGCAGAGCTCCCTTCAGCAGGTAGCCTCTCGCCTGGACAGCCGCTATACACCTAATCAAAGCAACCTTGCTAATCATGTTAGCACTGACCAATCATGGGGGACAAGGCTGGATTTTACTTACAGAAAGAAAAGTCTTATAACTTCTTTTCTATACCAGTTAGGATAAATCCACCAATAGCATTATGCTAGATTTAGCAAGACAAATCTTTTAAGTCCTGGAATGAGATTTGTATTCCTTTCCTAACAATATTTATAATCCAATCCAATATTGCAATGTTAGCCTATGAAGCCCAGTATTTACAATGGGGGGAAATTAGATGAGTTTTAACTCACCACAGTTTATAAAACATCTCTTATAAGGACCCTGCTTATAGTTACATGACCTCCCTTCCCCCAACTTCTGGGGAATCCGTGGGGTTACCTAGTATGTAAACATAATGTAGATTATCACTTTTGAAGTGCCCATAGCACCAAAGTCTAATTGAGACACCAGTTCCATTTAAATGAGTCTGCATAGTCAGGCTGCTTTTAACAAAAGACAGAACACCTACAGCGGTGCCCACATGCAAAGGGCAGCAGATCTGCTGGGCCTCTAACTTCCATGCCCTATTATCTACCATGGCCTTCTAGGTAGTTGGTACCCCCTGCCATATTATCTACTAGGGATTTATAGGGACTGTCATGCAAATGGTACAAATGTTACTTTTAAAGACAGGCTGCAAGGCGTGCGTGCACTTAAAAGGACAGAAAGCACGCAGCAGTGCACACATGCGGGTGCAGAGATTCTGCTGGGCATCTAATCTCCATGCCCTCTTACCTACTAGGGACTCATAGGCAGATTGTACCCCGTTGCCCTATTAGCTACTAGGGACTTACAGGGTCAGTCAGGCCACTTGTAAGTGTCCACGAATACATAGTGTACTCCATTACATGTGTGTGTTTCAACATAGCACTGGCCTGGCTGGCAGAGCCCAGCACACAGTCAGTCAGTTACCATCAGTACCAGTCAGCAAACAATGGGGGTGCACAGGGCAAAAGATGACTTTGCAGCGCGGACGGACATACAACCTTCTGCCAAACTCTAAATCAGGCCCAAGGTGCTTCCGGTTCAGGGTGGGGAAGGAGCAGCACATTTGGCTGCTCGTGCGTGCCTTATCACCGCAGGACACGTGTAGTAATATGATTGGTTGTAAGGCGAGTGCTGAGGCTTCCGCCTTGGAATGTAGATGTCATTCTAGATTCTATTTACTTGTGAAATGTAGAGCTGCTAAGAGCCAGCGACTCCACTGAAGCTCTGCTGCGGAGACTTCAATAAAACCTATTTTCTACAGAAGACCTGGACTTTTGGATTTCTGCAAGAATTTACAGGAAGGACCACAACATTTATGGCGGCAGTTTCGTAGCTCCCCCGGCACAGACTCACAACATTGCACTTTGAAGTCAATGTTTATGGCTTTGATGCACAACCTAATTAGGCGCTATAAGGTAAACTAGGAAAGGTGATAAATGTAACCCATTTGGTGCCCGCAGTAAGGGTGCACATCAGTGGTGTAACATGAGCCCCCGCAGCCCCTGCAGTGAGGGAGGACCAAGCTCCAGGAGGAGCCCCTCATCGAAAGTGGTAGGTGGTGGGCAGGGAAGAGGGAGGCCTCCTTCATGTACTTTGCAGAGGGACCCCCTCAAGTTTCATTACGTCACTGGGGCATATATGTACCTACTGTACCTAATTACTCTTAAACCATTGATTTTATTGCACTAAATAATTTATGGAATTTGTTCGGGCAGATGATATGTTTTCACACTAATTTCAAAAAGCATCAAAGTACTATTTGATGGTTTAACACCTTAGCTGCCGGACCTCCCATGCCCCCCAGTGCTGAGCCCTTTTTTGGCTATTTGGGCCAGTTCACGCTTAGGCCCCCATAACTTTTTGTCCACATAAGCTATCCACAATTCAAATTTGCGTCATTTTTTCCCAACATCCTGGAGATTCTAAAGGTACCCAGAGATTGTGGGTTCCCCCGGAGAAGACCAAGAAATTAGCCAAAATACAGCTAAAATTTGTTTTTTGGGGGGAAATGGGAAAAAAGTGCTGCAGAAGAAAGCATGTGTTTTTTCCCCTCTAAATGGGATCTATGAAGGGTTTGCGGTGATAAAATCACTGTCTTCCCAGCTTTCAGGAACAGACGGCTTTGAATCAGAAACAAACCACCATTTAACTATTTTATGTGCTTTCAGCCTCCTTCCAGTTAGTGACAGAAATGGGGGTGAAACCAATGGTGGATCCCGGACAGCTACACATTTCTGAAAAGTAGACAAAATTCTGAATTCAGCAAGGGGTAACTTGTGTAGATCCTTGAAGATTTTCCTACAGGGAGTAACAGTTGAAATAAAAAAATATTGACATTGAGTTGAAAAAAACAGCCATTTCTGTCCAAGTTTTCTTCTGTAACTTTTTCCAGCTATAGCAGATTTTGTAAAACAATATATCGTTATGTCTGCTGGACCCTCCTAGCTGCGGGGATATATAGGTCATGTAGGTTCACCAAGAACCCAAGCTACTCAGAGCCGATAAATGAGCTGCGCCTTGCAATGGGTTTTCATTGTATACCGGGTATACACCAATTCCTTTGGTAGAATATAAAGAGTGAAAAATAGGTATCAAGGAAAACTTTGTATTTCCGAAATGGGCACAAGATAAGGTGTTGAGTAGCAGTGGTTATTTGCACATCTCTGAATTCCGGGGTGCCCATAGTAGCATGTGAATTACAGGGCATTTCTCAAACAGATGTCTTTTTTACACACTGCCTTACATTTGGAAGGCAAAAATGTAGAGAAAGACAATTGGCAATAACACATTTTCCTCTATTCTGTATTCCCCCAAGTCTCCTGATAAAAATGGTACCTCACTTGTGAGGATAGGCCAAGTGCCCGCAACAGGAAACGTCCCAAAATGCAACATGGACACATCACATTTTTCCATTGAAAAATGATGGTTTTTTTGGCAATGTGTAGCTCAGCCGGCACCTAGGGAAACCTACTAAACCTATTCATGTATGGAAAGTAGACAACTAGGGGAATCCAGGATGTGGTGACGTGTGAGGCTCTCACTGGGTTCTGTCACCCAGAATCCTTTGCAAACCTAAAAATTGGGCTAAAAACACTCTTTTCTCATATTTCGGTGCTGCAAAGTTCTGGAATATGAGGGGAGCCACAAACATCCCTCCCCCCAGCATTCCTCCAAGTCTCCTGATAAAAATGGTACCTCACTTGTGTGGGTAGGCCTAGTGCCCGCGACAGGAAATGCCCCAAAACACAACATGGACACATGACAATTTTCTAATGGAAACAGACCCATTTTTTGTAAAGTGTCTAGCTGTAGAATTTGGCGTCTAGCTCAGCCGGCACCTATGGAAACCTACCAAACCTATATATTTATGGAAAGTAGACACCTAGGGGAATCAATAATGGCATGACTTGTGGGGCTCCCACTGGGTTCCGTCACCCAGTATCCTTTTCAAACCTCAAAATTTGGCTAAAAAGAGACGTTTGCTGCAAATTTCGGCGACAGAAAGTTCTGGAATCTGAGAGGAACCACAAACTTCCTTCCACCCAGCAATCCCCCAAGTCTCCGGATGAAAATGGTACCTCACTTGTGTGGGTAGGCCTAGTGCCCGTGACAGGAATGGATCACACAACAGTCAATGTTAGTCCTTACATGAGAGCAACTGTTAACCCTGGGGCGATAAATTCCTGACCCAGGCACTTGGTACAAGCACTCAAGTGGGGTCGCGTTTTTATCAGATCAGGTGGGGAAACACTGGGTGGTAGGAATTCTGTGGATCCCAGCATATTCCTGTAGTTTGCGTGACAGAATGTAAGAAATAATAGAGTTTTTATTCAACATTTCACCTTTGCAGGGTATTCTGGGTAAGAAAACCTTGGGGAATCCACACAAGCCACAGCTCCAGGGACTTCCCCAGGTGTCTAGTTTCCAGAAATGTCTGGGTTTGGTAGGTTTCCCTATATGGCCACCGATCCCAGGACCAAAAAGCTCAGGTGCCTCCCTTCCAAAACCAGGTTGTTTTGTGATAGATAATTTTGATGTCTCCACAATACAATTTGGGCGGAGGAATTTGGGGCTGAACTGAATTGGGGAGCTCCCAAGAGAGCACTTTCTCTGTGCTTGCCGCCACATGCACCTGCTCTCTGGGTTGGGCTAACCCGCTATTGTCCTGTTGCACAGACTGTGCTTGCGAAGGGACAGCAGGACTGTCCTCATAACCTCCCTCAGAATCACTGGAAGAGGAGTTCTCGAATGGGACTCCTCCGACTGAAAAACAACTCCCAGAGTCTGCGCCAGGATGTCGCCATTGTCCTATCCCTCAGAAGCTGTCTCAGTATCTGCTGTCTCAGTCTCTGATCCTATGTCAGAACTGTCCTCCATAACCCGAGTTACGGCTTCAGCAGCAGTCATCCAACGAGACGCCATCTCTGCTACTGGCTAAACTGTTGCTCGAAAACACTAGCCTACGTAGACAGTCACAAAATTGCTGGTGGGTGTGCGTCTGATGTGTGTAACAGTAAAGGTCAGTCACCTTACCTTCGCTTCTTCCCTCAATCAGCAAGTTCTCTCAAGACACTCAAAAAAACAAAAAAGACACACTATTACTTCACATTGGAAAAATTTTGAAGGAACAAGTGAATCTTTGATATACTTGATAATAATGTGTGTAAAAACAGAGAGTTACTTATTAGATAAAAAGAAAAAACGTCATTCTGAATCTGACATTCCTTAACGTTTAATTATTGTTAAAAATGTTTTTTAAATAGCATGATAAGAAATGAATAAAAACAATCTTTTGCAGTATGTGAAATAGAGCATAATGGGTAGCGCTTATATTGATATAAGTAAGTTGTAGATGTTACGTAAAGGAGGGTGTCATTTGTGCTGCTACACCCAAGTAAATGGGACTATAAAGTGAGCTGTGTTAGGGAAATCAATGGTGTAACAGACATGAAATGGTAAATTGTGACTTGTTAGGAGATGTATTGAATTGTGACAGACTTCGTATTGCAAACATATGTGAATAGGTTGTCATTAGGGGAAAGCTTTGGGTAAGGGAATAGGGGTGACCGGAGTGTGGAGACGGTCAACTTGTTAGTGCTGGTGTTTGTACTTACAGGTCTCAACTCCACTTGTAGTTCCCACAACTCCTTCAGTGTGGAGTATGAAAAAAAGCTTCACTTCCTAAGGTATGAGGTCCAGTGGCTGGGGAGAGCCACCACCACTTGATAAGGTGTCTCAGTGTGTCCTGGAAGCAACGGATCAGGCTGTCCCCAAAGTTTGTTCCACCACTTGCAGATGTCCTTCTGCGAGCGCCTAGAGTTGGATGGAGCATTCAACTTATCCACATTTCTAGTCAACATTTCACTTTTCTTGCTCATGGTTGTTGCTTGGACCAGAGCTCCAAACAAATGTGGTTAAACCCTAAATATCTCATCCACCAGAACAGTTGAAATATTTTTAGAGAATCTGGGTTGTCTTCATCTAGGCCTTATGAAAACAAAAGATGATACAGATCTGCTGCTGCTTTGTATTGTGAGTGGTAAATGGTTTGTGTGGTTTAAGGAGTGTATTTTCCATGTGAGATGCATATTTTGTAAGTGGGTTGATTTTTAGCTTGTATGTGTGCATAGATGCATCCGACAGTATTGATGGACACTTACACCGCGGGAAACCCTGCCCGCTAATTTTGTGCCCCATCATGAGGGTCACTCCATCCAACTCTGAGAGTGGCTAATTCTAAATATGGTGAAAGAATGTCCACCATACCAATGTAGACTGAGCTGTGTCTGTTGACTGATGATGGACGATTGGGAATTGGTCAACGGACTGTCCTCCATCATGAGTGATGGAGGTCCATGAAGCCAAATCAAAAATATGGCGGGCAGAAATCCGTCAGCCTGAGACGGAAGAGCAATGGTCCCAACTCTAAATCAGGGCCCTAGTCTAACTATTAGCTTCTTGTATTAATGGGCTAACTCATTCCAGGTCTTGTTGTGAAGGGTTATT
The DNA here is from genome assembly GCF_031143425.1 of Pleurodeles waltl. Classification (NCBI taxonomy): domain Eukaryota; kingdom Metazoa; phylum Chordata; class Amphibia; order Caudata; family Salamandridae; genus Pleurodeles; species Pleurodeles waltl. Next base: position 1,378,892 of record NW_027150408.1, on the reverse strand, counting down.
TGGTCTTGATAAGAATCATCTAATTCCAACAGACACTGCCTGCCTTACAAATTCATGTGTATGTCACAACCATGATAGTTGATTCTTAAAGTCTGCAGTGAGAAATGTTCACTTATATCTGTGCCTGTGATGGGCTCTGCAGTTCCACACTCCACCCTCTGCAGTCCTACCACACTGAAAACCTTAATCACTATTCTGTCACTTGCAGTAAAATACACAGGTGCTGGGTACCCTGTGTACAAGAATACTTCCTGCAGTGTGTAACTGCTAATCTGTGAGGGCTGTGAGAATGCTTCTGGTAAAATAACAAATGTTATTGTTAACCAATACTCATTTTATTAACCCTGGAAGGATGAAATGATGAGTGGACCTGCCAGGGTTTGAATCTGTGGCCATGAGGTCAATCAGCGATCTCTGCAGTAGACACATTAGTCCACTGGGTTACCAGAACCAGCATTGCTAGACTGCTAGTTGTGAGGTCTGGAGAGTGCTTCTGTTATTGTGTGACTTCTACTCTGTCCCTAGTGCACACCTGCTAGTATGTGAAGGGTCTGAGTGTGTGGGAGTGCTTCAGGTAGAGTGGCACTGCTTGTCTGTGAAGGGTGCGAGAGTGCTTCAGGTAGAGTGTAACTGCCAGTCACTGCCAGTCTGTGAGGTGTGTGAGAGTGATTCATGTAGAGCGTCACTGCTAGTCTGTGAGGTGTGTGAGAGTGCTTCAGGTAAAGTGTGACTACTAGTCTGTGGGGGGGGGTGAGAGTGCCTCTTCTAGAGTGTCACTGCTAGTCTGTGAGGGGTGTGAGAGTGCTTCAGGAAGAGTGGCACTGCTTGTCTGTGAAGGGTGTGAGAGTGCTTCAGGCAGTGTCACAGCTAGTCTGTGAGGGGTGTGAGAGTGCTTCAGGCAGAGTGTCAATGCTAGTCTGTAAAGTGATGTGAGTGTGCTTCTTGTAGAGTGTCACTGCTAGTTTGTGAGGCGTGTGAGAGTGCTTCAGGTAGAGTGCCACAGCTAGTCTGTGAGGGGTGTGAGAGTGCTTCAGGTAGAGTGTCACAGCTAGTCTGTGAGGGGTGTGAGAGTGCTTCAGGTAGAGTGTCACAGCTAGTCTGTGAGTGCGTGTGAGAGTGCTTCAGGTAGAGTGCCACTGCTAGTCAGTGAGGAGTGAGAGTGCTTTGGGTAAAGTGTCACTGCTAGTCAGTGAGGGATGTGAGAGCAATTCAGGTAGTGTCACTGCTAGTCTCTGAGGGATGTGGGGGTGATGTCAGTATTTAGGGTGTTTATCTTTTTCACAATCAGGGCTTGCACACTTCCCCTGACTGAGGCTGTGACTGCACACACGTGTCTCACTCTTGAAGTAAATCTGCAGCAATCATTCCTATGTGGGGACCTCTCACTCCTCTTGTGGCTCTCGATGGTCGGATTTTCCTAACGAGGCTGCTCACGGATTGGATGGGTCATTAATGACCTAGACTGTCCAGCTATTTACTCACCCTCACTTCATGTGCACAAGTGATTGTGTTTACTGTTGTCACCAAGCACTAGTTACACAAGTAGATAGAGCCTGAGCCTTCACTCCCGGCCTTTGTGGTGCTTGCAGACTCTCAAACTACACTCCATCCTCCATAGCAGCGGTTCTCCCTGGAGGACACCTGTCCCAGTGAAGCAACCCCTCGGCCACCCCAGATCTCTTCTCCAACAGGCAGGGTCATTACACTGCACGTGTCCAGAACGGCACTTACTTCCACATTCACTGAAGAGTGTCACTCACTCACATATGCATCCGAGTGTCACTTACTGTTACTTACTCACGCATGCACCGAAAAATGTCACTTACTATCAATTACTCACACATGCACCGAAGAGTGTCACTTACTCACACATTCATCCGAGTGTCACTTACTGTTACTTACTCACACATGCATTGAAGAGTGTCACTTACTGACACACGCACCCGCGTGTCACTTACTGATACTTAGTCACACATACACCGAAGAGTGTCACTTACTGTCATTTACTCAGCCATGCACTGAAGAGTGTCACATACACATGCACCGGAGTGTCACTTACTGTTACTTACTCACACATGCACTGAAGAGTGTCACTCACTCACACAGGCATCCGAGTATCACTTACTGTTACCAACTCACACATGCACCGAAGAGTGTCACTTACTATCACTTACCCACCCATGCACTGAAGAGTGTCACTTACACATGCACCGGAGTGTCACTTACTGTTAAGTACTCACACATGCACTAAAGAGTGTCACGTACTCACTCATGCATCCGAGTGTCACTTACTGTTACTTACTCACAAATGCACTGAAGAGTGTCACTCACTCACATATGCATCCCAGTGTCACTTACTATCACTTACTCACACATGCACCGAAGAGTGTCACTTACTCACACATTCATCCGAGTGTCACTTACTGTTATTTACTCACACACGCACCGAAGTGTCACTTACTATCACTTACTCACACATGCACCGAAGTGTCACTTAATATCACTTACTCAAATATGCACCGAAGAGTGTCACTTACTCTCACTTACTCACACATGCACCGAAGAGTGTCACATACTATCACTTACTTACACATGCACTGAAGAGTGGCACTTACTCACACATTTATCCTAGTGTCACTTACTGTTACTTACTCACACATGCACCGAAGTGTCACTTACTCACTCATGCACCCGAGTGTCACTTACTGTTACTTACTCACACATGCACTGAAGAGTGTCACTTACTCACACATGCACCCAAGAGTGTCACTTACTGTCACTTACAAATGCACCAAAGAGTGTCACACATGCACCTGAGTGTCACTTACTCACACATGCCTTGAAGAGTGTCGCTTACTATAACTTACTCACACATGCATCCGAATGTCACTTACTGTTACTTACTCACACATGCACCGAAGAGTGTCACTTACTCACACATGCTTCGGAGTGTCACTTACTGTTACTTACTCACACATGCACCGAAGAGTGTCACTTACTCACACATGCACCGAAGAGTGTCACTCACTCACACATGCACCGAAGACTTTCATTTACGCACACATGCACCGAAGAGTGTCACTTACTATCACTTACTCACACATGCACCCAAGACTGTCACTTACTCACACATGCACCCAAGAGTGTCACTTACTGTAGGAGGCTGGACTGGCTTGTAGTGAGTACCAAGGGGTACTTACACCTTGCACCAGGCCCAGTTATCCCTTATTAGTGTATAGGGTGTCTAGCAGCTTAGGCTGATAGATAATGGTAGCTTAGCAGAGCAGCTTAGGCTGAACTAGGAGACATGTGAAGCTCCTACAGTACCACTAGTGTCATATGCACAATATCATAAGAAAACACAATACACAGATATACTAAAAATAAAGGTACTTTATTTTTATGACAATATGCCAAAGTATCTCAGTGAGTACCCTCAGTATGAGGATAGCAAATATACACAAGATACATATACACAATACCAAAAATATGCAGTATAGTCTTAGAAAACAGTGCAAACAATGTATAGTTACAATAGGATGCAATGGGAGCACATAGGGATAGGGGCAACACAAACCATATACTCCAAAAGTGGAATGCGAACCACGAATGGACCCCAAACCTATGTGACCTTGTAGAGGGTCGCTGGGACTATTAGAAAATAGTAAGGGTTAGAAAAATACCCCACCCCAAGACCCTGAAAAGTGAGTGCAAAGTGCACTAAAGTTCCCCAAAGGACATAGAAGTCGTGATAGGGGAATTCTGCAGGAAAGACACAAACCAGCAATGCAGCAATGATGGATTTCCAGTCGAGAGTACCTGTGGAACAAGGGGACCAAGTCCAAAAGTCACAAGCAAGTCGGAGATGGGCAGATGCCCAGGAAATGCCAGCTGTGGGTGCAAAGAAGCTTCTACTAGACAGAAGAAGCTGTGGATTCTGCAGGAACGACAAGGGCTAGAGACTTCCCCTTTGGAGGATGGATCCCCCATGCCATGGAGAGTTGTGCAGAAGTGTTTTCCTGAAGAAAGACCGCCAACAAGCCTTGCTAGCTGTAAGTCGTACGGTTAGCGTTTTTGGATGCTGCTGTGGCCCAGGAGGGACCAGGATGTCGCCAATTGCATCTGGGGACAGAGGGGGCGTCGAGCAAGACAAGGAGCCCTCTCAGAAGCAGGCAGCACCCGCTGAAGTGCCAGAAAAGGCACTACGAAGAAGAGTGAAACGGTGCTCACCGAAGTTGCACAAAGGAGTCCCACGTCGCCGGAGACCAACTTAGAAAGTCGTGCAATGCAGGTTAGAGTGCCGTGGACCCAGGCTTGGCTGTGCACAAAGGATTTCCGCCGGAAGTGCACAGAGGCCGGAGTAGCTGCAAAAGTTGCGGTTCCCAGCAATGCAGTCTGGCGCGGGGAGGCAAGGACTTACCTCCTCCAAACTTGGACTGAACAGTCACTGGACTGTGGGGGTCACTTGGACAGAGTTGCTGGATTCAAGGGACCTCGCTCGTCGTGCTGAGAGGAGACCCAAGGGACCGGTGATGCAGTTCTTTGGTGCCTGCGGTTGCAGGGGGATGATTCCATCGACCCACGGGAGATTTCTTCGCAGCTTCTGATGCAGAGAGGAGGCAGACTACCCCCACAGCATGCACCACCAGGAAAACAGTCGAGAAGGCGGCAGGATCAGCGTTACAAGGTCGCAGTAGTCGTCTTAGCTACTTTGTTGCAGTTTTGCAGGCTTCCAGCACGGTCAGCAGTCGATTCCTTGGCAGAAGGTGAAGAGAGAGATGCAGAGGAACTCTGATGAGCTCTTGCATTCGTTATCTAAAGAATTCCCCAAAGCAGAGACCCTAAATAGCCAGAAAAGAGGGTTTGGCTACTTAGGAGAGAGGATAGGCTAGCAACACCTAAAGGAGCCTATCAGAAGGAGTCTCTGACGTCACCTGCTGGCCTGGCCACTCAGAGCAGTCCAGCGTGCCAGCAGCACCTCTGTTTCCAAGATGGCAGAGGTCTGGAGCACACTGGAGGAGCTCTGAGCACCTCCCAGGGGAGGTGCAGGTCAGGGGAGTGGTCACTCCCCTTTCCTTTGTCCAGTTTCGCGCCAGAGCAGGGCTGAGGGGTCCCTGAACCAGTGTAGACTGGTTTATGAAAAAATGGGCAGCATCTGTGCCCATGAAAGCATTTCCAGAGGCTGGGGGAGGCTACTCCTCCCCTGCCTTCACACCATTTTCCAAAGGGAGAGGGTGTAACACCCTCTCTCTGAGGAAGTCCTTTGTTCTGCCATCCTGGGCCAAGCCTGGCTGGACCCCAGGAGGGCAGAAACCTGTCTGAGGGGTTGGCAGCAGCAGCAGCTGCAGTGAAACCCCTGAAAAGGCAGTTTGGCAGTACCAGGGTCTGTGCTACAGACCACTGGGATCATGGGATTGTGCCAACTATGCCAGTATGGCATAGAGGGGGCAATTCCATGATCATAGACATGTTACATGGCCATATTCGGAGTTACCATTGTGAAGCTACACATAGGTAGTGACCTATGTGTAGTGCACGCGTGTAATGGTGACCCCGCACTCACAAAGTCCGGGGAATTGGCCCTGAACAATGTGGGGGCACCTTGGTTAGTGCCAGGGTGCCCTCACACTAAGTAACTTTGCACCTAACCTTTCCGGGGTAAAGGTTAGACATATAGGTGACTTATAAGTAACTTAAGTGCAGTGAAAATGGCTGTGAAATAATGTGTGCATTATTTCACTCAGGCAGCAGTGGCAGGCCTGTGTAAGATTTGTCAGAGCTCCCTATGGGTGGCAAAAGAAATGCTGCAGCCCATAGGGATCTCCTGGAACCCCAATACCCTGGGTACCTCAGTACCATATACTAGGGAATTATAAGGGTGTTCCAGTAAGCCAATGTAAATTGGTAAACTTGGTCACTAGCCTGTTAGTGACAATTTGAAAGAAATGAGAGAGCATAACCACTGAGGTCCTGGATAGCAGAGCCTCAGTGAGACAGTTAGTCATAACACAGGTAACACAGTCAGGCACACTTATGAGCACTGGGGCCCTGGCTGGCAGGGTCCCAGTGACACATACAACTAAAACAACATATATACAGTGAAAAATGGGGGTAACATGCCAGGCAAGATGGTACTTTCCTACACAACCCCCCCCCCCCCCCAAACGAAGGACAATAAGACTAGTCATTACCTGATGGGTCTTCATTGTCTAAGTGGAAATATCTGGAGAGTCCATCTGCATTGGAGTGGGTACTCCCAGGTCTATGTTCCACTGTATAGTCCATTCCCTGTAGGGATATGGACCACCTCAACAATTTAGGATTTTCACCTTTCATTTGTTTTAGCCAAAGTAGAGGTTTGTGGTCTGTCTGAACAATGAAGTGAGTGCCAAACAGGTATGGCCTCAAGTTCTTCAGTGCCCAGACCACATCAAAGGCCTCCCTCTCAATGGCAGACCAACACTTTTCTCTAGGGGTCAACCTCCTACTAATAAAAGCAACAGGTTGATCCTGGCCCTCAGAATTAAGTTGTGATAAGACTGCCCCTACTCCTAATTGAGATGCATCAGTCTGGACATAGAATTTTTTAGAGTAACAAGGGCTTTTCAGGACAGGTGCAGTGCACATGGCCTGCTTCAGCTCCTCAAAAGCTTTCTGACAGTTTGCTGTCCATAATACCTTTTTAGGCATTTTCTTTGAAGTGAGGTCATTAAGAGGGGCTGCAATGGAGCCATAGTTCTTTACGAACCTCCTATAGTACCCAGTGAGGCCTAAAAAGGCTCTCACCTGAGTCTGAGTGGTAGGGGGAACCCAATCAATAATTGTTTGGATTTTCCCCTGAAGTGGTGCAATCTGTTCTCCAAAAACCAGGTGTCCCAGATAAACCACTTTCCCCTGCCCTATCTGGCACTTTGAAGCCTTGATAGTGAGGCCTGCCTTTTGCAGGGCCTCTAAAACTTTCCATAGGTGGACCAGGTGATCATCCCAGCTGGAGCTAAAGACAGCTATATCGTCCAGATATGCTGCACTGAAAGCTTCCAGCCCTTGCAGGACTGTATTCACAAACCTCTGAAAAGTGGCAGGTGCATTTTTCAATCCAAAAGGCATTACTGTGAATTGGTAATGGCCTCCAATGGTTGAAAATGCAGTTTTAGGTTTTGCATCTTCTGATAATTTGATCTGCCAATACCCTGCAGTCAAGTCAAAAGTGCTTAGATACTTGGCAGATGCCAGTGTATCTATGAGCTCATCTGCCCTGGGTATAGGGTGAGCATCAGTTTTGGTTACCTGGTTGAGACCTCTGTAGTCAACACAAAACCGCGTTTCCTTCTTTCCATCTTTGGAATGAGGTTTTGGTACAAGTACCACAGGAGAAGCCCAGGGACTTTCAGAGTGCTCAACCACTCCTAATTCCAATATTTTCTGTACCTCTTGCTTTATGCAGTCTCTGACATGGTCAGGCTGCCTATAGATCTTACTTTTGACAGGCAAGCTGTCTCCAGTATCTATAGTGTGCTCACACCAAGAAGTGGTACCTGGCACAGTAGAGAAGAGTTCAGAAAACTGACCCAGGAGATTTATACAGTGGTCTTTCTACTCAGCAGTAAGACAATCTGCCAGTACAACACCTTCCACTAGGGCATCTTGTTCTGTGGAAGAGAAGAGATCAGGTAGAGGATCACTGTCTTCTTCCTGTCCCTCATCAGTTGCCATGAGCAGGGTGAGATCAGCCCTGTCATAGTAGGGTTTCAGGCGATTGACATGGAGCACTCTAAGGGGACTCCTGGCAGTGCCTAAGTCAACTAAATAGGTGACTTCACCCTTCTTTTCAACAATTGTGTGGGGTCCACTCCATTTATCTTAGAGTGCTCTTGGGGCCACAGGCTCCAAGACCCACACTTTCTGCCCTGGTTGGTACTGAACCAAAACAGCCTTCTGGTCCTACCATTGCTTCTGGAGCTCTTGGCTGGCCTGAAGGTTTTTACTAGCCTTTTTCATGTATTCAGCCATCCTTGATCTGAGGCCAAGTACATAATCCACAAGATCTTGCTTTGGAGCTTTTAAAGGTTGTTCCCAACCCTCCTTGACAAGTGGTAGTGGACCCCTAACAGGGTGTCCAAAGAGGAGTTCAAAGGGGCTGAAGCCCACTCCTTTCTGGGGTACCTCCCTGTAGGCAAAAAGGAGGCATGGTAAAAGGATATCCCACCTCCTGCGGAGTTTATCTGGGAGTCCCATAATCATGCCTTTGAGAGTTTTGTTAAATCTCTCCACCAGTCCATTTGTTTGTGGATGATAGGGTGTGGTAAACTTGTATGTCACCCCACACTCTTTCCACATGGCCTTCAAGTAAGCAGACATGAAATTGCTTCCTCTCTCTGAAACTACGTCTTTTGGGAAGCCCACCCTGGAAAAGATTCCCAGGAGGGCCTTTGCCACTGCAAGAGCTGTAGTGGTCCTTAGAGGAATTGCCTCAGGATATCTGGTGGCATGGTCCACTACCACCAAGATAAACCTATTGCCTGAAGCAGTAGGAGGGTCAAGGGGGCCAACTATGTCAACCCCTACCCTTTCAAAGGGAACCCCAACCACAGGCAGTGGAATAAGGGGTGCCTTTGGAGTGCCACCTGTCTTGCCACTGGCTTGACAGGTTTCACAGGACTTACAAAAATCTTTTGTGTCCTCAGACATTATAGGCCAATGAAACAAGGGAACAAGCCTGTCCCAAGTTTTCATTTGCCCCAAATGTCCAGCAAGGGGAATGTCGTGAGCAAGAGTTAGGAGGAACTTTCTGTACTCCTGAGGAATCACCAATCTCCTGGCAGCTCCAGGTTTTGGATCCCTTGCTTCAGTATACAAGAGGTTGTCCTCCCAGTAAACTCTGAGAGAGTCACTGACATCCCCATTTGCTTGTTTGACAGCTTGCTGTCTTAGACCCTCTAGTGTGGGACAGGTTTGCTGTGCCACACTCAGCTCCTCCCTGGCAGGCCCCCCTTCACCCAAAAGCTCAGCAGTGTCTGCTTCCAGCTCCTCTGGTGTAGGTTCTGCACAGGGTGGAAATTCTTCTTCCTCAGAAGAAGAATCCACTGTAGAGGGAGGGATAGTAGGTAGTGCTTTACTTCTACTAACCCTAGCTTTAGGGAGCACTTGGTCCATTGTTCCAGGATCCAAGTCACCCTGTCCTTTATGCTTTTTGGCCTGAGCCCTGGTTAAAGCAAAAATATGCCCTGGGATGCCCAGCATTGCTGCATGGGCCTCCAACTCCACATCTGACCAAGCTGATGTCTCCAAATCATTTCCTAGTAGACAGTCTACAGGTAAATCTGAGGCTACCACTACTTTCTTTAGACCAGTAACCCCCCCCCCAGTTGAGATTTACAACAGCCATGGGGAGCTAAGTGTGTTGTTGTGAGCATCGGTTACTTGGTACTGGTGACCAAGTAGGTGTTGTTCAGGGTGGACCAGTTTCTCTATCACCATTGTGACACTGGCTCCTGTGTCCCTGTAGGCCTGAACCTCAACACCATTTATTAGGGGTAGTTGCCTGTACTTATCCATGTTAAGGGGACAAGCAACCAAGGTGGCTAAATCAATAGCCCCCTCAGAGACTAACACAGCCTCTGTGGTCTCCCTAATCAGACCAACCCCAACTAAGTTACCAATAGTGAGCCCAGTGTGAGAAAGTAGCCTCTTTCTAGCCTTGTTACCCCCACTTTTGGCCTGTTTGTGAGTGTATGTAAGGGTGTTTTCACTGTCTCACTGGGATCCTGCTAGCCAGGGCCCAGTGCTCATAGTGAAAACCCTATGTTTTCAGTATGTTTGTTATGTGTCACTGGGACCCTGCTAGTCAGGACCCAAGTGCTCATAAGTTTGTGGCCTATATGTATGTGTTCCCTGTGTGGTGCCTAACTGTCTCACTGAGGCTCTGCTAACCAGAACCTCAGTGGTTATGCTCTCTCTGTACAAATTGTCACTAACAGGCTAGTGACCAATGTCACCAATTTACATTGGCATACTGGAACACCCTTATAATTCCCTAGTATATGGTACTGAGGGACCCAGGGTATTGGGGCTCCAGGAGATCCCTATGGGCTGCAGCATTTCTTTTGCCACCCATAGGGAGCTCTGACAATTCTTACACAGGACTGCCACTGCAGCCTGAGTGAAATAATGCACACATTATTTCACAGCCATTTTCACTACACTTAAGTAACTTATAAGTCACCTATATGTCTAACCTTTACCTGGTAAAGGTTAGGTGCAAAGTTACTTAGTGTGTGGGCACCCTGGCACTAGCCAAGGTGCCCCCACATTGTTCAGGTCAAATTCCCCGGACTTTGTGAGTGCGGGGACACTATTACAAGCGTGCCCTACACATAGGTCACTACCTATGTGTAGCTTCACAATGGTAACTCCGAATATGGCCATGTAACATGTCTATGATCATGGAATTGCCCCCTCTATGCCATCCTGGCATAGTTGGCACAATCCCATGATCCCAGTGGTCTGTAGCACAGACCCTGGTACTGCCAAACTGCCTTTTCAGGGGTTTCACTGCAGCTGCTGCCAACCCCTCAGACAGGTTTCTGCCCTCCTGGGGTCCAGCCAGGCCTGGCCCAGGATGGCAGAACAAAGGACTTCTTCAGAGAGGGGGTGTCACACCCTCTCCCTTTGGAAAATGGTGTGAAGGCAGGGGAGGAGTAGCCTCCCCTAGCCTCTGGAAATGCTTTCATGGGCACAGATGTGCCCATTTCTGCATAAGCCAGTCTACACTGGTTCAGGGACCCCTCAGCCCTGCTCTGGCGCGAAACTGGACAAAGAAAAGGGGAGTGACCACTCCCCTGACCTGTACCTCCCCTGGGAGGTGCCCAGAGCTCCTCCAGTGTGCTCCAGACCTCTGCCATCTTGGAAACAGAGGTGCTGCTGGCACACTGGACTGCTCTGAGTGGCCAGGCCAGCAGGTGACGTCAGAGACTCCTTCTGATAGGCTCCTTTAGGTGTTGCTAGCCTATCCTCTCTCCTAAGTAGCCAAACCCTCTTTTCTGGCTATTTAGGGTCTCTGCCTTTGGGATTTCCTTAGATAACGAATGCAAGAGCTCATCCGAGTTCCTCTGCATCTCTCTCTTCACCTTCTGCCAAGGAATCGACTGCTGACCGCGCTGGAAGCCTGCAAAACTGCAACAAAGTAGCTAAAACGACTACTGTAACTCTGTAACGCTAATCCTGCCGCCTTCTCGACTGTTTTCCTGGTGGTGCATCCTGTGGGGGTAGTCTGCCTCCTCTCTGCATCAGAAGCTGCGAAGAAATCTCCCGTGGGTTGTGAGAAAGTAGCCTCTTTCTAGCCTTGTTACCCCCACTTTTGGCCTGTTTGTGAGTGTATGTCAGGGTGTTTGTCACTGTTTTCACTGTCTCACTGGGATCCTGATGGCTAGGCCCCAGTGCTCATAGTGAAAACACTATGTTTTCAGTATGTTTGTTATGTGTCACTGGGACCCTGCTGGTCAGGACCCCAGTGCTCATAAGTTTGTGGCCTATATGTATGTGTCACTGGGACCCTGTCACACAGGGCCCCAGTGCTCATAGGTGTGCATGTATGTGTTCCCTGTGTAGTGCCTAACTGTCTCACTGAGGCTCTGCTAACCAGAACCTCAGTGGTTATGCTCTCTCATTACTTTCAAATTGTCACTAACAGGCTAGTGACCAATTTTACCAATTCACATTGGCTTACTGGAACACCCTTATAATTCCCTAGTATATGGTACTGAGGTACCCAGGGTATTGGGGTTCCAGGAGATCCCTATGGGCTGCAGCATTTCTTTTGCCACCCATAGGGAGCTCTGACAATTCTTACACAGGCCTGCCACTGCAGCCTGAGTGAAATAATGCCCACATTATTTCACAGCCATTTTAACTGCACTTAAGTAACTTATAAGTCACCTATATGTCTATCCTTTACCTGGTAAAGGTTAGGTGCAAAGTTACTTAGTGTGTGGGCACCCTGGCACTAGCCAAGGTGCCCCCACATTGTTAAGGGCAAATTCCCCGACTTTGTGAGTGCTGGAGACACCATTATATGCGTGCACTACACATAGGTCACTACCTATGTGTAGCTTCACAATGGTAACTCCGAATATGGCCATGTAACATGTCTATGATCATGGAATTGCCCCCTCTATACCATCCTGGCATAGTTGGCACAATTCCATGCTCCCAGTGGTCTGAAGCACAGACCCTAGTACTGCCAAACTGCCTTTTCTGGGGTTACACTGCAGCTGCTGCTGCTGCCAACCCCACAGACAGGCTTCTGCCCTCCTGGGGTCCAGCCAGGCCTGGCCCAGGATGGCAGAACAAAGGACTTCCTCAGAGAGGGGGTGTTACACCCTCTCCCTTTGGAAAATGGTGTGAAGGCAGGGGAGGAGTAGCCTCCCCCAGCCTCTGGAAATGCTTTGTTGGGCACAGAGGTGCCCAATTCTGCATACGCCAGTTTACACCGGTTCAGGACCCCTCAGCCTTGCCTGGGCGCGAAACTGGACAAAGGAAAGGGGAGTGACCACTCCCCTGACCTGCACCTCCCCTGGGAGGTGCCCAGAGCTCCTCCAGTGTGCTCCAGACCTCTGCCATCTTGGAAACAGAGGTGCTGCTGGCACACTGGACTGCTCTGAGTGGCCAGTGCCCTCTGCTGACGTCAGAGACTCCTTCTGATAGGCTCCTTCAGGTGTTGCTAGCCTATCCTTTGTCCTAAGTAGCCAAACCCTCTTTTCTGGCTATTTAGGGTCTCTTTCTTTGAGGATTCCTCAGATAACGAATGCAAGAGCTCATCAGAGTTCCTCTGCATCTCCCTCTTCACCTTCTGCCAAGAAATCGACTGCTGACCGCGCTGGAAGCCTGCAAAACTGCAACAAAGTAGCTAAGACGACTACTGCAACATTGTAACGCCGCTCCTGCTGCCTTCTCGACTGTTTTTCTTGGTGTGCATCCTGTGGGGGTAGTCTGCCTCCTCTCTGCATCAGAAGCTGCGAAGAAATCTCCCGTGGGTCGACGGAATCTTCCCCCTGCCAACGCAGGCACCAAAATGCTGCATTACGGTCCCTTGGGTCTCCTCTCACGACGACGAGCGAGGTCCCACGAATCCAGCAAGACTGTCCAAGTGACCCCCACGGTCCAGTGACTCTTCAGTCCAAGTTTGGTGGAGGTAAGTCCTTGCCTCCCCATGCCAGACTGCATTGTTGGTTTTCACGACTTTTGCAACTTCTCCAGCTCCCGTGCACTTCCAGCGGAAATCCTTTCTGCACCCAGAAGCTGGGGTCCCCGGCACTCTAACCTGCATTGCACGACTTCCTAAGTTGTTCTCCGGCGACGTGGGACTCCTTTGTGTGACTTCAGGCGAGCACCGTTTCACGCATCCTCGTAGTGCCTGTTTCTGGCACTTCTCCGGGTGCTACCTGCTGCTGTGAGGGCTCCTTGTCTTGCTCGACGTCCCCTCTACGTTCTGGTCCAATTTGCACCGTCCTGGTCCATCTTGGGCCACAGCAGCATCCAAAAACGCTAACCGCACGATTTGCAGCTAGCAAGGCTTGTTAGCGTCCATCCGGCGGGAAAACACTTCTGCACGACTCTCCAAGTCGTGGGGGATCCATCCTCCAAAGGGGAAGTCTCTAGCCCTTGTCGTTCCTGCAGTATTCACAGTTCTTCAGCCCAGTAAGAGCTTCTTTGCACCAACAGCTGGCATTTCTTGGGCATCTGCCCATCTCCGACTTGCTTGTGACTTTTGGACTTGGTCCCCTTGTTCCACAGGTACCCTCAGTCAGGAATCCATCGTTTTTGCATTGCTGTTTTGTGTTTTCCTTGCATTTTCCCTCTATCACGACTTCTGTGTCTTTAGGGGAACTTTAGTGCACTTTGCACTCACTTTTCAGGGTCTTGGGGTGGGGTATTTTTCTAACCCTTGCTATTTTCTAATAGTCCCAGCGACCCTCTACAAGGTCACATAGGTTTGGGGTCCATTCGTGATTCACATTCCACTTTTGGAGTATATGGTTTGTGTTGCCCCTATCCCTATGTGCCTACATTGCATCCTATTGTAATTTTACACTGTTTGCACTGTTTTCTAAGACTATACTGCATATTTTTGGTATTGTGTACATATATCTTGTGTATATTTCTTATCCTCATACTGAGGGTACTCACTGAGATACTTTTGGCATATTGTCATAAAAATAAAGTACCTTTATTTTTAGTATAACTGTGTATTGTGTTTTCTTATGATATTGTGCATAATCATTTGTGGTACTGTAGTAGCTTCACACGTCTCGTAGTTCAGCCTAAGCTGCTCTGCTAAGCTACCATTATCTATCAGCCTAAGCTGCTAGACACCCTATACACTAATAAGGGATACCTGGGCCTGGTGCAAGGTGTAAGTACCCCTTGGTACTCACTACAAGCCAGTCCAGCCTCCTACATTGGTTGTGCAGTGGTGGGATAAGTGCTTTGAGACTACTTACCACTCTTGACATTGTACTTTTCATAAGAGAAAAATATACAAAACAAGTTCAGTGTATGTACACATAACTAAAAAGTTTTGCATTTCTTCCTTTCACTGTTTTCTAAGTGCTGAAAAGTACTTCTAAACTTTCTAAAAAGTTCTAAAAAGTTTTAAAAGTTTTTTTTCTGTCTTTCTAAAAGTTCTGAAAAACTTGTTCTTCACTTTTTCTATCACTTAACTCTTTCTAAAAATGTCTGGCACAGGCCAAAATGTTGATCTGTCCAAACTTGCATATGATCACCTTAGCTGGAAAGGAGCAAGGAGTCTCTGCGTAGAAAGAGGTATTAGTGTAGGGAAGAATCCTTCATTAGAACTGTTATTGAACATGCTTAGAGAACAAGATAAGGCCATAAGTGCCCAATCTGTTGAAAAAGTAGTAGTAGCTAATGGTTCTCAATCTGATCCAGGGACTCCCCAGGAGAAAGATTCAAGAAAGAAACTTCCTAGCCTGCCCATTACTAGACAGTCTAGCATAGTTGGTATTGAAGTAGGGTCACACCATACAGATGGTGTTGCCTTACATCATAGCAAGAGTATTCCTTCTCACTACAGTAGAAGTGATATTTCTGTGATCCAAGCTGTTAGGGTGCCCTCTGTAAGGGATAGGTCTCCTTCTGTCCATTCTCATCACACTTCTGTTTCTAGGCATGTCCCTCCCACCCACCCTGATGACAGAGTGTTAGAAAGGGAGCTCAATAGATTGAGAGTGGAGGAATCCAGGCTGAAGCTCAAGCAGCAACAGCTGGATTTAGATAGGCAGTCTCTAGAAGTAGAAAGGGAAAGACAGAAGCTGGGTTTAGAAACCCATGGTGGCAGCAGCAGTATTCCCCATAGTCATCCTGTAAAAGAGCATGATTCCGGGAATCTGCACAAGATAGTTCCCCCTTATAAGGAGGGGGATGACATTAACAAGTGGTTTGCTGCACTTGAGAGGGCTTGTGTTGTTCAAGATGTCCCTCAAAGGCAGTGGGCTGCTATCCTATGGTGGTAAGGGTAGAGACAGACTCCTTACTGTGAAAGAAAGTGATGCCAACAATTTCACTATTCTTAAGAGTGCACTCCTTGATGGTTATGGCGGGAAAAAACTTCTGCACGACTCTCCAAGGCGTGGGGGATCCATCCTCCAAAGGGGAAGTCTCTAGCCCTTGTCGTTCCTGCAGTATTCACAGTTCTTCATCCCAGTAAGAGCTTCTTTGCACCAACAGCTGGCATTTCTTGGGCATCTGCCCATCTCCGACTTGCTTGTGACTTTTGGACTTGGTCCCCTTGTTCCACAGGTACCCTCAGTCAGGAATCCATCGTTGTTGCATTGCTGATTTGTGTTTTCCTTGCATTTTCCCTCTATCACGACTTCTGTGTCTTTAGGGGAACTTTAGTGCACTTTGCACTCACTTTTCAGGGTCTTGGGGTGGGGTATTTTTCTAACCCTTGCTATTTTCTAATAGTCCCAGCGACCCTCTACAAGGTCACATAGGTTTGGGGTCCATTCGTGATTCACATTCCACTTTTGGAGTATATGGTTTGTGTTGCCCCTATCCCTATGTGCCTACATTGCATCCTATTGTAATTTTACACTGTTTGCACTGTTTTCTAAGACTATACTGCATATTTTTGGTATTGTGTACATATATCTTGTGTATATTTCTTATCCTCATACTGAGGGTACTCACTGAGATACTTTTGGCATATTGTCATAAAAATAAAGTACCTTTATTTTTAGTATAACTGTGTATTGTGTTTTCTTATGATATTGTGCATAATCATTTGTGGTACTGTAGTAGCTTCACACGTCTCCTAGTTCAGCCTAAGCTGCTCTGCTAAGCTACCATTATCTATCAGCCTAAGCTGCTAGACACCCTATACACTAATAAGGGATACCTGGGCCTGGTGCAAGGTGTAAGTACCCCTTGGTACTCACTACAAGCCAGTCCAGCCTCCTACATGGGTTGACTGAATCTTCCCCCTGCAACCGCAGGCACCAAAAAGCTGCATCACCGGTCTCTTGGGTCTCCTCTCAGCACGACGAGCGAGGTCCCTCGAATCCAGCAAGACTGTCCAAGTGACCCCCACGGTCCAGTGACTTTTCAGTCCAAGTTTGGTGGAGGTAAGTCCTTGCCTCCCCCCGCCAGACTGCATTGTTGGAAACCGCGACTTTTGCAACTTCTCCGGCCTCTGTGCACTTCTGGCGGAAATCCTTTGTGCACAGCCAAGCCTGGGTCCACGGCACTCTAACCTGCATTGCACGACTTTCTAAGTTGGTCTCCGGCGACGTGGGACTCCTTTGTGCAATTTTGGGTGAGCACCGTTTCACTCTTCTTCGTAGTGCCTGTTCTGGCACTTCTGCGGGTGCTGCCTGCTTCTGAGAGGGCTCCTTGTCTTGCTCGACGCCCCCTCTGTCCCCAGACGCAATTGGCGACATCCTGGTCCCTCCTGGGCCACAGCAGCACCCAAAAACGCAAAACGCACCACTTGCAGCTAGCAAGGCTTTTTGGCGGTCTTTCTTCAGGAAAACACTTCTGCACGACTCTCCACGGCGTGGGGGATCGATCCTCCAAAGGGGAAGTCTCTAGCCCTTGTCGTTCCTGCAGAAACCTCAGCTTCTTCTGTCCAGTAGAAGCTTCTTTGCACCCACAGCTGGCATTTCCTGGACATCCGCCCATCTCTGACTTGCTTGTGACTTTTGGACTTGGTCCCCTTGTTCCACAGGTACCCTCGACTGGAAATCCATCGTTGTTGCATTGCTGGTTTGTGTCTTTCCTGCAGAATTTCCCTATCACGACTTCTATGTCCTTTGGGGAACTTTAGTGCACTTTGCACTCACATTTCAGGGTCTTGGGGTGGGGTATTTTTCTAACCCTTACTATTTTCTAATAGTCCCAGCGACCCTCTACAAGGTCACATAGGTTTGGGGTCCATTCGTGGTTCGCAATCCACTTTTGGAGTATATGGTTTGTGTTGCCCCTATCCCTATGTGTCCCCATTGCATCCTATTGTAACTATGCATTGTTTGCACTGTTTTCTAAGACTATACTGCATATTTTTGGTATTGTGTATATATATCTTGTGTATATTTGCTATCCTCATACTGAGGGTACTCACTGAGATACTTTTGGCATATTGTCATAAAAATAAAGTACCTTTATTTTTAGTATATCTGTGTATTGTGTTTTCTTATGATATTGTGCATATGACACTAGTGGTACTGTAGTGGCTTCACATGTCTCCTAGTTCAGCCTAAGCTGCTCTGCTAAGCTACCATTATCTATCAGCCTAAGCTGCTAGACACCCTATACACTAATAAGGGATAACTGGGCCTGGTGCAAGGTGTAAGTACCCCTTGGTACTCACTACAAGCCAGTCCAGCCTCCTACATTGGTTGTGCAGTGGTGGGATAAGTGCTTTGAGACTACTTACCACTCTTGACATTGTACTTTTCATAAGAGAAAAATATACAAAACAAGTTCAGTGTGTATACACATAACCAAAAAGTTTTGCATTTCCTCTTTTCACTCTTTTCTAAGTGCTGAAAAGTACTTCTAAACTTTCTAAAAGTTCTTAAAAAGTTTTAAAAGTTTTTTTTCTGTCTTTCCAAAAGTTCTGAAAAAATGTTCTTCACTTTTTCTATCACTTAACTCTTTCTAAAAATGTCTGCACAGGCCAAACTGTTGACCTGTCCAAAATTGCATATGATCACCTTAGCTGGAAAGGAGCAAGGAGTCTCTGCACAGAAAGAGGTTTGAGTGTAGGGAAGAATCCTTCTTTGGAATTGTTGCTTAACATGCTTAGAGAACAAGATAAGGCCAGAAGGGCCCCATCTGTTGAAAAAGTAGCTAATGGTTCCCAATCTGATCCAGGGACTCCCCTAGAAATAGATTCAGGAAGGAAACTTCTTAGCCTGCCCATTACTAGACAGTCTAGCATAGTTGGTACAGATGCTGGATCACATCATACAGATGGTATGCTCTCACATTACACTGTTAGCCAAGCTGTTAGGGTGCCTTCTGTAAGGGATAGGTCTCCTTCTGTCCATTCTCACCATACTTCTGTTTCAAGACATGTCCCTCCCACCCACCCTGATGACAGAGTGTTAGAAAGGGAGCTCAATAGATTGAGAGTGGAGGAATCCATGCTGAAGCTCAAGAAGCAACAGCTGGATTTAGATAGGCAGTCTCTAGAGATAGAAAGAGAAAGACAGAAATTGGGTTTAGAAACCCATGGTGGCAGCAGCAGTATTCCCCATAGTCATCCTGTAAAAGAGCATGATTCCAGGAATCTGCATAAGATAGTTCACCCTTATAAGGAGGGGGATGACATTAACAAGTGGTTTGCTGCACTTGAGAGGGCCTGTGATGTACAGGATGTCCCTCAAAGGCAGTGGGCTGCTATCCTATGGCTATCATTTAGTGGAAAGGGTAGGGATAGGCTCCTTACTGAGAAAGAAAGTGATGCCAATAATTTTACAGTTCTTAAGAATGCACTCCTGGTTGGTTATGGCTTAACCACTGAACAGTACAAGATGAAGTTCAGAGAGACCAAAAAGGAGTCTTCACAAGACTGGGTTGATTTTGTTGACCATTCAGTGAAGGCCTTGGAGGGGTGGTTACATGGCAGTAAAGTGACTGACTATGAAAGCCTATATAACATAATCCTGAGAGAGCATATACTTAATAATTGTGTGTCTGATTTGTTGCACCAGTATCTAGTGGACTCAATTCTGACCTCTCCCCAAGAATTGGGAAAGAAGGCAGACAAATGGGTCAGAACAAGAGTGAACAGAAAAGTTCATACAGGTGGTGACAAGGATGGCAAGAAGAAAGATGGTAAAAAATCTCAAGATAAGCATGGGGATAAGGGTAAAACCAAAGATCCCACTTCAAATCTTAAACATTCTTCAGAGGGTGGGGATAAAACAAATTCTTCCTCTTCTTCTCAACCCACACACATTAAAAAGCCTTGGTGCTTTGTGTGTAAAAACAGAGGCCATAGGCCAGAGGATAAGTCCTGTCCAGGTAAACCCCCTGAGCCTACCACCACTAATACATCAAGCTCTAGTGCCCCTAGCAGTAGTGGTACTAGTGGTGGGACTGCTGGCAACAGTCAAGCAAAGGGTGTAGTTGGGTTCACTTATGGGTCCATCATAGAAACTGGGGTAGTCAGTCCCAAGACAGTTTCTGTCACACCTAGTGGCATTGGCCTTGCCACACTGGCTGCTTGTCCCCTTACAATGGATAAGTACAGGCAGACAGTTTCAATAAATGGTGTTGAGGCCTTGGCCTACAGGGACACCACAGGTGCCAGTTTCTCTTTGGTGACTGAAAACCTAGTGCATCCTGAACAACACATCATTGGACAACAGTATAAGATTATTGATGTCCATAACTCCACTAAGTTTCTTCCCTTAGCTATAATTCAGTTTAGTTGGGGTGGAGTTACTGGCCCTAAGCAGGTGGTGGTATCACCTAGCTTACCTGTAGACTGTCTCTTAGGTAATGACCTAGAGGCCTCAGGTTGGGCTGATGTAGAGTTTTATGCCCATGCAGCCATGCTGGGCATCCCTGAGGAATTGTTCCCTCTCATTTCTACTGAAATGAAAAAGCAAAGGAGAGAAGGCCTGAAAACTCAGGATCCCTCTCCATCAACAGGTAAAAAGGGTATCACAGTATCCCCTAACCACCCTACCATTCAGGATACCATTCCTGTGGTGGGAGAAACCTCTCCTAGGGTGGCACCTGTTCCAAGGGAATCATCAGCTGGCAAAGCTGGACTCCCTGAGGTGGAAGTACCTCTCTGTGGGATAACTAACATTGGTGAGAAAAAGAGCACCATTTTAGATAACATGGAGCATCCCTCCAACCCTCCCAGAGAAACTTTAGTGCAGAAACCCTGCACTGCCTCACAACACTTAGGACAGCATCCCTGCCCTAGTGTGGAGCTCATAGGACAGCATCCCTGCCCTGCTCCAACTCAAGAGAAACAGCATCCCTGTTCTCTCTTCCAGCCATATGGACAACGTTTTTGCCCAGCTGTGGCTTTTCTGAGACAGCATCCCTGTCTGGCATTTCCATCACTACAAATAGGTTCAGTGGACAATTCCCACTGCTCTAAACTAAAACTTACTGATAGAAACTCTGAAAATACATTTTCACATTGTTGCTTAGCTAAAAAACTTCAAACAGGGTGGTTTACATCCCCACAGGGAAGTAACCATATAGTGGATGATAAAGGGAGTAACCAGTCTATTGCAGAGCTACTCTCTACTTATCACCACTTAGACAATAAAGTCTCAACTGGCCAAGGTTAGCCTTATTGTCCTTCGTTTGGGGGGGAGTTGTGTGAGAAAGTAGCCTCTTTCTAGCCTTGTTACCCCCACTTTTGGCCTGTTTGTGAGTGTATGTAAGGGTGTTTTTTCACTGTCTCACTGGGATCCTGCTAGCCAGGGCCCAGTGCTCATAGTGAAAACCCTATGTTTTCAGTATGTTTGTTATGTGTCACTGGGACCCTGCTAGTCAGGACCCCAGTGCTCAGAAGTTTGTGGCCTATATGTATGTGTTCCCTGTGTGGTGCCTAACTGTCTCACTGAGGCTCTGCTAACCAGAACCTCAGTGGTTATGCTCTCTCTGTACAAATTGTCACTAACAGGCTAGTGACCAATTTCACCAATTTACATTGGCATACTGGAACACCCTTATAATTCCCTAGTATATGGTACTGAGGTACCCAGGGTATTGGGGTTCCAGGAGATCCCTTTGGGTTGCAGCATTTCTTTTGCCACCCATAGGGAGCTCTGACAATTCGTACACAGGACTGCCACTGCAGCCTGAGTGAAATAATGCACACATTATTTCACAGCCATTTTCACTGCACTTAAGTAACTTATAAGTCACCTATATGTCTAACCTTTACCTGGTAAAGGTTAGGTGCAAAGTTACTTAGTGTGTGGGCACCCTGGCACTAGCCAAGGTGCCCCCACATTGTTCAGGGCAAATTCCCCGGACTTTGTGAGTGCGGGGACACCATTACACGCGTGCACTACACATAGGTCACTACCTATGTGTAGCTTCACAATGGTAACTCCGAATATGGCCATGTAACATGTCTATGATCATGGAATTGCCCCCTCTATGCCATCCTGGCATAGTTGGCACAATCCCATGATCCCAGTGGTCTGTAGCACAGACCCTGGTACTGCCAAACTGCCTTTTCAGGGGTTTCACTGCAGCTGCTGCTGCTGCCAACCCCTCAGACAGGTTTCTGCCCTCCTGGGGTCCAGCCAGGCCTGGCCCAGGATGGCAGAACAAAGGACTTCCTCAGAGAAGGGGTGTCACACCCTCTCCCTTTGGAAAATGGTGTGAAGGCAGGGGAGGAGTAGCCTCCCCCAGCCTCTGGAAATGCTTTCATGGGCACAGATGTGCCCATTTCTGCATAAGCCAGTCTACACCGGTTCAGGGACCCCTCAGCCCTGCTCTGGTGCGAAACTGGACAAAGGAAAGGGGAGTGACCACTCCCCTGACCTGTACCTCCCCTGGGAGGTGCCCAGAGCTCCTCCAGTGTGCTCCAGACCTCTGCCATCTTGGAAACAGAGGTGCTGCTGGCACACTGGACTGCTCTGAGTGGCCCGGCCAGCAGGTGACGTCAGAGACTCCTTCTGATAGGCTCCTTTAGGTGTTGCTAGCCTATCCTCTCTCCTAAGTAGCCAAACCCTCTTTTCTGGCTATTTAGGGTCTCTGCCTTTGGGATTTTCTTAGATAACGAATGCAAGAGCTCATCCGAGTTCCTCTGCATCTCTCTCTTCACCTTCTGCCAAGGAATCGACTGCTGACCGCGCTGGAAGCCTGCAAAACTGCAACAAAGTAGCTAAGACGACTACTGCAACTCTGTAGCACTGATCCTGCCGCCTTCTCGACTGTTTTCCTGGTGGTGCATCCTGTGGGGGTAGCCTGCCTCCTCTCTGCATCAGAAGCTGCGAAGAAATCTCCTGTGGGTTGACGGAATCTTCCCCCTGCAACCGCAGGCACCAAAAAGCTGCATCACCGGTCTCTTGGGTCTCCTCTCAGCACGACGAGCGAGGTCCCTCGAATCCAGCAAGACTGTCCAAGTGACCCCCGTGGTGCAGTGACTCTTCAGTCCGAGTTTGGTGGAGGTAAGTCCTTCCTCCCCCCGCCAGACTGCATTGTTGGAAACCGCGACTTTTGCAACTACTCCGGCCTCTGTGCACTTCCGGCAGAAATCCTTTGTGCACAGCCAAGCCTGGGTCCACGTCACTCTAACCTGCATTGCACGACTTTCTAAGTTGGTCTCCGGCGACGTGGGACTCCTTTGTGCAACTTCGGGTGAGCACCGTTTCACTCTTCTTTGTAGTGCCTGTTCTGGCACTTCTGCAGGTGCTGCCTGCTTCTGAGAGGGCTCCTTGTCTTGCTCGACGTCCCCTCTGTCCCCAGACGCAATTGGCGACATCCTGGTCCCTCCTGGGCCACAGCAGCATCCAAAAACGCAAACCACATGACTTGCAGCTAGCAAGGCTTGTTGGCAGTCTTTCTTCAGGAAAACACTTCTGCACGACTCTCCACGGCGTGGGGGATCCATCCTCCAAAGGGAAAGTCTCTAGCCCTTGTCGTTCCTGCAGAAACCTCAGCTTCTTCTGTCCAGTAGAAGCTTCTTTGCACCCACAGCTGGCATTTCCTGGGCATCTGCCCATCTCCGACTTGCTTGTGACTTTTGGACTTGGTCCCCTTGTTCCACAGGTACCCTCGACTGGAAATCCATCATTGTTGCATTGCTGGTTTGTGTCTTTCCTGCAGAATTCCCCTATCACGACTTCTATGTCCTTTGGGGAACTTTAGTGCACTTTGCACTCACTTTTCAGGGTCTTGGGGTGGAGTATTTTCTAACCCTTACTATTTTCTAATAGTCCCAGTGACCCTCTACAAGGTCACATAGGTTTGGGGTCCATTCGTGGTTCGCATTCCACTTTTGGAGTATATGGTTTGTGTTGCCCCTATCCCTATGTGTTTCCATTGCATCCTATTGTAACTATACATTGTTTGCACTGTTTTCTAAGACTATACTGCATATTTTTGGTATTGTGTATATATATCTTGTGTATATTGGCTATCCTCATACTGAGGGTACTCACTGAGATACTTTTGGCATATTGTCATAAAAATAAAGTACCTTTATTTTTAGTATATCTGTGTATTGTGTTTTCTTATGATATTGTGCATATGACACTAGTGGTACTGTAGTGGCTTCACATGTCTCCTAGTTCAGCCTAAGCTGCTCTGCTAAGCTACCATTATCTATCAGCCTAAGCTGCTAGACACCCTATACACTAATAAGGGATAACTGGGCCTGGTGCAAAATATAAGTACCCCTTGGTACCCACTACAAGCCAGTCCAGCCTCCTACATTGGTTGTGCAGTGGTGGGATAAGTGCTTTGAGACTACTTACCACTCTTGACATTGTACTTTTCATAAGAGAAAAATATACAAAACAAGTTCAGTGTGTATACACATAACCAAAAAGTTTTGCATTTCCTCTTTTCACTCTTTTCTAACTGCTGAAAAGTACATCTAAACTTTCTAAAAGTTTCTAAAAAGTTGTAAAAGTTTTTTTCTGTCTTTCCAAAAGTTCTGAAAAACGTTTTCTTCACTTTTTCTATCACTTAAACTCTTCTAAAAATGTCTGGTACAGGTCAAACTGTTGATCTGTCCAAAATTGCATATGATCACCTTAGCTGGAAAGGAGCAAGGAGTCTCTGCATAGAAAGAGGTTTGAGTGTAGGGAAGAATCCTTCTTTGGAATTGTTGCTTAACATGCTTAGAGAACAAGATAAGGCCAGAAGGGCCCCATCTGTTGAAAAAATAGCTAATGGTTCCCAATCTGATCCAGGGACTCCCCTAGAGATAGATTCAGGAAGGAAACTTCCTAGCCTGCCCATTACTATACAGTCTAGCATAGTTGGTACAGATGCTGGGTCACATCATACAGATGGTGGGCTCTCATATTATACTGTTAGCCAAGCTGTTAGGGTGCCTTCTGTAAGGGATAGGTCTCCTTCTGTCCATTCTCACCATACTTCTGTTTCAAGACATGTCCCTCCCACCCACCCCAATGACAGAGTGTTAGAAAGGGAGCTCAATAGATTGAGAGTGGAGGAATCCAGGCTGAAGCTCAAGAAGCAACAGCTGGATTTAGATAGGCAGTCTCTAGAGATAGAAAGAGAAAGACAGAAATTGGGTTTAGAAACCCATGGTGGCAGCAGCAGTATTTCCCATAGTCATCCTGTAAAAGAGCATGATTCCAGGAATCTGCATAAGATAGTTCCCCCTTATAAGGAGGGGGATGACATTAACAAGTGGTTTGCTGCACTTGAGAGGGCCTGTGTTGTACAGGATGTCCCTCAAAGGCAGTGGGCTGCTATCCTATGGCTATCATTTAGTGGTAAGGGTAGGAATAGACTCCTTACTGTGAAAGAAAGTGATGCCAACAATTTCACTATTCTTAAGAATGCACTCCTTGATGGTTATGGCTTAACCACTGAACAATACAGGATAAAGTTCAGAGAGACCAAAAAGGAGTCTTCACAAGACTGGGTTGATTTCATTGACCATTCAGTGAAGGCCTAGGAGGGGTGGTTACATGGCAGTAAAGTGACTGACTATGACAGCCTGTATAACTTAATCCTGAGAGAGCATATTCTTAATAATTGTGTGTCTGATTTGTTGCACCAGTACCTGGTAGACTCAGATCTGACCTCTCCCCAAGAATTGGGAAAGAAGGCAGACAAATGGGTCAGAACAAGGGTGAACAGAAAAGTTCATACAGGGGGTGACAAAGATGGCAAGAAGAAGGATGGTAAGTCTTCAGACAAGGGAGGGGACAAATCTAAAAATGAGTCTTCATCAGGCCCACAAAAACACTCTGGTGGGGGTGGTGGGCCCAAATCCTCTTCTAATCAAAACAAAGAAAAGAAACCATGGTGCTATTTATGTAAAATAAAAGGCCATTGGACAACAGATCCCAGTTGTCCAAAGAAGAGCACCAAGCCTCCTACCACTACAACCCCTACTGCTACACCTAGTGTCCCTACTAATAGCAGTGGTGGTGGGAGCAAACCTACTAATAGCCAATCCAAGGGAGTAGCTGGGCTCACTATTGGTAACTTAGTTGGGGTTGGTCTGATTAGGGAGACCACAGAGGCTGTTTTAGTCTCTGAGGGGGCTATTGATTTAGCCACCTTGGTTGCTTGTCCCCCTAACATGGATAAGTACAAGCAACTACCCCTAATAAATGGTGTTGAGGTTCAGGCCTACAGGGACACAGGGGCCAGTGTCACAATGGTGATTGAGAAACTGGTCCACCCTGAACAACACCTACTTGGTCACCAGTACCAAGTAACCGATGCTCACAACAACACACTTAGCCACCCCATGGCTGTTGTAAATCTCAACTGGGGGGAGGTTACTGGTCCAAAGAAAGTTGTGGTAGCCTCAGATTTACCTGTAGACTGTCTACTAGGAAATGATTTGGAGACATCAGCTTGGTCAGATGTGGAGTTGGAGGCCCATGCAGCAATGCTGGGCATTCCAGGGCATATTTTTGCTTTAACCAGGGCTCAGGCCAAAAAGCAAAAAGGACAGGGAAACTTGGATCCTGGAACAATGGACCAAGTGCTCCCTAAAGCTAGGGCTAGTAGAAGTAAAGCACTACCTACTATCCCTCCCTCTACAGTGGATTCTTCTTCTGAGGAAGAGGAATTTCCAACCTGTGCAGAACCTACACCAGAGGAGCTGGAAGCAGACACTGCTGAGCTTTTGTGTGAAGGGAGGCCTGCCAGGGAGGAGCTGAGTGTGGCACAGCAGAACTGTCCCACACTAGAGGGTCTAAGACAGCAAGCTGTCAAACAAGCAAATGGGGATGCCAGTGACTTTCACAGAGTTTACTGGGAGGACAACCTCTTGTACACTGAAGCAAGGGATCCAAAACCTGGAACTGCCAGGAGATTGGTGATTCCTCAGGAGTACAGAAAGTTCCTCCTAACTCTCGCTCACGACATTCCCCTTGCTGGACATTTGGGGCAAATTAAAACTTGGGACAGGCTTGTTCCCTTGTTTCATTGGCCTAGAATGTCTGAGGACACCAAAGATTTTTGTAAGTCCTGTGAAACCTGTCAAGCCAGTGGCAAGACAGGTGGCACTCCAAAGGCACCCCTTATTCCACTGCCTGTGGTTGGGGTTCCCTTTGAAAGGGTAGGGGTTGACATAGTTGGCCCCCTTGACCCTCCTACTGCTTCAGGCAATAGGTTTATCATGGTGGTAGCGGACCATGCCACAAGATATCCTGAGGCAATTCCTCTAAGGACCACTACAGCTCCTGCAGTGGCAAAGGCCCTCCTGGGAATCTTTTCCAGGGTGGGCTTCCCAAAAGAGGTAGTTTCAGACAGAGGAAGCAATTTCATGTCTGCTTACTTGAAGGCCATGTGGAAAGAGTGTGGTGCGACATACAAGTTCACCACACCCTATCATCCACAAACAAATGGACTGGTGGAGAGGTTTAATAAAACTCTCAAAGGAATGATAATGGGACTCCCTGAAAAACTCCGGAGGAGATGGGATGTCCTGTTACCTTGCCTCATTTTTGTTTACAGGGAGGTACCCCAGAAAGGAGTGGGCTTCAGCCCCTTTGAACTCCTATTTGGACACCCTGTAAGAGGTCCTCTAACACTTGTGAAGGAGGGTGGGAACAATCTTTAAAAGCTCCTAAACAAGACATAGTGGACTATGTACTTGGCCTAAGATCTAGGATGGCTGAGTACATGAAAAAGGCCAGTAAACACCTTCAGGCCAGCCAAGAGCTCCAAAAGCAATGGCATGACCAGAAGGCTGTTTTGGTTCAGTACCAACCAGGACAGAAGGTGTGGGTCTTGGAGCCTGTGGCCCCAAGAGCACTCCAAGACAAATGGAGTGGACCCCACATTATTGTTGAGAAAAAGGGAGAAGTCACCTACTTGGTTGACTTGGGCACTGCCAGGAGTCCCCTTAGGGTGCTCCATGTCAATCGCCTGAAACCCTAATATGACAGGGCTGATCTCACCCTGCTCATGGCAACAGATGAAGGACAGGAAGAAGAGAGTGACCCTCTCCCTGATCTCTTCTCTTCCACAGAACAAGATGCTCTAGTAGAAGATGTAGTTTTGGCAGATTGTCTTACTGCTGAGCAGAAAGACCACTGCATAAATCTCCTGGGTCAGTTTTCTGAACTCTTTTCTACTGTGCCAGGCACCACTTCTTGGTGTGAGCACACTATAGATACTGGAGACAGCTTGCCTGTCAAAAGTAAGATCTATAGGCAGCCTGACCATGTCAGAGACAGCATAAAACAAGAGGTTCAGAAAATGCTTGAACTGGGAGTGGTTGAGCACTCTGAAAGTCCATGGGCCTCTCCTGTGGTACTTGTACCAAAACCTCATTCCAAAGATGGAAAGAAGGAAATGAGATTTTGTGTAGATTACAGAGGTCTCAACCAGGTAACTAAAACTGATGCTCACCCTATACCCAGGGCAGATGAGCTAATAGATACACTGGCATCTGCCAAGTATCTAAGCACCTTTGATTTGACTGCAGGGTATTGGCAGATCAAGGTATCAGAGGATGCTAAAGCAAAAACTGCATTTTAAACCATTGGAGGGCACTACCAATTCACAGTAATGCCTTTTGGGTTGAAAAATGCACCTGCAACTTTTCAGAGGTTGGTGAATATAGTCCTGCAAGGGCTGGAGGCTTTTATTGCAGCATATCTAGATGATATAGCTGTCTTTAGCTCCAGCTGGGATGATCACCTGGTCCACCTATGGAAAGTTTTGGAGGCCCTGCAAAAGGCAGGCCTCACTATCAAGGCTTCAAACTGCCAGATAGGGCAGGGGAAAGTGGTTTATCTGGGACACCTGGTAGGTGGAGAACAGATTGCACCACTTCAGGGGAAAATCCAAACTATTATAGATTGGGTTCCCCCTACAACTCAGACTCAGGGAAGAGCCTTTTTAGACCTCACTGGGTACTACAGGAGGTTCATAAAGAACTATGGCTCCATTGCAACCCCTCTTAATGACCTCACATTTAAGAAAATGCCTAAAAATGTATTATGGACAGCAAACTGTCAGAAAGCTTTTGAGGAGCTGAAGCAGGCCATGTGCTCTGCTCCTGTCCTGAAAAGCCCGTTACTCCAAAACATTCATTGTCCAAACTGATGCATCTGAATTAGGGGTAGGGGCAGTCTTATCACAACTTAATTCTGAGGGCCAGGATCAACCTGTTGCTTTTATCAGCAGGAGGTTCACCCCTAGAGAAAAGCGTTGGTCTGCCATAGAGACGGAGGCCTTTGCTGTGGTTTGGGCACTGAAGAAGTTGAGGCCATACCTGTTTGGCACTCACTTCATTGTTCAGACAGACCACAAACCTCTACTTTGGCTAAAACAAATGAAAGGTGAAAACCCTAAATTGTTGAGGTGGTCCATATCCCTACAGGGAATGGACTATACAGTGGAAAATAGACCTAGGAGTACCCACTCCAATGCAGATGGACTCTCCAGATATTTCCACTTAGACAATGAAGACTCATCAGGTCATGGCTAGTCTTATTGTCCTTCGTTTGGGGGGGGGTTGTGTAGGAAAGTACCATCTTGCCTGGCATGTTACCCCCATATTTCACTGAATATATGTTGTTTTAGTTCTATGTGTCACTGGGACCCTGCCAGCCAGGGCCCCAGTGCTCATAAGTGTGCCCTGTATGTGTTACCTGTGTTATGACTAACTGTCTCACTGAGGCTCTGCTATCCAGAACCTCAGTGGTTATGCTCTCTCATTTCTTCCCAAATTGTCACTAACAGGCTAGTGACCAATTTCACCAATTTACATTGGCATACTGGAACACCCTTATAATTCCCTAGTATATGGTACTGAGGTACCCAGGGTATTGGGGTTCCAGGAGATCCCTATGGGCTGCAGCATTTCTTTTGCCACCCATAGGGAGCTCTGACAATTCTTACACAGGCCTGCCATTGCAGCCTGAGTGAAATAACGTCCACGTTATTTCACAGCCATTTACCACTGCACTTAAGTAACTTATAAGTCACCTATATGTCTAACCTTTACCTGGTAAAGGTTGGGTGCTAAGTTACTTAGTGTGTAGGCACCCTGGCACTAGCCAAGGTGCCCCCTCATCGTTCAGGGCAAATTCCCCGGACTTTGTGAGTGCGGGGACACCATTACACGCATGCACTATACATATGTCACGACGTATAGCTTCACAATGGTAACTCCGAACATGGCCATGTAACATGTCTAAGATCATGGAATTGTCACCCCACAGACCCGGGTACTGCCAAACTACCTTTCCCGGGGTTTCACTGCAGCTGCAGCTGCTGCTGCTGCCAACCCCTCAGACAGGTTTCTGGCCTCCTGGGGTCCAGCCAGGCTTGGCCCAGGAAGGCAGAACAAAGGACTTCCTCAGAGAGAGGGTGTTACACCCTCTCCCTTTGGAAAAAGGTGTTAGGGCTGGGGAGGAGTAGCCTCCCCCAGCCTCTGGAAATGCTTTCATGGGCACAGATGGTGCCCATTTCTGCGTAAGCCAGTCTACACCAGTTCAGGGATCCCCCAGCCCTGCTCTGGCGCAAAACTGGACAAAGGAAAGGGGAGTGACCACTCCCCTGACCTGCACCTCCCCTGGGAGGTGCCCAGAGCTCCTCCAGTGTACTCCAGACCTCTGCCATCTTGGAAACAGAGGTGCTGCTGGCACACTGGACTGCTCTGAGTGGCCAGTGCCAGCAGGTGACGTCAGAGACTCCTTCTGATGGGCTCCTTCAGGTGTTGCTAGCCTCTCCTCTCTCCTAAGTAGCCAAACCTCCTTTTGTGGCTATTTAGGGTCTCTGCTTTGGGGAATTCTTTAGATATCGAATGTAAGAGCTCATCAGAGTTCCTCTGCATCTCTCTCTTCACCTTCTGCCAAGGAATCGACCGCTGACTGCTCTGGAAGCCTGCAAAACTGCAACAAAGTAGCAAAGACGACAACTGCGACCTTGTAACGCTGATCCGGCCGCCTTCTCGACTGTTTTCCTGGTGGTGCATGCTGTGGGGGTAGTCTGCCTCCTCTCTGCACTAAAAGCTCCGAAGAAATCTCCCGTGGGTCGACGGAATCTTCCCCCTGCAACCGCAGGCACCAAAGAACTGCATCACCGGTCCTCTGGTTCTCCTCTCAGAACGACGAGCGAGGTCCCTTGAACTCAGCAACTCTGTCCAAGTGACTCCCACAGTCCAGTGACTCTTCAGTCCAAGTTTGGTGGAGGTAAGTCCTTGCCTCCCCACGCTAGACTGCATTGCTGGGTACCGCGTGATTTGCAGCTGCTCCGGCTCCTGTGCACTCTTCCAGGATTTCCTTTGTGCACAGCCAAGCCTGGGTCCCCGACACTCTAACCTGCAGTGCACGACCTCCTGAGTTGTCCTCCGGCATCATGGGACCTTCCGTTGTGACTTTGGGTGAGCTCCGGTTCACTCCACTTCGTAGTGCCTGTTCCAGCACTTCTGGGGGTGCTGCTTGCTTCTGAGTGGGCTCTTTGTCTTGCTGGACGCCCCCTCTGTCTCCTCACGCAAGTGGCGACATCCTGGTCCCTCCTGGGCCACAGCAGCATCCAAAAACCCTAACCGCGACCCTTGCAGCTAACAAGGCTTATTTGCGGTCTTTCTGCACGGAAACACCTCTGCAAGCTTCTTCACGACGTGGGACTTCCATCCTCCAAAGGGGAAGCTTCTAGACCTTGTCGTTCTTGCAGAATCCACAGCTTCTACCCTCCAGTGGCAGCTTCTTTGCACCCACAGCTGGCATTTCCTGGGCACCTGCCCACTCCCGACTTCATCGTGACTTTTGGACTTGGTCCCCTTGTTCCACAGGTACTCTCATCAGGAAATCCATCGTTGTTTCATTGCTGGTATTGGTCTTCCTTGTAGAATTCCCCTATCACGACTTCTGTGCTCTTTGGGGAACTTAGGTGCACTTTGCACCCACTTTTCAGGGTCTTGGGGTGGGCTATTTTTCTAACCCTCACTGTTTCCTTACAGTCCCAGCGACCCTCTACAAGGTCACATAGGTTTGGGGTCCATTCGTGGTTCGCATTCCACTTCTAGAGTATATGGTTTGTGTTGCCCCTGTACCTATGTGCTCTCATTGCAATCTATTGTGACTATACATTGCTTGCACTGTTTTCTATTGCTATTACTGCATATTTTTGGTATTGTGTACATATATCTTGTGTATATTTGCTGACCTCATACTGAGGGTACTCACTGAGACACTTTTGGCATATTGTCATGAAAATAAAGTACCTTTATTTTTAATATATCTGTGTATTGTGTTTTCTTATGATATTGTGCATATGACACCAGTGGTATAGTAGGAGCTTTACACACCTCCTAGTTCAGCCTAAGCTGCTCTGCTAAGCTACCTTTTCTATCAGCCTAAGCTGTTAGACACCCCTCTACACTAATAAGGGATACCTGGACCTGGTGCAAGGTGTAAGTACCCCTTGGTACCCACTACAAGCAAGGCCAGCCTCCTACACTCAGTGCCAAGCTACCAAAGGGTGGGCACGGGATAATTTGGATTTTGTGTGTGACTTATCCTGACTAGAGTAAGGGTCCTTGCTTGGACAGGGGGTAACCCGACTGCCAACCCAAAGACCCCATTTCTAACATTGGTGATCAGCGATGAGGATAGGACCTGTATTTGTGCAGTAACATACAATATCTACATGTAGACTACCTACCCACAGTTTAAGGTCAAGCTTATTTTTCCTCTTTTTCTGCAATTTCGTTTTTCTGCTTGACATTTTAACCTAGTCCTCTTACAAAATGTTTCTGGCTGGGTCCAAAACAGGAGCTGGAGAGTTTGACCTGGCCAAGCTGGAGAAATATACTGTTAACCAACTGAAAGGGCTCTGCAAGGGGATGGGAGTTCCTACCCAGGGTGCCTCCAAAAAGGAGGAGTATCAAAAGGTGCTGAGGACCGGTGCAGAAGCTCGTACACAAGAGAATGTTGAGGTGGAGGAGCCAGAGAGTGGCCCCTCAGAGGATTTGCCACCAGCAGTGGGGGATGTTAGGCCTGGAATTGTGCCCCCTGCTATACCAGGGAGCAGTGTCTCTAGTCATGGCCTGACCGCAGAGGAAAGGAGGGAGGAGAAAGAATTTCTACTGCAAATGGCGAGGTAAAACATGGAGGCAGAATAAAGGAAAGCTCAGAGAGAGGCAGAGGAGAGGAGAGCTGAGGCTGCAGCTGAGAGAACCGTGGCTGAAAAGAAACTTCTTTTGGCTCATTAACTGAGTCTCAAATAGCTGGACCTCAAGTCTAGGCAGTCTGAGTCCAGCATTGATGGTGGAAACATACATACTGGACCTGCTGGAGACAAGAAGGTTTGAATACCCAAAAATGTGGTGTCAAGTTATGTGGTGGGAGATGACATTGATAAGTGGTTGGCTCCTTATGAAGTTGCACTAAGGGCTCATGGGGTTCCTGAAGAGCAATGGGGGGGCAAGCTTGTGGGGCTATGTACCATTTGTGGGGAGGGACAGACTCCTTACATTGGATCCAATAGACCAAAACACATACGCACCCATGAAAACCGCGCCCATGAAAACCTTCGCCCATGAAAACCGCGCCCATGAAAACCGCTTTTGGGCTGACCCCTGAGAAATACCGTCGGAGGTTGAGGGACAGCACCAAACTCTCCACACAAACTTGGGTAGACATTTTTGATTTTTCCAGTAAGACACTGAATGGATGAGGGCGGGGCAGCAAAGTAAATGATTTCACAGGGTTGTATAATCTGATCCTAAGGGAGCATATGCTCAGTGTTTGCTTTACAGAGTTGCACCAGCAGCTAGTTGACAGTAAGCTGACTGATCCTAGAAAGCTTGCTGAGGAGGCAGACCTCTGGGCTAGCACCAGAGTGTCCAAAAAGGTGTCTGGGGTGGACACCCACAAAGGTGGTCAGGGTTCTCACCCGAAGAAAGAGGGGTGGAGAAAAAGAGAAAAACTTAAAAATAAGGTGTTCTCAGAAGGCCCCCAAACTAATTCCCAGGGGGGGGTGGTAACCAGTCCCAGCCTGAGTTTGAGAAGAGGCCAGGGTTCTTTGATAAGAAGAAAGGGAAGTTTGTACCCAAATGCTTAGACTGCACCAAGTTTGGTCACTACAAGGGCGACTCCAAGTGTCCCATGAGGGCACTGCCCCCTACTGGAGGGCAGACACCTGGGTTGGCTAGTGTAGCGCTCGGGGAGGAGGTAGTCCCAGCTAGTTTTGGGGAACAGACAGAGGTAACCCTAGTGTCCTTGGGAGATGAGGAAATTGTGCCAAAAGCCCACATGCCTGCCAATACTTCTAAGTATAGGCAGTTGGTCACCATTAATGGGCAAAGGGTGGAGGCTCTGCGTGACACAGGAGCCAGTATGACTACTATTAGGGGTCAGCTGGTGTCAGCAGGTCATCCCCAATACATTCCACCAGGTCATAGTCGCTGACAACCGTGAGAGTCACCTACCGGTGGCTCTCGTTCCCTTTGAATGGGGGGGTCTCTGGAACTCTAAAAGTAGCTGTGAGTCCTGCCATGCCTGTAGATTGTCTGTTAGGCAACGACCTTGAGCATACTGCCTGGAAAGAGGTGGAGCTCAGGTCTCACCTGGAGATGTTAGGTTTGCCTGAATGGGTCTGCATGACCACAAGGTCCATGGCTGCCCGGGAAGGGAGTCAAGGGCATCTGGAGCCTGGAGCAATGGCCCGGACAGCTGCAAAGAGGAAGGGAAAGGGGCGAGGGAAAACTGGTCCCAGATGTTGCTGCGGTGGTTGATGGGGTCCCGTAGGAGAAGGCCCCTGAGCCAACTGGGGAGGACATCGCCGCCCTGGGTAACACGCCTAAGCTTGCTGGCTAGCAAGTTGAGGGTGGGCCAACCAGGGAGGAGTTCTGTAAAGCGCAGAAAGGGTGCCTTACTCTTGAGGGTTTGAGGCGACAGGCCGCAGACCAGGCAGCAGGTGAAGCCTCTGGCGTTAACCATATCTATTGGGAGAATGATCTCCTTTACAGTGAGCCTAAGCTGCCGGAAGCTGGGGCAGCACGTGTGCTGGCGGTCCCCCAGTGCTACCAGGCCTTCCTACTGGGCCTAGCTCACGAAATCCCCCTGGTGGGACATTTGGGGCAAGACAAGACCTTTGCCAGGCTTCTCACCCACTTTTATTGGCCCTGAATGCGGGTAGCCTGAGATGCGTTCTGTAGGTCCTGCACCACCTGCCAGGCTAGTGGAAAGGCAGGGAAAAGGCTCAATGCCCCCCTGATCCCACCTCCCATCCTTGGCACCCCCTTTGAAAGGGTGGGCATCAACGTCATTGGTACCTTGGACCCCAAAACTGCCCTGGGCAACAGGTTTATCCTGGTTTTGGTGGACCATGCCACCCGCTATCCAGAGGCGATCCCTCTAAGGACAGTGACTGCAGCGGTGGTGACCAGAGCTCTCATGGTGATATTTGCCCGTGTAGGATTCCCAAACGAGATTATGCCTCAAAGAGGCACAAACTTCATGTCTGCATACATGAAGTCCATGTGGGATGTGTGTGGGGTGACCTACTGGTTCACCACCCCTTATCATCTTCAAACCAATGGGCTTGTGGAGAGGTTCAACAAGACCCTAGAAGGCATGATCACAGGCCTACCTGAGGCCATGAGGCGTAAGTGGGACGTCCTCTTGCCAAGCCCTCTCTTTGCTTATAGAGAGGTGCTCCAGCAAGGGTGTGGGATCAGCCCCTTTGAACATTTCGATGGGTACCTTGTCCGAGGACCCCTGAGCATTGTGAAAGAGGGGTGGGCGAAAGCTCCCAGGAAACCTCTCCAGGATGTGGTCAGTTAAATGCCGGCCCTCCGCAACCAGATGCAACACTTCTGGAAACAGGCCAAGAGCAACCTCGAGGCCACTCAAGAGGTGATGAAGCAATGGTATGACCAGAAGGCCACCCTGATAGAATTCTCACCTGGAGACAAAGTTTGAGTAATGGAGCCAGTAGAGCCTAGAGCTCTCCAGGACCTCTGGACTGGCCCATTTGAAATCAAGGAGCATAAGGGGGAGGCCACTTACTTAGTGGACCTCTAGACCCCTAGAAACCCCCTGAGGGTGCTCCAACAAAACAGACTGAAGCCTCACTGAGAGGTCTGAAATCAGCACGCTTCTGATGACAGATGAGGGCGTCGAAGAGGAGAGCGAGCCTCTCCCCGACCTCCTCTCTGCCAAGGAAGATGATGGGCCAGTGAAGGGTGTTAATCTCTCTGACTCCCTGACCCTAGATCAGAGAGGAGATTGCTATGAGTTATTGGAACAGTTTCTTCCCTGTTTTCCTCACCCCTGGACTCACACTTGTGTGTCCACGACATTGACACACAAGACAGTCCCCCTGTAAAGAATAAAGTTTACAGAGTGTCAGATAAGGTGAGGTCCAGCATCAAGGAGGAAGTTGGCAAGATGCTGGCTCTTGTGGTAATTAAGAAGCCTAGCAGTCCCTCGTCCAGCCCAGTGGTGTTGGTTCCCAAGGCTGCTGCTCCCGGTGCCAAGCCAGCGTGGACTAGCAGGGTCTCAACTCTGTCACAAAGACAGATGCTCACCCCATCCCCCAAGCTCATGAGCTCATAGACAGGCTAGGTGCTGCCAAGTCCCTTAGTACCTTTGACCTCACGTCAGGGTATAGGCAGATCGCCTTGACTGAAGGGGCAAAATAGAGATCAGCCTTTTCTACTCCTGAAGGTCTTTACCAGTTCTGGGTCATGCCTTTTGGATTGAAAAATGCCCCCGCTACCTTCCAACGGTTGGTTAATGAGGTCCTAGCTGGCAAGGATGCCTTCAGAGCAGCCTACTTGGACGACATTGCCGTCTACAGTTCCAGCTGGGAGGAACACCTGCTCCACCTCAAGGAGGTGCTTCAGGCCCTGCGGCAGGCAGGTCTGACCATAAAGGCCAGTAAGTGCCAGATTGGGTAGGGTTCCGTGGTGTACTTGGGACACCTAGTAGGTGGTGGCAACGTGCAGCCACTCCAGGCCAAGATTGAAACTATCAAGGCCTGGCAACTACCTAGAACCCAGACAGAAGTGAGAGCTTTCTTAGATCTCACCGGATACTACTGTAGGTTTGTTAAGGGGTGTGGCACCATAGTGGCCCCCTTAACAGAACTCACATCCAAAAAGCAACCTAGGTTGGGAACTGGATAGAGGCTTGTCAGAAAGCCTTTGACTCAGTGAAGGAAGCCATGTGCACGGCACCCGTGCTCAAGGCACCTGACTACTCCAAAGAATTCATTGTGCAGACAGACGCTTCAGAGCATGGCGTAGGGGTGGTCCTAGCACAGTTAAATGAGGAGGGCCTAGACCAACCAGTAGTCTTTATTAGCAGAAGACTATTTCCACGGGAACAGAGGTGGAGTGCTATTGAAAGAGAAGCATTTGCTGTGGTCTGCGCACCTGAAGAAGCTGAGACCATACCTGTTTGGAACTCACTTTCGGGTGCAGACAGACCACAGGCCCCTCAGATGGCTCATGCAGATGAGGGGTTAAAATTCTAAACTCTTGAGGTGGTCCATTTCCCTAAAGCTCTCCCCACTTTCAGCTAGGGGACATACATGTTAGACCTGACAGCCTTAGGGTGGTCACCCCCAACTTTTTGCCTGCCTCCCTCCACTTTTTGACATTGTTTTTTCTGGTTTTAGGACTCTGCGCACTTTACCACTGCTAACCAGTGCTAAAGTGCATATGCTCTCTCCCTTAAAACATGGTAACATTGGCTCATACCCAATTGGCATATTTAATTTACTTGTAAGTCCCTATTAAAGTGCGCTGCATGCACCCAGGGCCTGTATATTAAATGCTACTAGGGGGCCTGTAGCACTCATTGTGCCACCTACATAAGTAGCCCCTTAACCATGAATCAGGCCTACCATTGCAAGGCCTGGGTGTGCAGTTTCACTGCCACTTCGACTTAGCATTTAAAAGTACTTGCCAAGCCTTAAACTCCCCTTTTTCTACATATGTCACCCCTAAGGTAGGCCCTTGGTCACCCATAGGGCAGGGTGCTGTGTAGGTAAAAGGCAGGACCTATATTTGTTTTCCACTGCTGTGAGGCCTGATCCTTTCATAGGCTAGTTATAGGGCTACCCTCATATACTGTTTGGTAGATCCTGATCAGAAAGGGGTAGACAGGTCATATTTAGTATGGCCAGAATGGTAATACAAAATCCTGCTTACTGGTGAGGTTGGATTTTATATTACTATTTTAGAAATGCCACTTTTAGAAAGGGAGCATTTCTCTGCACTTAAATCCTTCTGTGCCTTATAATCCACATCTGGGCTGGTTGACAGCTCCCTTGTGCATTTCACCCAGACAGCCACAAACACAGGATATTCAGTGACACCTGCACACATCTGTATACTGAATGGGTCTTCCTGGGCTGGAAGGGTGGAGGGCCTTACACTTACATTTCAAAGGACAGTGGCCTGCCCTCACACAATAGACTGCCAAAACCCCTTCTAGGACCCCGGAAGACAGGGTTGTACTGAAAGGGGACCTTGTACACTTCAAAAACACTCTTTGAAGTCTCCCTCACTTCAAAGGCACATTTGGGTATTTAAACAGGGCCTCTGATCAGACCAACTCAGACACTTTTTGACAAGATACCTACTGGGAAAGGAACTCTGAACCAGAATCTGCAATCTGCCAAGAGAAGCTGCCTGGCTGCCCAAAGGACTCACCTGACTGCTTTTTTTAAAAGGACTGCTGCCTTGCTGTTGCCCTGCTGTCTCGCTGTGCTGCAGAGGCGCTCTCCAAGGGCTTGGATTGAGCTTGCCTCCTGTTCCCTGAAGTCTCAGGACCAAAAAGACTTCACTCCTGCAACTGGATTCCTTGTGCGGCGAAAATTAGACTCACAGCCTGCCAAAATTCACTGCACGCCGACTCCGGAACGACGCAGCCCGACTCCGCAACAGGAAGATCGATGCAGCGACTGCATCGCGACCGGAACTTCGACACACGGCCCACTGGATCGATGCACAGCAGATCCGGAACTATGCAGCCCGACTTCCTGAGAGGAATCGATGCAGCGCCTGCTGTGCAGGAGAAATTTCCACGCATCGCCCACCGAAATCGACGCAGCGCCTGTGACTTCGCTCCGCAAGCCCGGGATTCCACGCATCGTCCCTGGGGCGCCGAAAACCCCGCAACCCCAAGAGGATCTAAGTCTGCGTGCCGGAAATCGATGCACAGCTTCCCCGCATGGAAAAAAATCGATGCAAGTCTGTGTGCGAAGGGGCAAAACCGACACACACCTACCTGTTTTCCACGCATCTCCTCCTCTGCGGTGCCTTGCAAGGATTTTTCAGCGCAAACTAGGTACCTTGCCCTGCAAGAGACACTTGTTGTTTCTAGGAGAACTTAAGACACTTTGGCCCTCATTCCGACCCTGGCGGATTCAATCCGCCAGGGCCGGGGTCGGAGGATGCACCGCCAACAGGCTGGCGGTGCATCCAGGGGCATTCTGACCGCGGCGGTAACGCCGCGGTCAGAAACGGGAAACCAGCGGTCTCCCGCCGGTTTCCTGCTGCCCCTGGGAATCCTCCATGGTGGCGCTGCAAGCAGCGCCGCCATGGGGATTCCGACCCCCTTCCCGCCAGCCTGGTTCTGGCGGTTTGCACCGCCAGAACCTGGCTGGCGGGAACAGGTGTCTTGGGGCCCCCTAACAGGGCCCCACATAGATTTTCAGTGTCTGCGTGGCAGACACTGAAAATTGCGACGGGTGCAGCAGCTCCATTCGGGTGCAGCAGCTCCATTCGGAGCCGGCTTCATTGTTGAAGGCGCTTTCCCGCTGGGCGATCTTTTACAGATCGCCCGCCGGCCCAGCGGGAAAGTTATAATGCCCCCCGCGGTCATTTGACCGCGGGGCGGTGTTTGGCCGGTTTCCGCCAGACCGGGTCGGAATGAGGCCCTTTATATTGCTTTTACAGTAATATTGCAATTCTAAAGACACTTTATATTGCTTTTACAGTAATATCTCAACGTTTACTTATTGCATTCTAATCGTTTTGACCTGCAACTATTCAGATAAATATTTTATATTTTTACAAACACTGTGTGGTGTATTTTTGTGGTGCTATATTGTGTTATTGTATGATTTATTTGCCTCTTTTTGCATGGTTAGCCCCCCACTTTTTGCCTGATGTGTTCTAGAAATTGGGAGTGCCCAGGGCCCCTGCTAAACAGGTTCCCTGGGCCAGAGCTCCTTTGACCTCATGAAGGGTACCCTAATTGAGGTCTTTGGGTTTACAACTGAAGAGTACAGGATAAAATTCAGGGAAGCTCGAAAATCCCAGAGCCAGACCTGGGTTGATTTTGTGGACTATTCAGTAAAAATGCTGGGTGGTTGGTCAGCTGGAAACAATGTACAAGATTATGATGAGCACCTGTTGAGTAATTGTTCCAATGATAGGCTACATCAACATCTGGTAGACCTAGGTCCACTTTCCCCTCAAGAGGTAGGGAGGAGGGCAGACAACTGGGTCAAAACAAGGGTTACCAAAACTACCACTGGCGGGGGAGACCAAAAGAAAGAGGCCAAAAATCTTCCCCAAGGGAAAGATGGGAGCCAGGGTAAAAATAACAAAGAGTCTTCTCAAGGCCCCCAAACAACTCCACAGGAGGGTGGGCCCAGAGACTACTCACAGTCCAGGGAAGGGTACAAAGGTAAACACTTTGACCCTTGTAAGGCTTGGTGCCAAGATTGTAGAACAAAAGGGAACCGGACTGGAGACTCTGGCTGTAAGACCCAAAATAATGCCTCTAGTCAACCTGCAGTAAATGCAGTTGCCAATCTCCATATGGGGTCAGAGGTGTGGCCTGACCATGTCAGTGTCTCCACAGAGGCAACATTAGTCACTGAAGGTGGGGTAGATTTATCCTGTGCTGCTTGGCCAAGTAATATGTCCAAATACAGGCAGCACCCTGTGATTAATGGGGAGAAAATAGAAGCATTAGGAGACACAGGGGCTAGCACTATGGTGTCTCAGCACCTGGTCCTCAAAACTCAGTTCCTAGTAGGGAGGTCTTATCCTGTCACAAATGCTGACAATGAGATCAAGTTCCACCCCATGGCTATGGTAAATTTTGAATAAG
Organism: Pleurodeles waltl; assembly: GCF_031143425.1. NCBI lineage: Eukaryota > Metazoa > Chordata > Amphibia > Caudata > Salamandridae > Pleurodeles > Pleurodeles waltl. Next base: position 1,338,123 of record NW_027150408.1, on the reverse strand, counting down.
GAGGAGTAGCAGGGCAAAAAGAAGTAGTTGTGTCCTCATCCATCCCTGTAGATTGCCTCCTTGGCAATGATCTGGAGCATTCCCCCTGGGCTGAAGTAGAGCTAAGGACCCATGCAGCAATGCTTGGAATCCCTGAGTTGGCTTGTGTCAAGACAAGGGCACAGAGCAGACTTCAGAATGAAAAAGGAGAGCTGGATCCTGAAATAGTGGACCAGCCTCCCAAGAGAAAAGGCAAGAAGACTGGGGACCCAGCTTCACAACAGATCCCAAGGCAGGATCCCTCTCCTCAGGAGGAGAAGGAGTCACCCACCTTAGAGGGAACTGAGCCTGAAGAGCTTGGGCCGTACCAACCAGAGCTCTTGGGCCCAGGGGGACCCTCTAGGGAGAATCTGTGCCAGGGACAAAGAGAGTGTCCCACTCTTGAAGGCCTGAGACAGCAAGCTGCTCAGGAGGAGCTAGGAAATGTCAGTGGTACCCACAGGATCTACTGGGAGGTGGGGCTCCTGTACACTGAGGCCAGAGACCTCAAGCCTGGTGCAACCAGGAGGGTGGTAGTGCCCCAGAGGTTCAGAGACTTCCTTCTCACTTTAGCCCATGACATTCCCCTAGCAGGGCACCTGGGTCAGAACAAAACGTGGAGTAGGTTGGTTAACCACTTCTACTGGCCAGAGATGTCTCAAAAGGTGAAGGATTTTTGTCAGTCCTGTCCCTCCTGCCAAGCCCGTGGCAAGGCAGGTGGGCACCCAAAGGCCACCTTAATTCCACTGCCTGTGGTTGGGGTTCCCTTTGAAAGGGTAGAGTCGACATTGTTGGCCCCCTTGACCCTCCAACAGTATCAGGGCATAGGTACATCCTAGTGGTAGTGGATCATGCCACTAGGTACCCTGAGGCTATTCCCCTTAGGACTATCACTGCACCTGCAGTGGCCACAGCTCTCCTGGGTATCTTTACCAGGGTGGGGTTCCCTAAGGAAGTAGTATCAGACAGGGGAACAAACTTCATGTCTGCATACTTAAAAACACATGTGGCAGGAATGTGAAGTGACTTATAAGTTCACTACCCCATACCATCCACAAACAAATGGCCTGGTAGAGAGATTCAACCAGACCCTAAAATAAATGATTGGAAGACTCCCTGAAAAGCTCAGAAGGAGATGGGATGTCCTTCTTCCTTGCCTGCTGTTTGCCTACAGGGAAGTGCCACAAAAGGGAATAGGTTTCTCACCCTTTGAACTTTTGTTTGGGCATCCTGTTAGGGGACCACTGAGTCTTGTAAGGGAAGGCTGGGAGAGACCTCTCAAAGAGCCCACATAGGACATTGTGGACTATGTGCTTGGCCTACGTTCTAGGATGGCTGAGTACATGGAGAAAGCCAGCAAAGATCTCCAGGCCAGCCAAGAGCTTCAAAAGCTTTGGTATGACCATAAAGCTGCTATGGTGGAGTTCCAACCAGGGCAGAATGTTTGGGTGTTGGAGCCTGTTGCTCCAAGGGCCCTCCAAGACAAATTGTCTGGGCCCAAACCCATCTTTGAAAGGAAAGAGGAGGTCACTTATCTAGTGGACCTAGGCAGTTGCAAAAACCCCAAGAGAATTATCCATGTCAACTGCCTAAAACCTTTCTTTGACAGAGCTGAGGTGACTATGCTTATGGTCACAGGTGAGGGACAGGAAGATGAGAGTGTACCTCTCCCTGATCTCCTCACCAGCAACCCCCAAGATGGTTCTGTGGAGGGAGTGGTCTTTTCAGACACCCTCTCAGGCCAACAGTAGACTGATTGCAAAAAAGTGCTCAACCAGTATGCTGGGCTTTTCTTTCTGACCCCTGGGAAGACAAACTGGTGTACCCATGATATGGACATTGGTGACAGCCTGCCTTTCAAAAGCAAAATATACAGACAGTTTAACCATGTCAGAGAAAGCACAGAAGCTGAAGTCAAGAAAATGATGGACTTGGGTGTCATTGAACCTTCAGAGAGCCCCTGGGCCAGCCCAGTAGTGTTAGTCCCCAAACCTCACTCCAAGGGTGATAGAAAAGAAATGAGGTTTTGTGTGGAATACAGGGGCCTCAACTCTGTAACCAAGACAGATGCACACCCAATTCCAAGAGCTGATGAGCTCATAGACAGACTAGGGGCAGCCAAATATCTGAGTACTTTTGATTTAACCTCAGGGTACTGGCAGATTGGTCTGACCCCAGGAGCAAAAGAGAGGTCAGCATTTTCTACTCCTAGTGGGCATTATCAGTTCACTGTTATGCCCTTAGGACTCAAAAATGCACCTGCCACTTTCCAGAGGTTGGTGAACCAAGTTCTTGCTGGGTTGGAAACGTTTAGTGCAGCTTACTTGGATGACATAGCTGTCTATAGTTCCACCTGACAGGATCACCTGATCCACCTGGGAAATGGCCTTGAGGCCCTGCAAACAGCAGGCCTCACTATCAAGGCCAGTAAGTGCCAGATAGGGCAGGGAAAAGTTGTGTACCTGGGCCACCTGGCAGGTGGAGGCCAAGTACAACCTCTACACCCCAAGATTCAGACTATTCTGGCTTGGGAAGCTCCTACAACCCAGACTCAAGTCAGGGCATTCCTTGGCTTGACTGGGTATTACAGGAGGTTTTTGAAGGATTATGGCACAATAGTTGCCCCCCTCACAAGACTTACCTCCAAGAAAATGCCTAGGAAAGTTAACTGGACAGTGAGTTGTCAAGAGGCATTTGACACTCTGAAGAAAACAATGTGCTCTGCTCCAGTACTTCAAGCACCAGACTACCCAAGGGAATTCATAGTCCAGACAGATGCTTCAAAGTTGGGAATAGGAGCAGTCCTCTCCCAAAGGAATGACGATGGACATGACCAGCCAGTTGCTTTTATTAGCAAAAAGCTACTCCCTAGGGAACAAAAATGGAGTACCATAGAGAGGGAAGCCTTTGCTGTGGTTTGGCTCTCACTTCACAGTTCAGACTGACCACAGGCCTCTCAGATGGCTACAACAGATGAAAGGTGAAAACCCCAAACTGCTCAGTTGGTCCATATCCCTACAGGGAATTAGATAGTGTGGTCTCTCATCACAGTAGGAGGTCTCACCATACAGATGGTGGACTCTCACATTATACTGTTAGTCAACTTGTTAAGGTTCCCTCTGTTAGGGACAGGTCTCCTTCTGTCCATTCTCATCACACTTCTGTTTCTAGAAATGTCCCTCCCACCCACCCTGATGACAGAATGTTGGAAAGGGAGCTCAATAAGTTGAGAGTGGAGACTTCCAGACTGAAGCTTAAGAAGCAACAGCTGGATTTAGATAGACAATCTCTAGAGATTGAAAAGGAAAGACAGAAGCTGGGTTTAACTACCCATGGTGGCAGCAGCAGTATTCCCCATAGTCATCCTGTAAAAGAGCATGATTCCAGGAATCTGCACAAGATAGTTCCCCCTTACAAAGAGGGGGATGACATTCACAAGTGGTTTGCTGCACTTGAGAGGGCTTGTGTTGTTCAAGATGTCCCTCAAAGGCAGTGGGCTGCTATCCTATGGCTATCATTTAGTGGTAAGGGTAGAGACAGACTCCTTACTGTGAAAGAAAGTGATGCCAACCATTTCACTATTCTTAAGAGTGCACTCCTTGATGGTTATGGCTTAACCACTGAACAATACAGGATAAAGTTCAGAGAGACCAAAAAAGAGTCTTCACAAGATTGGGTTGATTTCATTGACCATTCAGTGAAGTCCTTGGAAGGGTGGTTACATGGCAGTAAAGTGACTGACTATGAAGGCCTGTATAACTTGATCCTGAGAGAGCATATTCTTAATAATTGTGTGTCAGATTTGTTGCACCAGTACTTGGTAGACTCTGATCTGACCTCTCCCCAAGAATTGGGAAAGAAGGCAGACAAATGGGTCAGAACAAGAGTGAACAGAAAAGTTCATACAGGGGGTGACAAAGATGGCAAGAAGAAGGATGGTAAGCCTTCAGAGAAAGATGGTGAAAAATCTCAAGATAAGCATGGGGATAAGGGTAAAACCAAAGATTCCACTTCAAATCTTAAACACTCTTCAGGGGGTGGAGATAAAACTAATTCTTCCTCTTCTTCTCAACCTACACAATTTAAAAAGCCTTGGTGCTTTGTGTGTAAAAATAGAGGCCATAGGCCAGGGGATAAGTCCTGTCCAGGTAAACCCCCTGAGCCTACCACCACTAATACATCAAGCTCTAGTGCCCCTAGCAGTAGTGGTACTAGTGGTGGGACTGCTGGCAACAGTCAAGCGAAGGGTGTAGTTGGGTTCACTTATGGGTCCATAGTAGAAACTGGGGTAGTCAGTCCCAAGACAGTTTCTGTCACACCTAGTGGCATTGGCCTTGCCACACTGGCTGCTTGTCCCCTTACAATGGATAAGTACAGGCAGACAGTTTCAATAAATGGTGTTGAGGCCTTGGCCTACAGGGACACAGGTGCCAGTTTCACTTTGGTGACTGAAAACCTTGTGGCTCCTGAACAACACATCATTGGACAACAGTATAAGATTATTGATGTCCATAACTCCACTAAGTTTCTTCCCTTAGCTATAATTCAGTTTAGTTGGGGTGGAGTTACTGGCCCTAAGCAGGTGGTGGTATCACCTAGCTTACCTGTAGACTGTCTCTTAGGTAATGACCTAGAGGCCTCAGGTTGGGCTGATGTAGAGTTTTATGCCCATGCAGCCATGCTGGGCATCCCTGAGGAATTGTTCCCTCTCATTTCAAGTGAAATGAAAAAGCAAAGGAGAGAAGGCCTGAAAACTCAGGATCCCTCTCCATCAACAGGTAAAAAGGGTATCACAGTATCCCCTAACCACCCTACCATTCAGGATACCATTCCTGTGGTGGGAGAAACCTCTCCTAGGGTGACACCTGTTCCAAGGGAATCATCAGCTGGAAAAGCTGGACTCCCTGAGGTGGAAGTACCTCTCTGCGGGATAACTAACATTGGTGAGAAAAAGAGCACCATTTTAGTTAACATGGAGCATCCCTCCAACCCTCCCAGAGAAACTTTAGTGCAGAAACCCTGCACTACCTCACAACACTTAGGACAGCATCCTTGCCCTAGTGTGGAGCTCATAGGACAGCATCCCTGCCCTGCTCCAACTCACGAGAAACAGCATCCCTGTTCTCTCTTCCAGCCAGATGGACAAAGTTTTTGCCCAGCTATGGTTTTTCTGAGACAGCATTTCCATCACTACAAATAGGTTCAGTGGACAATTCCCACTGCTCTAAACTAAAACTTACTGATAGAAACTCTGAAAATACATCTTCACATTGTTGCTTAGCTAAAAAACTTCAAACAGGGTGGTTTACATCCCCACAGGGAAGTAACCATATAGTGGATGATAAAGGGAGTAACCAGTCTATTGCAGAGCTACTCTCTACTTATCACCACTTAGACAATAAAGTCTCAACTGGCCAAGGTTAGCCTTATTGTCCTTCGTTTGGGGGGGGTTGTGTGAGAAAGTAGCCTCTTTCTAGCCTTGTTACCCCCACTTTTGGCCTGTTTGTGAGTGTATGTCAGGGTGTTTGTCACTGTTTTCACTGTCTCACTGGGATCCTGATGGCTAGGCCCCAGTGTTCATAGTGAAAACACTATGTTTTCAGTATGTTTGTTATGTGTCACTGGGACCCTGCTGGTCAGGACCCCAGTGCTCATAAGTTTGTGGCCTATATGTATGTGTCATTGGGACCCTGTCACACAGGGCCCCAGTGCTCATAGGTGTGCATGTATGTGTTCCCTGTGTAGTGCCTAACTGTCTCACTGAGGCTCTGCTAACCAGAACCTCAGTGGTTATGCTCTCTCATTACTTTTAAATTGTCACTAACAGGCTAGTGACCAATTTTACCAATTCACATTGGCTTACTGGAACACCCTTATAATTCCCTAGTATATGGTACTGAGGTACCCAGGGTATTGGGATTCCAGGAGATCCCTATGGGCTGCAGCATTTCTTTTGCCACCCATAGGGAGCTCTGACAATTCTTACACAGGCCTGCCACTGCAGCCTGAGTGAAATAATGCACACATTATTTCACAGCCATTTTCACTGCACTTAAGTAACTTAAAAGTCACCTATATGTCTATCCTTTACCTGGTAAAGGTTAGGTGCAAAGTTACTTAGTGTGTGGGCACCCTGGCACTAGCCAAGGTGCCCCCACATTGTTCAGGGCAAATTCCCCGACTTTGTGAGTGCGGGGACACCATTACATGCGTGCACTACACATAGGTCACTACCTATGTGTAGCTTCACAATGGTAACTCCGAATGTGGCCATGTAACATGTCTAAGATCATGGAATTGCCCCCTCTATACCATCCTGGCATAGTTGGCACAATTCCATGCTACCAGTGGTCGGTAGCACAGACGCTGGTACTGCCAAACTGCCTTTTCTGGGGTTACACTGCAGCTGCTGCTGCTGCCAACCCCACAGACAGGCTTCTGCCCTCCTGGGGTCCAGCCAGGCCTGGCCCAGGATGGCAGAACAAAGGACTTCCTCAGAGAGGGGGTGTTACACCCTCTCCCTTTGGAAAATGGTGTGATGGCAGGGGAGGAGTAGCCTCCCCCAGCCTCTGGAAATGCTTTGTTGGGCACAGAGGTGCCCAATTCTGCATAAGCCAGTTTGCACCGGTTCAGGGACCCCTCAGCCTTGCCTGGGCGCGAAACTGGACAAAGGAAAGGGGAGTGACCACTCCCCTGACCTGCACCTCCCCTGAGAGGTGCCCAGAGCTCCTCCAGTGTGCTCCAGACCTCTGCCATCTTGGAAACAGAGGTGCTGCTGGCACACTGGACTGCTCTGAGTGGCCAGTGCCCTCTGCTGACGTCAGAGACTCCTTCTGATGGGCTCCTTCAGGTGTTGCTAGCCTATCCTTTGTCCTAAGTAACCAAACCCTCTTTTCTGGCTATTTAGGGTCTCTTTCTTTGGGGATTCCTCAGATAACGAATGCAAGAGCTCATCAGAGTTCCTCTGCATCTCCCTCTTCACCTTCTGCCAAGAAATCGACTGCTGACTGCTCTGGAAGCCTGCAAAACTGCAACAAAGTAGCTAAGACGACTACTGCAACATTGTAACGCCACTCCTGCTGCTTTCTCGACTGTTTTTCTTGGTGTGCATCCTGTGGGGGTAGTCTGCCTCCTCTCTGCATCAGAAGCTGCGAAGAAATCTCCCGTGGGTCGACGGAATCTTCCCCCTGCTAAAGCAGGCACCAAAAAGCTGCATCACGGTCCCTTGGGTCTCCTCTCACGACGACGAGCGAGGTCCCACGAATCCAGCAAGACTGTCCAAGTGACCCCCACGGTCCAGTGACTCTTCAGTCCAAGTTTGGTGGAGGTAAGTCTTTGCCTCCCCACGCCAGACTGCATTGTTGGTTTTCGCGACTTTTGCAACTTCTCCAGCTCCTGTGCACTTCCGGCGGAAATCCTTTGTGCACCCGGAAGCTGGGGTCCCCGGCACTCTAACCTGCATTGCACGACTTCCTAAGTTGTTCTCCGGCCACGTGGGACTCCTTTGTGTGACTTCAGGCAAGCACCGTTTCACGCATCCTCGTAGTGCCTGTTTCTGGCACTTCTCCGGGTGCTACCTGCTGCTGTGAGGGCTCCTTGTCTTGCTCGACGTCCCCTCTACCTCCTGGTCCAATTTGCACCATCGTGGTCCATCCTGGGCCACAGCAGCGTCCAAAAACGCTAACCGCACGATTTGCAGCTAGCAAGGCTTGTTGGCGTCCATCCGGCGGGAAAACACTTCTGCACGACTCTCCAAGGCGTGGGGGATCCGTCCTCCAAAGGGGAAGTCTCTAGCCCTTGTCGTTCCTGCAGTATTCACAGTTCTTCAGCCTAGTAAGAGCTTCTTTGCACCAACAGCTGGCATTTCTTGGGCATCTGCCCATCTCCGACTTGCTTGTGACTTTTGGACTTGGTCCCCTTGTTCCACAGGTACCCTCAGTCAGGAATCCATTGTTGTTGCACTGCTGATTTGTGTTTTCCTTGCATTTTCCCTCTATCACGACTTCTGTGTCTTTAGGGGAACTTCAGTGCACTTTGCACTCACTTTTCAGGGTCTTGGGGTGGGGTATTTTTCTAACCCTTGCTATTTTCTAATAGTCCCAGCGACCCTCTACAAGGTCACATAGGTTTGGGGTCCATTCGTGATTCACATTCCACTTTTGGAGTATATGGTTTGTGTTGCCCCTATCCCTATGTGCTCCCATTGCATCCTATTGTAATTTTACACTGTATGCACTGTTTTCTAAGACTATACTGCTTATTTTTGGTATTGTGTACATATATCTTGTGTATATTTCTTATCCTCATACTGAGGGTACTCACTGAGATACTTTTGGCATATTGTCATAAAAATAAAGTACCTTTATTTTTAGTATAACTGTGTATTGTGTTTTCTTATGATATTGTGCATAATCATTTGTGGTACTGTAGTAGCTTCACACGTCTCCTAGTTCAGCCTAAGCTGCTCTGCTAAGCTACCATTATCTATCAGCCTAAGCTGCTAGACACCCTCTACACTAATAAGGGATACCTGGGCCTGGTGCAAGGTGTAAGTACCCCTTGGTACTCACTACAAGCCAGTCCAGCCTCCTACAGGAATGGACTTCAAAGTGGAACACAGACCTGGGACTGCCCATGCCAATGCAGATGGCCTCTCCAGATTCTTCCACTTAGAAGATGAAGACTCACTAGGAAAAGGGTAGTCTCATCCTCTTTCGTTTGGAGGGGGGGTTGTGTGAGAGGAGGACTCTTTTCATGGTTAGCCCCCCACTTTTTGCCTGATGTTGATGTGTTCTAGAAATTGGTAGTGCCCAGGGCCCCTGCTAAACAGGTTCCCTGGGCCAGAGCTCTTTCCCTAAAACTGTTGTGATGCTTGGCACAATGGGTTATACTCTTAAATACCCCTATAAGTCCCTAGTAAATGGGTACCACAGTACCCAGGGCAAGAGATATTAAGGGTAGGCCCCTGGGGGCAGCAGCACTGATTGTGCCACTCCCAAGGGCCCTGCTCCCAGATACACCCAGCACTGCCATGGCAGGCTGTGTGCACTGGGGCAACCCTAAAAGACAAAGTCGACATGGCACACTCACTGTGTGCCCTGTCCACCATACACTGCATGTGCTATGGATAAGTCACCCCTCTAGCAGGCCTTGCAGCTCTAAGGCAGGGTGCACCATACTATATGTGAGGGCATAATTGTATGAGCAATATGCCCCCACTGTGTCCTTGCCAAACCTGGGACATAGTGAATGAACAGAGCAGCCATTTCGATGCATGTACTGGGCACTGGTCAAGCACGAGTTCCCCAGCTACATAATGGCCACTCTGCACCCTGGGTTGTTTGGTATCAAACAACTTAGAATATTAAATCCAAACTGATGCCAGTATTGGATTTAACCTACAATGTACCCAGGGGTCACCTTAGAGGTGCCCCATGAAAAAGCTAACACTAACTGGCAGAGTTGCTGACTGGTTTCATCCAGATGCCACTCCAGACAGCCAATACACAAAACCCAGGCAGAGCCATGTCTCCCTGGTTTTGGAAAACAACCACCTTCCTGGGTGGAGGGGCTGACTCCCCTCCCTCAGGAATGTGAACTGTCCTGGCAGTGAGCTTCAAAGGGCTGCAGCCCTTGAAACTCGAACCCCCCAGGCCTGCTGCTAGCAGCAGAGGACTCTCCCTTTCGCAACCCCACCTTGGGCAGGAGCAAAGGCGGAAAACTAGACAAAGGATAGAGGGAGTGGTCCCACCGGACATGCACCTCCCCTGAGGGCTTGCCTGTGAAGTGGACCCTCTGTCTCAGTTTTCGCCATCTTGAAAGGTGGGAAAATAGCCAGTGAGGTTTAGGGAAGTGACCCTTCCCACAGGAAGTGGTCACTATAGTGGTTGCAGCCACCCAAAGGTAGGCGTCCCATTGGACACTTCCAGGTTCCCCCTAAAACGCCCACTAGATTCAGTATTTAGTGGGCTCCCCTAGACCAAGACTTTAGATTTTGGAAAGGAGTCGAAGCAGATTCGAAAAGGACTCCAAGAAGAAAGAAGACCAGCACCAAAGAAGCCACCAGGACGAGAACTGAGGACCTGCTGCATTGGAAGAGGCGCCAAAACCCCTGCTTGCTGCATCAGAGTCCCGACAATCGCGACAGCGGAGGAGCTGAACACTAGACCAACCCTAAGAACCCCTGGGAACCTCGAGGCTTCAAGGAGCGACCCAGATCTCCTTCGTGAGTGAAGGCATCGCTCGAAAAACACAGAAAAACTACAAAGAAGTAAGAAACCAGTGAAGGTCACTTCATGAAAACCACGATATCTCCACGACCGGAAGTCACAGCTGGACACGACGACACACCGACGACTGCCCGGAAGTGCCCCCCAACTGACCCGAGTTTGGTGGAGCTGCGACCCCCATAACCAGAGATATAGAAAAACCCTGGTCGACGTCGGACCAGGTGAAGACCATCTCCCCCTGAGCTGAAAACGGACTAGGAGGAAGCCCCAGTCGAGGGACTTCAGGAACACCCCGGACCTCCGACCAGAGAGCCCCCGCTGTCCTGTAAGCCGCCCTCCAAGTGACTCACCTCCAGCTCCTAAGGACTCAGTTGCGCACAGCTCTAAAATCTCTCAAGACGCCCTGCACCTGGCTGCCCTGGGCCCTGTATCGCGGGATCTGCTGTGTGCCCCGGGTCCCCAACCCCTTGCGACCTCATCAGCCCAAGGGGACCCCCAGGCACCACTTTGTTTTTGCACACCAGCTCCTTTTCGAAGTGGTCCATCCCGGTGGCCCCTTGCCTGTGCCAAGAACTTCTCCAACGCTGCTCCCGCCGAAACCGGGACCCACCCGAGGCTCTCCAGCTGGCACGAGGTGCCCACCAACGACTGCGACTCCCCTGCAAAAGAAGAGACTGGTAACACAACTGTGCGATTTTATATGCATTTTTAAAAGTGTCTGCCTATTGATTTCTATGGTGCGTAATTACGCACAGAAATACAAACTTTATTAAAACTTTGAAAATTCATAACAAGAAAAGTACTTAACGTATTCTAAAGATTTTGGTCTTACAAATTATATAAAAGTCTGAAGTATTTTTATAAAATCTGGTCTCGAGTTATTAATTGAGTGTGTGTGGTGCATTATTGGATTTGTGTGTACAACAAATACTTAAGCACATCTCCTGGATTAGCCTAACTGCTCGACCTTGAAAATTAGAGCATTAGGTGATCTAATTTTCACCCCTGTGAACTAACATGCGGACTCTCTGCATAGCGTACTTGGTTTTGTGCACTACATAGAAAGCCAGCCTCCAACAACCAGTCAGCAGGATTTTCTATCACCATTCTGGCCATACTAAATATGACCTTCCTACCCCTTTGAGATCAGCACCTACCACTCACACACTGTCTGAGGGCAGCCCCAATGTTAGCCTATGAAGGGAGCAGGCCTCACAGCAGTGTAAAAACGAGTTTAGGAGTTTTACACTACCAGGACATGTAAACTACACAGGTACATGTCCTGCCTTTTGCCTACACAGGACCCTGCCCTATGGGTTACATAGGGCATACCTTAGGGGTGTCTTATATGTAGAAAAAGGGGAGTTTTAGGCTTGGGAAGTACTTTTAAATGCCAATTCGAAGTGGCAGTGAAACTGCACACACATGCCTTGCAATGGCAGGCCTCAGAAAAGGTTAAGGGGCTACTTGAGTGGGTGGCACAATCAGTGCTGCAGGCCTACTAGTAGCATTTAATCTACAGGCCCTGGGCACATATAGTGCATTTTACTAGCGACTTATTATTAAGATAAATAGTCCAATTGGGTATGATCCAATGTTACCATGTTTAAAGGGAGAGAGCATATGCACTTTAACACTGGTTAGCAGTGGTAAAGTGCACAGAGTCTTAAAACCAGCAAAAATAGTGTCAGAAAAGTGGAGGGAGGCAGGAAAAACGTTAGGGGTGACCACCCTAAGGCTGTTAGGTCTAACAACTATACTGACTTCAGAATTAGTATACTGTATTTTGATGTTCTGATTTCTGATTTCGCTTACAAACTTTTCAGATTGTTCAATGCCTTTAGCAATATTTATGACAGCACTTAAAGAGGATTCAGTTCCAGCTCAGTCTTTCTTGTATTACTACTTGATCTCTCAGAACTTGATCATACAGTATGTTATAGTTTCAAATTCACAGGATCCAGCTAATGTTTGTGCAACAGCTACATAGGCCCTCATTACGACCCTGGCGGTATAGAACCGCCATGGCCGCGGTACACGGGAGCACCGCCGACAGGCTGGCGGTGCCCCGCAGGGCATTCTGACCCACGGTCAGAACAGGAAAACTGGCGGACTCCCGCCAGTTTCCCGCTGCCCGTTTGAATCCTCCAAGGCGGCGCAGCTCGCTGCGCCGCCGAGGGGATTCTGACAAGCCATACTGCCATCCTGTTCCTGGCGGTTCGCCCGCCAGGAACAGGATGGCGGTATGGCTTGTCGTGGGGCCCCTGGGGGCCCCTGCAGTGCCCATGCCAATGGCATGGGCACTGCAGGGGCCCCCGTAAGAGGGCCCCACTTTGTATTTCACTGTCTGCATTGCAGACAGTGAAATACGCGACGGGTGCCACTGCACCCGTCGCACCTTCCCACTCCGCCGGCTCGATTCCGAGCCGGCGTCCTCGTGGGAAGGTAGTTTTCCCCTGGGCTGGCGGGCGGCCTTTTGGCGGTCGCCCGCCAGCCCAGGGGAAAACTCAGAATACCCTCCGCGGTCTTTAGACCGCGGAGCGGTATTCTCGACGCGCAACTTTGGCAGGCGGCCTCCGCCGCCCGCCAAAGTTGTAATGAGGGCCATAGTCCTCTATTGAATCTTCTTCCTGTTGTGCCCACCAATAGAATTTAAATCTTTCCATCACTGTATTGATTTTTTTTCCAAATGGATACTCAATCGTTTGACAGGTTGGTTGAAATCATTCTTTTCTACCGCTCCCTCCAAAGGAGGTAAGTTATTATATTCTCTTAGGCCCACTCTGCCTACACAATGCTTAAGTAATGAAAGTTTCCTTTGTGCTAAGCAATCTTCATTCTCCAGTACTTCCACATAAACTAAGAACAGGGGATACCACAATTCCCATTCCATCTTTGGTTCCCCAACTGAATGTAACAACGTTGGTGGAGCTCTGATGTTTGCCATGGACAGTATACTAAACTTTAGAGAAAAATTAAGTTTTAAGAAAATTAAATGGAAGTAATATTCAACAACAGATGAATAAGATGATGCAGAAATAAAATGTTCAGTATGCAATCAGTGATAATATATATCATGGTATCATATAGTAATGATGATATATACTTATGTCATTCCAGTATTGTTTGACAAGAGTGATGAAAACCAAAAGAAAGATTTATTTCAGCTTGAGGTGTGTCGAGCACCAATATACACACAAACCGAAGGGTAAATATTCCTAAAATGGTATCCCCAAATAAGATGGCCACCAGATCTCGAGGAACGTATGGCTTGGTTTAAGTGGCAAATCCCAGTCTAAACAGATCGCTGAATAAGGCTCATACGTGAGCTTCGATCTTCAGCAGATACATTGCAGTTTATGCAGGTGAGCGCACGTGCGAGTCTCTGCCAATCAGAGACTTGCGAGGATGAGTGAAAGTGATGGGTTTGACTCACGCTCAAGGTGCTCCCTCTAAAAGATGCACCTAAATCACTGGTTCCTAGTCTTAAGGGAATGATCACATCGCCAACATGATCGGTTGATTCCATAGGTGCCCCGGATCAGGCTCGGACCTCCGATCTCCATCAACGTCACCAGAATAACCAAGGTGAGATCTGCCCTTCTAGACACTCGTCACCAGAACAAACAGGGAATATAACTCCAGGGTACAGTGGAACTCTCCAAGTTGAGTGCTGCCCTCCTAGCTGCTCGTCACCAGGACAAACGGGGACATAACTCCGGGGTACACTGGAACTCTCCAAGGTGAGAGCTGCCCTTCTAGCCGCTCGTCACTGTTAGAAATGGGGTTTCTGGTTGGCTAGGGTATGCACCTCAGCCAGGCAAAACTTACCCACTCTAGTCAGGGCAAGGGAGTTACACATCCAAGATAACCCCTGCTTACCCCCTTGGTAACTTGGCACGAGCAGTCAGGCTTAACCCCAGAGGTAATGTGTAACGTTCTGACAACTGCTAAGGTAGCAGGATAGTACTGATATGTGATGTTTGGTCTGATAATTGCCTTGTGTACAATACAGTATATTTTCATATAATCTGGTGTTGTGTTTCCTTTGTGGTGGGGATATTACGTCACGTGTGTTGTGTGTGTTGTGCAAATGCTTTACGCTTACCAGGCCTCCACTAGCCCTTCCACCAAGGGGGGGGGCCCACAATAATGCCCATTTTACCTAACAGCAGAAAAGGAGCGTCCTGCTCCTAACGCAGAGGCCAGGGGGAACGGGGCACTCCCCGCGCCTTCACCTGGTCCTGCCGTGAAGCCACAAGAAGATCAGACCCCTCCTGGGGCCCGAGCAGACACTCGCCTGCACCCGATGCGGTGCGCAAGTGTTCTTCCAGCTTCCCGGGCTGCTGCGGTGATCGTATTTAAAGGGGCACAATGCAGCAAGGAGCCTACGAGCTCCCAAGGCTCCATAAGCGCGCTGCAATCAACGCTATGGCAGCCGCAACCACGGAGAAGCACCCCTCGTGAAGAAATGGATGCAGGGGTCAGGGGCCACAGCACCCTGCCCCTGGGGAGCAGAATCTTAAGACAAGGTCCTCAGGTGGAGAGCCCAGCTACAGGCCAGCACAAGGGAAAGGCAGAAAGTGGCAAGTCCTTCACAGTGACCAGGCAGGTCACAGGTCAGCACAGCAGCAGCAGTCCATGGCGGTTCCTGGTGAGTCCTTTCAGCCTTTGGTGTCCAGTTCCAAGATGATTCCAAGAGTCTCCAAATTGTGGGTAAAATTCCCCTGTACTTATAGTCGGTTCTTACAGTGTTTTACCATGGTAGGGAAAGGAGGTTCCAGCCAGTTACAACTGGTTCTGGGAGTGCCCCCTCTCTCCTTTCAGCACAGGCTCCAAACATCAGTGGGGGGTTAACGACCCTATTTTGTGAGGCCAGGGCACAGCCTTTACAAATGTAGGTGTGCCCCGCCTCTCCCTTCTCTCAGCCCAGGAAGACTATTCAGTATGTAGATGCACCTCTGTGTCACCTCCACCCTCCCTGTGTTCAGGCTGTCTGAGAAGTATGCACAAAGCCCCAGCTGTCACTCTGCCCAGACGTGGATTGGAGTCAAGCTGCAAAACACCAGAGTCATAAGTACAGATAAATGCGCACTTTCTAGAAGTGGCATTTCTGTGATAGTAATAAAAAATACACCCACACCAGTAAGCAGTATTTATCATCACCATCACAACCATACCAAACACTCCTACGCTACCCCTCATACATCAGACAATACCCTTTACACATAAGGCAGGGCATTTCTAATGCAATCCTATGAGAAGGCAGCACTCACACAGTGAGACACCAGTTAGGCTGTTTGTCACTACCAGGACAGGCCATGCAATATGACACATGTCCTGCCTTTCGACATACATGGCACCCTGCCCATAGGGTTAGCTAGGGCATACCTTAGGGGTGACTTACATGTAGTAAAAGGGGAGTTCTGGGCCTGGCAAGTAAGTTTAGATGCCAGGTCCCTGTGGCAGAAAACTGCGCACACAGGCCCTGCACCAGCAGGCCTGAGACAGGTTTTGAAAGTCTACTTCAGTGGGTGGCGCAAGCAGCGCTGCAGGCCCACTAGTAGTATTTAATTTACAGGCCCTGGGTATAGAGATACCACTGTACAAAGGACTTATAGGTAAATTAAATATGCCAATTAGGTATAAGCCAATCATACCAACTTTAGATGGGAGAGCACCTGCACTTTAGCACTGGTCAGCAGTGATAAAGTGCTCAGAGTCCTAGAGCCAACAGCGAGAGGTCAGAAAAACCAGGAGAAAGGAGGCAAAAAGACTGGGGATGACCCTGCGTAAGGCAAAAAGTCCAACAGTCACCATCACAAACAGGGAACATAACTCCAGTGTGCACTGGAACTCCCTAAGGTGAGAGCTGCCCTTCTAGCCGCTCATCACCAGGACAAACAGGGACATAACTCCAGGGTACACTAGAACTCCCCAAGGTGAGAGGTGCACTCCTAGCCGCTCGTCACCAGCACAAACGGGGATATAAATCCAGGGTACACTGGAACTCCCCAAGATGAGTGCTGCCCTCCTGGCCACTCGTCACCAGGACAAACGGGGACATAACTCCAGGATACACTGGAGCTCTCCAAGGTGAGTGCTGCCCTCTGAGCCACTCGTCACCAGGACAAACGGGGACATAACTCTGGGGTACACTGAACTCCCCAAGGTGGGAGCTGCTCTTCTAGACGCTCGTCACCAGCACAAACAGCGAACATAACGCCGGGGTACACCGGAGCGCTCCAATGTGAGAGCTGCCCTCCTGGCCGCTCGTCACCAGGACAAACGGGGACATAACTCCAGGGTACCCTGGAACTCTCCAAGGTGAGTGCTGCCCTCCAAACCGCTCGTCACCAGGACAAACGGGGACATAACTCCAGGGTACACTGGAGCTCTCCAAGGTGAGTGCTGCCCTTCTGGCCGCTCATCACCAGGACAAACAGGTACATAACTCCAGGGTAGACTGGAACTCTCCAAGGTGAGTGCTGCCCTCCTGGCCACTCGTCATCCAGGACAAACGGGGACATAACTCCAGTGTAGGCTGGAACTCTCCAAGGTGAGAGCTGCTCTTCTAGCCGCTCGTCATCAGCACAAACAGCAAACATAACTCGGGGTACACTGAACTCTCCAAGGTGAGAGCTGCCCTCCTGGCCGCTCGTCAGCAGGACAAATGGGGACATAACTCCAGGGTACCCTGGAACTCTCAAAGGTGAGTGCTGCCCTCCGAGCCGCTCGTCACTTGGACAAACTGGGACATAACTCCAGGGTACACTGGAGCTCTCCAAGGTGAGTGCTGCCCTTCTGGCCGCTCGTCACTAGATCAAACAGGGACATAATTCCAGGGTAGACTGGAACTCTCCAAGGTGAGTGCTGCCCTCCGAGCCGCTCGTCACCAGGACAAACAGGGACATAACTCCAGAGTAGACTGGAACTCTCCAAGGTGAGTGCTGCCTTCCTAGCCGCTCGTCACCAGGACAAACGGGGACATAACTCCAGGGTAGACTGGAACTCTCCAAGGTGAGTGCTCCCCTCCTATCTGCTCGTCACCAGGACAAACGAGGACATAACTCCAGGGTACAGTGGAACTCTCCAAGGTGAGTGCTGCCCTCCAAGACACTCATCACCAGGACAAACGAGGACATAACTACAAGTTAGAGTGGAACTCTCCAAGGTGAGTGCTGCCCTCCTAGCCGCTCGTCACCAGGACAAACAAGGACATAACTCCAGGGTAGACTGGACTCCAAGGTGAGTGCTGCCCTCCTGGCCGCTCGTCACCAGAACAAATGGGGACATAACTCCAGGGTACACCTGAGCTCTCCAAGGTGAGTGCTGCCCTCTGAGCCGCTCATCACCAGGACAAACGGGGTCATAACTCCGGGGTACACTGAACTCCCCAAGGTGAGAGCTCCTCTTCTAGCCGCTCGTCACCAGCACACAGCGAACATAACTCCGGGGTACACCGGAGCTCTCCAAGGTGAGAACTGCCCTTCTGGCCGCTCGTCACCAGGACAAATGGGGACATAGCTCCAGGGTACCCTGGAGCTCTCCAAGGTGAGTGCTGCCCTCCTGGCCGCTCGTCACCAGGACAAACAGGAAAATAACTCCAGGGTAGACTGGAAGTCACCAAGGTGAGTGCTGCCCTCTGAGCCGCTCGTCACCAGGATAAACGGGACATAACTCCAGGGTAGACTGGAACTCTCCAAGGTGAGTGCTGCCCTCCTAGCTGCTCGTCACCAGGACAAACAGGGACATAACTCCAGGGTAGACTGGAACTCTCCAAGGTGAGTGCTGCCCTCCTAGCTGCTCCTCACCAGGACAAACGGGGACATAACTCCAGGGTAGACTGGAACTCTCCAAGGTGAGTGCTGCCCTCCTAGCTGCTCCTCACCAGGACAAACGGGGACATAACTCCAGGGTAGACTGGAACTCTCCAAGGTGAGTGCTGCCCTCCTAGCTGCTCCTCACCAGGACAAACGGGGACATAACTCCAGGGTAGACTGGAACTCTCCAAGGTGAGTGCTGCCCTCCTAGCCACTCGTCACCAGGACAAACAGGGACATAACTCCAGGGTAGACTGGAACTCTCCAAGGGTAGACTGGAACTCTCCAAGGTGAGTGCTGCCCTCCTAGCTGCTCCTCACCAGGACAAACGGGGACATAACTCCAGGGTAGACTGGAACTCTCCAAGGTGGGTGCTGCCCTCCGAGCCGCTCGTCACCAGTCTGTGTAGAGAGCACACAGATGCGGGTTGTGAAGGATGCGTTTATTTCTTGCACCAGAAGAGCAGCTTCACAGCCACGTCTCCTTCTCCGCTGCCCTCGCAACTGTCACCGCGTGAATCCTGCCAACAATATAGTTATTCTTGAAGTGTCCCGTCCTTTCTGCTTCAAGGTATACAGTTCCCTGCAGCTAGTCCTGTGTGTCAAGGTTAATAAAGATGCTAACAGCTACTCTCCCTCATTCAGTATTTGTGTATGTGTCCTCTGGGGGCTCTAGCTCATACATACTGCAACGTTCTGACCAGAAGCCCCTCAGGGTGGAATGAGGGTAAATCCAGCTATTCATGTTCTAAAGCACCCCAACAGATGCCCCTCCATCGTGCCACCCACCGCACGTGCGCCACAAGATAGTACAATTCTAGATCAGGTGATGCCATCCCCTCCTTCGTCTGTCAGAAGTTTAAGTTTGGCCAGTGCAGTTCTCTGCCTCCACGATTACATTTAGGATTAATACAGCCATTTCTCCAGACACAGCTCTGGGTATCTGTTGTGGTAAAGCAGCAGAGAAGTACTTAGATTCCATCAAAGTTCCTCACCGATTTTAGGAAGTGTATTCCTCCCAGCAGGGAAATGCGATGAATATACATCAATCTTGTGCCAATTCACCCTTAAAGCAGACAGTTTGCTGAAGTGCTCCAAGGTCTCAAAGGTGTTCGCTACATGTGATCACTTGCCACGTAGTATTGCAACCTTTCCCCGTGTATACTGAGACATCCAATGGTGAATTATTAACCAAACGGTCTTGATAACTACTTCCCTATCGTATCACCAGGGCTAGTTGTTTGTCTGAAATGACCCTCCCAGCATTTATACGGGCCGGGTATCCATTTCAAGAAGCTGCTTTCCAACCCCATGGCCTTAACTGTGAAGAGAAATCCCCATTGCAGAGAATTAAAGATTTTTCGATATCTGTGGAGCGTGATAATGCCTTAGAATAGTCTCTTCAAGGAGAATTTAATAGCTGACCTGGACGCCTTATATTTGGTACCGTGCTTCATGTGGGTATAGTACTCAATATCATACGCAAATACTTCTATGTCTCCAGTTACACCTTAAACACTAATAAAAACCGATTTTTTTTACCTGAATATTCATTGCACCCTTGCTATGTTAGAAAATACTGATGCCATTTGGCAAAAGGAGAAATTGAAATGTTTGGGAATCCACTTTTCACACTCTATTAAACACTCAATTACATTAAATTGTGACTGTTTAATTTCCAGGGGCTCAGCTAAGATTTTTAACCTTTCCTGGCAGCAGAAATTCAAATCTATGAAAATGGTACTTGCTTCTTTTATTTTTTAGAATTGATCTATGCTTCCCATCCAGTTACCTCTCACATTCTATAAAAAGCTGAACAGCATTATTTCTAAGTTCTTTTGGAATCATAAACCTCCACAACTTTGCTATGCCAAGCTCAAACGTGAGACTGGAGACTCAACAAACTTTCTAAAAAATAATGGGGGGCTTGGCTTACCTATTTTTTTAAATTATCATAAAGAATTTATTCTGAAACACTGCTTTTTATGGTTTATGAACATTGACTCTATTGATTCACCCAAACAGTTCAAAGTAGAACAACATTTGTTTTCACCACCACCCACACGACCCCGCTCACATGGTACGACCACTACATCATACATTTCAGGATAACCCCCACCAAGCGACCCTACCAGAAAAAAATGAAAAAACATCAAGGCACTTTAGCAAAATATCGGAAAAACACTGGACCAAAACCCTACAGAAATGCTCACCCTACCACACTGGGAACTTCGATTCCAACACTAAGCTCTTCAATAAATGTCTCACTGACTGCGCAAACAGCATTGCTCCCACCAGAAACAAGACCTCCAAAAACAACAAATGACCCAGCAAGTACACAAACAACCTCAAGCAGTCCAAGCCCCACTGAGAGAAATGGAGAAGAGAGAAAATGGAGACTCAACAAAAACACCACTGCAAGATCCACAAACAAAGCCACCCTCAACCTCTACCACCAACAAATAAGAGGTGCAAAGAAGAAGGCCCCCAACTCTCAGACTCGAAGCCTAACATTGCCAAAGAACTCTTCACCACCGTCAAGGAGTTCTCCAACCCTGCATCTGCCAACAATAAGATCTCCAATCCCAAACACCCTGCATTGACCGCTCAAACTTCTTCGAACAGAAGATTGCCAAGATGTACAGCACATTTGACCCACAGCCAACTGATACTGATGCCCAGAAGGATACCTTTCTCATCGCCAAACCGACCTCCATATTATCAGTATGGCATATAGAATTGAATCATGCCATCAAATTATGGAAATCATTGATTGATGCTGGTATTCTTTGCTTGGGATAACTCTAGAAAAGGTATTTCATTGTAATTTTTAGAGCCACAAAGTAAGTGTTCTTTGTCTGATAGAGATGACCATGAATATGGTTTCCCCTGCAATTCTATTCTTAACTCTTTTCCTAATAATTTACCCCAAAATATAACTCCTGATTTGGAAATATGTATCAGGGCTTCTTCTTAGTCTCCACACACAGGGCCTGATTACGATTTGCCTCCTTCCTAGCAGAATATCCATAGGTCCAGACATGTACTGAAGTGGTGGTGTCTGAGATTCAGTACATATACACAATGGTGCCTTTGAAGTGGGGATTACTCCAAAGACAGACCTTTTAAGCACACAGAGGTCCTGCCCTTTCTGCTGTGGCTCCAGACTCCCTTCAAGGGGGTATGCAGCCCTTTGTGTATGTACAGGACACATCCTATTCATAAATGTTACTCTGCCCAGCTACTTCCTCCTATCCAGCAGAAATGGCTCACTGAGACACACCCAAGCTCCCATTTTGTGTGGCTGGCTTGAAGGAATACACAAAGCCCAGCTGTCACCCACCCCAGACATGTGGTCAGAGATAGGAATCAGGCATCAAATGGCTAAAGTAAGAAAATGCCAGCTTCCTAAAAGTGGCATTTTTAGAGTTGCAATTTAACATCCTACTTTGCCATCAGTTGTGATTTTAAATTGTGATTCTAGAGACACCAAACCTGAAAGGTTTATCTTTTCCCAATTGTGAATTATAATTATAAAATGTAATAAGGTTATTCCAATGTTATCCCATGGGAGAGGTAGACCTTGCTGTAGTGAAAATTGACTTTGGGAGTTTTTCACTGCAAGGACAGGTATAACCTAAATGTACATATCCTGCCATTTAAATACATTGCACCCTGCCCTCTGGGTTGTCCAAAGTCTACCTCAGGGGTGATTTACATGTATAAAAAGGTTAGCTTTGGGCCTGGCAAAATGGCTATTTTGCCAGGTCGACACAGCAATGTAAAACAGCACACATAGGCTCTGCAGTGGCAGGTCTGGGACATGGTTAAAGAGCTACTTAAGTGGGGTTGCCCTCCATACCCTGAGTGTCAAGTGCAAAAGCCCACCATCTGTGTCGCAGTGGATAGCACTCTGTGCAGGTATAGTTGCCTTCTGATGGTGCCAACCTTCTTCCACTACAAGTAACTTCCTCATACCCAATCACCAATGGTGTCTAAAACGTCTTTAGTTCTTCAGATGCTCTTGGTGTTAAGTGGCACAGCGGAACTGGTAGCTTGTTGAGTTCCAAGAAACTCTCAGCCTCAGGTGTTGGGACAGCCACCTTCACTAGGGAGACATTTCTGGGACCTCGGACCTCACAGGAATGGCCTTGTCTTGTGTTGCAGTGTGGGCTTAAAATTGTCTGGTATCCTTTGCATCTTCTCTCCTTCTGAGCTGTCTATTTTCCATAAAAGGGCATCTCCTATGCCTCTCCTGAGCATTCGGCCTGGTCACTCCTCTGAAGCACGGGCAAGGGCACCCAGTGAGGTAGACTTGTTGAATATTCCTGGTTGATGTAGCCACATCAACTATGGTTTTCTCAAGAATCTCCCAGTCATTACTTGTGTGTTGCTCCTGGTGTCTAGTCAGGAACGCTTGTCACAGTCACTGGAAGTTAGTTTTCCAAATTGCAGACAGACAATTGTGTATTCCTGCAGCTTAGTTGTGAGTCTGGTTCTAAGCACTTTGCACCATTTAGCATTTTTCATACAGATTTCTCATGCCAGGGAGTTTGTCTTAAAGCCCATGGGATCAATCCAAATATGTTAGAAAGTGTTTGGCCAAGGTGCAAGCAGAGGATATGGTTTTAAGAAGAGAAAAATGAGCTATATTGGAAAAGGACTCAATGATGAATTTAATAAATATATATCCTCCTGGTGGTGATGTAAGGATAAAAGCAGTTGACATCCTGTGACATAGTTCTGGCGGTACAGGCTTAGATATAAATTGTTTGAGATGCATTAATTTTCCTTAAATGCGAAATTTCCCAAGCACGAAAATAATGCTCAACATCCTTCGTTACGGATGGCCACCAGAAGGATCGCTGTCCTAACAAGAGAGTGCCTGAAGGTCCTCTGTAGCAGGCTGTGGCAGTGTCGTTACACATTCACAAATCGTCTTCCTGAAGTTCCTTGGTAGGAATGAATAGAGGCTGTTGTTGAACTTACATATCTTCTTGAACAGTCAGTCATTCAGTTGAGTCTTTAAGAACCTTAAGAATAAACTGAGAATGAGTGAGACACATGTCTACAAATGTTGTACAGCATCAGTTATTTGTTTGGGTTAAATGATTGCTTGAACAAAGGTGATTGGATATCTTTGTGGCAGCGCATCAGCAAGTGTGTTCTTGGACCGAGGGATATAAGTAATGCAGAAGACGCACTGAGCAAAGCAGTGGCGACTCTTCTCACACTCTCAATTACAGAGGCTCTAAGTTTCTATGATGGGTTTGAATCTCAAATGGTCTTGTATTCGGATTTAAGGATGTCTCCATTATATGTAGATGAGTTTCATTGCAAGATGTTTTATGAGCCTGTGTAGTTCTGCTCACTTTCTTAGTAGGTAAGAAAAGTAGAAGATTGAGTATTTGTAATCCTGAGATTGCAAATCAATTGTCATTAGAGTATCTAATTCTATTAACTTCCTGAAACATATCATTATCACTAGATTCAAGCGATTCAAAATCATATTTCTTGCTTCAGTCATCATCTTTATTGAATATCTTGAGAGGGAAGGAAGGGATGGGCTCTCTGACACCGGAAGCTTCCCAGAATCTAACCATAATTTCTTTGATGCTGACAGAACAAGGTGAGAGCCGAGAAGCAGAAAATTGAGTCTGAGATTGAACAGCTGCGCCAGCTCCTGAGAGATAAAGAGCAAACGCTGTACAGGGAACTGGAGGAGTTGGAGAAGAAAATTACCATGGTAGAAAATGCAAATATCTCAACACTGTCCAATCAAATCACCTCTCTCAACGCCCTGATAGCAGATCTAGAGAAAAATTGGAAGGAACCAGCCTTGGACCTCCTGAAGGTGAGACACTGCTTGGTAAATACAAGAAAATACAGAAGTGCTCCATTCATATAGTATGTGATGCGTTGAATGTACGTGGAGAACATGCGTGATCAGCATAGAGAGTCAATTTACAGCGACCTGTATTCTGACAACCCAATATAATGTACAGACAAGTTAAACTAACTGCAAATGCTTCTGTTCTGACAGCCCAGCACAATGTACAGGCAGGGCCAGTATAGAGCAAACTCCTTATATACTGACAGTCCGACACAGTATAAAGACTATGATAGGCTGAGTCATGTGACTCCATTCAGAATATCAGACTCTTCTCTATCATGTGACCTCTTTAAGAATATCACAGACTGGTTTGTGTCATGTGACTCCATTCAGAATATCAGACTCTTCTCTATCATTTGACCTCTATAAGAATATCACAGACCGGTCTGTAGGATGTGACTCCATTCAGAATATCAGACTCTTCTCTGTCATGTGACCTCTTTAAGAATATCACAGACCGGTCTGTGTCATGTGATCCCATTCAGAATATCAGACTCTTCTCTATCATGTGACCTCTTTAAGAATATCACAGACTGGTCTGGGTCATGTGACTCCATTCAGAATATCAGACTATGCTGTCCTGTCACTTGGTACAGAATATCATACTTTGCAGTCTCAGGTGACCCTATTCAGAATTTTAAATTCTCTGCTGTGCCATTTCACCCCTCACAGAATAAAGCTGTGCTATAATGTGACCTTGTTCAAAATATCAGACTCTGTACCTTGTTATGTGGCCAGATTCAAAGTGTCACAGATGGTGCTGTGCCCTGAGCCAGTATTCAGAATATCACAGATTGTGCCCTGTCACACGCCCCTTTTTGAATTATTGCAGGCTGGGCTGCATTATTTAACCTATTGTCCTGCATCATGTGATCCCACTCAGCATATCACAGACTGTCATGTGATCCCATTCAGAAACTCACAAGCTGTACTTCATCACATGACCCCGTTCAGAATATCACACTGTGCTCTGTCGCGTGACCTCATTCAGAATGTGTTTATAGATTACTTTTTACTGTTACAAATTTCCTACGGATGTCAAAAATAAACATTAAAGCAATGTAAAATATAAATATATTTCAGTTCTATTCCTAAACTGAAATATCATAATATTGACACATTTGTACATTCCTAATTATCGATGGAACTTTAACGAATAGAGTGAGCACTGGTTACATTCATTAACGGGTTGAGACTGAATATAACTACTACAGTGTGTGTAGTTTGGGTCAATCCCACTAGCAACTCCCACCTTCCCATATTTACATTTAACGACAAACCGTGAGTGTGCAGATTAAGAAAGAAGTTTATCGTTGAACGGTCACATTGTGAATTATGGTTGCGTACGTTGGTGCAGCAGTATCAACAACCGTTTCATGCTTTTTCACTAGCTTCAGTGCTGTTTATTAAAACTGCTGCAATTAAGCTCCATTGCTCGTGGTCTTAAAGATTTCCTAACCTGAATGAAACATTTCCTAGCTTTCGTAATGGAAAGCTTTATTTCCAGTAAGGACACGGAGGCGAGGAGTATGCTTTTCTTCCTTCGCTGTAATCAATAGCAGCCATATTCAAACTTTATGTAAACTACAAATCCCAAGAACCTTTGAGTATAGAACAGACAAAACATCCAATCAAACATAGGTATTTAGTCCATGACCAATCAGGCCCCAGCAGAGACCCATAAAGTCCATTGTCCATGTAGTCCCAGCCTCTATCTTCGCTTGAGATCAGCCACCGCACATCCATTGAGTCCTGTTTCCCAGTCTCAGTCCCAGGAAGAAAGAGAAGCATCAATACCAGGTGCCATGTCAGAGAAACCTTAGCACAACAGCTTTCTTAACATCATGGTCATAATGCTGTATTACAACACTGCATCATATAACATATAATAACATAATAGGAAAAATGATTACCTGCCAGTCATGTGAGGGTTGGGGGTTAAGATTTTCACCGGGTGGGATAATCCTTGTCCCTGTGTCCTTAAAAGAATTGAAACTTTCCATTACAGCAGGTAGGACATTTTTCATTCTAGCGTGGATTATGCTGGGGCAAAGCTTGCTCTTGACTAAATGAACCATATCCAGCACCAGCCTCTTAAAAGTGGAGTTCAAAGACCAGTGTCCTGAATTCATAATATCCTCCAAATGGGCACCCTGGCTAAAAGCCTTTGAAGCCATTGGCCCTCAAGTGGAATGTGCTCCAAAAACCTTGAGATCAATGCCAGCCTCCTGCATAACACACCGCACCCTCCGTTCTGTGGTAGGGGAAGAGACTGCCCTGTGTGGTTTCTGCAACACGATTAGGACCTAGTGCTCACCAGGTGGGCGAAACTTAGAGGACATGTATTCATATGCCTTGAGGCATTGCACCACACACACAGTTTAGGGGAATCTGGAAATGCAGGATAAGAAATAACCGTGGTATTGGACTTGGTCCTCCTATTTATCGTAAAGAAAACTCCAGATGGGGGGAAGGGGCACCCCAATATGGCCAGGGCTCAAACACCTGAGACCCTCCTGCAAGATACCAGGCACAAATCATTGCTAATTTAGCTGAAAGCTCCTTTCTAGACAAAAAATCTGTTTTGTTGCCAAGACAAGAAAAGGTTCAGCACCTAGAGCACATGGTTGACATCCCAAAGACCCATAAAACGCGACTCCAGGAAGAGCAAGAGACAAATCCCTTGACAGATGCCATCGGTGAACCATCCAGAAGGGCGTGTCCCACCAAAACGGTGAAACAGCAAAACTGTGAAAGGAAGCTATTGATGGACCTATGCACTAAACCTTTCTTCACTAGACTAGCCAAGAAATTAAGTACTTGAACTACATCTATGACCACGGGATCCACATCTCTTTACATGCACCAGCATGTCCATTGTGTCCGTACCGCCCTGTAACGTTTGACTGTACTGCCGGCCCAAGCCTTGGACAAGAGGTCTTTAGCTTATCTCGAAAGGCCCAGGGTCTACCATCATCTCCTGTAATCTGCCACGCCATCAGCGTCCAGAAGCCTTCTATCACCAGTCGGTGCGGAATCTGATCTGGGTTGAGAAGAAGGTTCTGAAGCAGGGGGAGACTGATTGGAAAATCCCAGGAAAGTTTCAGAAGAGCTGGAAACCAGATTTGAGATCTCCAAAAAGGTGTGATCAATACTACTTCTGCATGTTGCCTCCTGATTTGATCTGGGTGATCATTGCAAATTGAGGGAATGCATAACCCTTCTCCTGACTCCAATCCTGAAGGAAGGCGTCTATCGCTGTCACCAACAGGTCCGGTCTCTAACTGAAGAAGCGGAGTAGTTGGTGGTCCAGCCAGCACACCAAAGGTCTACAAAGAAAGGTACCCGGCATACCTGAAGCTTGGCAAAGACTTCTGGATGTAGTTTCCACAGGCTGGAATCCCAAAGCTGAAGGGAGTGCCTGTTCGCTTTGCTTGCCCGGCAGATATTCCGCTGTGACTGAGATTTGATGGCCAAGGCTGTGCTGCCAAAAATTGGTTGCGAGGTCAGAGAGAGCCTTGGAGCGAGTGACCCCCAGATGGTTGATATATTGGACCGCTGACACATTGTTCATCTTGAGGAGGATGCACAACTGAATCTTGTTCTTCGTCCAACATCGTACCACAAAAGAGCTGGCTAGAAGCTTCATTCAACTTCTGTTCTTGAGGAGACCCCTGTAGAAAATCCTCCTTATCTGGCGCCCCAACCTGACCTACTGGCATCCAATTCTATAATGAGGTCTGGGGCCGAACCGAAAATCACTCTCCCATTCCATGCTTCCTTGAGGGACAGCCAACAGCCGATTTCTTACTGCGCCCCATCTGAGAGAGACACCAGTTTGGAGTAAGTTAGTCCTTTTAGTCCTTTCTTCTAATGAGAAGTCTTTAACCTCTGTAAGGTTCAGCTATGGAGGGGCTCCGGAAAGATGGCCTAGATGGACAACGACAGGCGGCCCACCAGGTGAATGATCTGCCTCAGCGAGGTGTGAGGTTTGGCTAGGGTCTTCCTCAACTTGTGTTGAATCTTCACCACCTTCTGTGATGGAAGGATATGGACAGTCGTAGTAGAGTCTATGATGAAGCCCAGGAAAGTTGCTCTCTGAGAAGGAACCAGGAGTGACTTTTTCTCTTTTATCGCAAAGCCTAGCCCCTCCAGGAGGTGTACATTGTTGACATTGACCCATTATCAGAATGTCATTGAGGTAGATGATAAGGCCTATCTCGTGCGCCCTTAGGTGTTCCATGAACGGTTTGAGAACCTTCATGAAGCACTAGGGGCATAGGAGACAGAGTGGAAAATTCGAACATTTGTTGGCACCAAACATAGTGGGGGAACTGATAGGTATGCGTTTTTGAGGTCCAAGAGGATCAATCAGTCTGAGGGATGTAACACGTCTTTGAGAAGGTGGATCCCCTCCATCTTGAAATTGCAATAGACAGGCCATTTGTTGAATTCTCGTTAGTTGATGACTGGGTATTGTCCTTCATTGCTTTTGTCCACCAGACAGATGTTGCTGATGAACCCATGGGGATGTGGGACCATCCGGGGAATAGCCCCTTTGTCCAGTAGGGAACAGAGACGTCCTCGTCCATGAGGGCTGTCTCTCAGGAGGAAAACTGAAGGGGATGAGGCCATGGTTCCTTATGAGGGACACCATAGAATTCTATCTGGAACTCTTGGACCATTTGTAAAACCCAAGCATCTGCTGTAAAGGATCTCCAGGCCTGGAGGAAAACCCCCTGTCTGGCCCCACTTTCATAGGAAAGGAAGAATGAACACTCAGTGGAACTGGAGGAAACAGAGCTCCCTTTGAATCCTCTGCCCTGGATGTTTTGCCTTCTGGTGGGGTAAAAGTTGGTGAATCTGGTCTGGTCCTGAAAGGAGCCTTGTCTGGAGTCTAGCCCACTGGAATGGTATTGGGAAACTTCTTGGCCGACCGAGCGGCCTCCGCCATGACCTGCCCCTTGGAAAACCCGAGAGTTAAAGACTTTCTTTATGGAGGACCTGGCCTAGTCTAGGGAGATGAAGGTGTTCACAATCTTGCCCAACTCTTTGATAAAGGGTCCTCTGGGGCAATAAGCCCCGTCTCTGAGGTCGCATTGTCCCGGTGCTTTGGGTAACATTAATCAACAGGGAGCGGCAACACTGTGTGGACAGCGTGCAATTGGCGTTACCTAAAAAGGTGATAGCGGGCTGTGCCCACCCCGAAAGGGCACTTGTGGCCTTGGAGTCTTCAGTCATATCAAGGATCTTGATAAGGGGGCCAATAGTATTCAAAACCTTATCCTAACAACCCCTCTGGGAATAAAATATGCTATTTTTTGGGTCTTTTATTAATTTTGCCAGGGAAGTGGCCATTCTGGAGTCAAAGTCGGGAGTCAGGGTGACTTTACCCTACAAGCCAGGGCAGTGACATTCGGCCCAAAGGTGGCTGCAGGCTCCTTTCTCCAGGGGCTTCCTAAGGTGACCCACCACATAGCTGGCTCCCTTTTCTGCCGGGGCCCACTCAGAGGAGCAAGGGTAGAGGATGTCATCGGGGTCAGGAAATGCCCAAGCCCTGGGCCTCGGGGTTTGCAGAGTAAGGGATGGATGGACGCCAGGGTCTTGAGGACCCTGCCTCATCATCTGAGTCCACAGGGGACTCATCATCTTGAGGGTCTGAGATAAAAGGACATGGGGATTCGAAGGCTGGTTCATTAGGACCCGGGATTGGGGTGGGGGTGGGGTAGCCACGAAAGCTTGCTTAATGCGAACAAGAGCATCATAGTCAAGGCCATCCTTGCGAGGAAGCTTGGCAGGCACTGGGTCTGGATCTGGGGCAGAATGGAAAGCGCCTTAGATCCAAGAGGGCGCAGTGGGCTCCTTCATGGGATTAGAGATATGGGTGCAGGCACGCGCAATTTGATCCACCAGGTGCTGTTCCAAGGGGCCCATGGCCCCAGCAAACCCCTGGTAAATTAAGGCGTCTACTGCCTCTTAAAATTCATTGTCCCAGGGCAGGAATTCTAAGGGGTCCCCTTTCGACTGCTGATCCCCGGAAACCTCCATGTATGCTAAAATTAGGTGCAAGTGGGGAATGAGGCGGCGCTGCACTAGTTTTCAAGTGAACACCAGAATACAGTCAAAGCACTTTAAAGGGCTGATTGGGCATTAGAGGTGAGCGTAGGCAAGTGCTGCTGAATTTATGACCCCAGAGTAGTTCTGACAGGCAAAGCTGCAACATGGGGCTGGAGGTCCAGCCAAGGGGTTTCAATGTGAGGGCTCTAAGCCCAGAGGCACTCACCCCCAGGTGCAGACAAGATCACGGGGGAAAGGCTGCCTGGGAGCGTGTCCCTATCACAGAAAGCAATCTGCGGTGCAGCCGCTATCAATATTGACCCCGAGTGGGGGCATAAGTACTTGCACTACAGACCTTAATTAAACAGGGCATCAATCAAGATAGAATCAGTTTACAGACCCCAAGCTCTGTGAGGTGTCTCTCTCCCCGTTCTGAAGGCTCCAGGCGACGCAGGGTCTGTCTCCGACTTCACTGGCAGGAAAGGTCAAAACTCACGCATCACAGCCACTAACCACGCCATATCTAGGGGAGACCTAGAAGCCTGCACCTCGATGAAGTGCCGCACCAAGCAGTCTGCCGTAATAGGTGTGTAGAATGTTCCTGCACTCAATTTCAATACCCAAAACTCTTGTCAAGCAAACTGCCAGTATTGATAAGAAATGCATGCACACCTATTTCTCCAAAAAGGAAACAAGAATTGTGAGCAGCAAAGAAAAAGCCTGGGACAGCATGGATAATGGACTGTATGGGACTCTGTAAGGCTCTGATTGGTCATGGACTAAGGCCTATGTTTGATTGGATGTTTTGTCTTCCATTCCCAAAGGTTCTTGGGATTTGTAGTTTATCATAAAGTTTGAATATGGCTGCTATTGATTAGAGAAGGAAGAAAAGCATAATCCTCCCCTCTGGTCATGACATAGAATTACTTCTGTCCATTCATTTATTAATTTGTTCTTCAAACTGAAACAATTCAGAGGGAAGTCCAGTTTTATACATAGAACAAACTTTGATGACTGAGACTGTTCCAGTTAAAGTGTGATCAGTTCTCAGAGAGCATTTGCAGCCACCTGTTTTAAACTAAAACACAACGGTATATAGACACAAGGGCTTTTTCCTGAGTACTGGTTATACCCAGTTCTATGCTGCAGCTTGTATAAGTGGACATTTTCTAACAGAAACAAGAGACCTGAGGATCTTATCCCGCGCTTTATCCAAAGTCCTTGTTTATTTACATTTAATCCCATAGAAGTGTGTTAAAAGTATTTTTGGCGTGGTATACTTTGAGTATAGACACTAGTTGTTTCTCAAGTGATACAGGAGTTATAACAGGTCTGGCGTCTGATCTCAGGAACTCTAGACTATAATACATGATGCATTCAGAATATATCAGATTGTACTGTCAACTGCCCTCATTCAGAATTTCAAAGTTCTGCTGTCTTGTGGGACCATTCGGGATATCACAAGCTGTGCTGTGTCATGTGACCCTATTCAGAACATACGCCCATGTGTGTAACTGAACTTGAATTTCACAACTTATGTTGTACCTAAACTTCTGCGGGAATTTAAAATCTGTTGTGGGAACTGATGTCCTTCTGCCTGTTCTTCTGTTTTGCAGGATGTTAGAAGCGCCCTGGACAGGTAAGGTTGATTTATTGTTCTCCTCTCAGTGTGTAAGGAGCAGATCTGCTGCAGTGTGGAAATGTCAGTACTGAGCTCACACAAATCAACTCTGCTGCCCGAGCGGTACTACCTCATACAATTATTATATGTAGACCACCTCGTAGCTACTATCCTGTCTTCCCAACAGTGTTGAGGCCCCTCAGCTTATCCTTAAAACATCCACTGTCTTTAAAAGCTTCCTTCAGACTCCTTAAACTCAGAGTCTTATGAAAATACCCCCAAACCCAGGGAAACGTGCTCGTGTCCACTAAAATCACTTTTGTCCACAGAAACTACCTCAAGTTTTCCACAATCACAGAATACTCAAAACTTCCTCCAATACCTTCTGACCCCACTGCCAATCCCCAAATGTCCCTCTAGTGCTTTGAAACATCATTGGAATTGTCTAAAAACCACATCATCTCGCAAAACCTGTCTTATCTTTTATTAAGGAGTCTGTGTAGGGCGCTAAAGGGCTACAACCCTAGTTTTATGCCCTAGTTTAAGGAATTGCTTGTGCCTATCTGACTGTGAGTGGCCATATTACTAAGAATTAAGTTACTACTAAAACTGAAAGTGGGCACAAAGATGTACTTGGGAATAATCAGCTATATGAAAGCAAATAATTCTGAGATAGTATAGCCTTATAGCCCGAGGCAGAAGGGCTATAAGTCTCTTAAAACATTCTGCACTTAGTGGTAAAAAAGGAGAAACATGAAGAAAAGCATTGGAATATTGGAGCTTCGGCTTATTCAAGCCATTATAAGTCCGGAGCTATTCTATTGTCTTCAAGGGAGCGCCCAACATCCCAACCTTCTAAAGATGGGTAGAGCAGAGAGACGTGAACTTCAGTTGTTCGAACTGAGACAAAGTTATGCAGTTGCTGAGTTACAATATTACAATACATTTGTGATTCAGGCATAGTATTCCACATTCAGAGGTTTATGCACACACAGATGCTTCATGTTCAGAAGGCTCTGCAGAAACACTTTTCACCCACTTGTGATTAACACAAGAGCTTTCCTAAGGGAAAGGCTTTAGAGCAGCTATTAAAATGTGAAGCATACTCCCACTTTTATAGTGATATCCTTGCCTAACACATGGGTAATGCACTGCAAGTCAGTCCTCAGTGAGAGCATTAAAAAAGAAAAGTTCTTAAAAATGAGAAATGTGTGACGTGGAGCGCTTGTTAAAAACAAGAGACAACATGAAATGTGCATTCAATGTCAAAAAGATGTACATGAAGGAATGGTTGAAGATACTGCTCTGCTCAAGTGAGAATCGCAGTTCAATTAAGATGCCCTATGTGTACTGGAACACTGTGCACTGAAAGGGGCTCGTACCTGTCTTGAGACACAATGTAATGTAATTGTCCAAAATACAGGTCTAAATCAGTCTAATGGCCATTCTAAAAAACTACAATTCTATAGTTTCTGCACTCTTCCACTGATTTTCAGATTTAGGGCTATATGTACGTAGGTTTTGATTTGCGACTCGCAAATTGCGAGTCAGAGCGACTCGCTTTTGTGACTCGCAAAACCGTATGTAGGATAGTGTCCTTGACACTATTTGCGACTCGCAAGGGGGTCGCAAAGACCTACCTCATGAATATTCATGAGGTAGGTTGCAATTTGCAACCCCATTGTGAATCGCAGCACTTACAGGGATGGTGACCTGCTGGAGACAGCAGACCACCATGTCTGTGACTGCTTTTAAATAAAGCAGGGTTTGTTTTGTAATGCAGCCTGTTTTCCTTAAAGGAAAACGAGATGCATTACAAAAACAAAAAATTAAACGTTTTTGTTTCCTTTTTGCAGAGCAGGCAGTGGTCCGTATGACCACTGCCTGCTCTGAAAAAATGTTTGCAGTGCCATTCACAACGGGGACCCATTACAAAAAGGTGCAAACTGCGATTGGTTCGCGGTCACAAAGCAATCCTCCATTGCACTGCGACTCGCAATTAGGAAGGGAACACCCCTTCCTAATTGCGACTCGCAAACCCATTTTGTGATTTGGTAACCAGGTTACCGAATCGCAAAACGGCATTTGTGCATTGCAAAGTGCATTTTGCACATCGTAAGCAGCGAAATTCGCTGTTTGCCACGTGCAAACTGCTTCGTACATCTGGCCCTTAGTTCCTTTAATGTGGATATTAATTCCTCTGAATACTTTTTCAATTTGTGCCTACTTTTATTTTTGCTCATTCTTTTGTGATATCGCTCCAGTCCTCAAAGGGCTCCCCCAGTGTTCATAAACCCAACTCTGTTCCTCAGATCTGTTTTTGGTGGTAAGAAATCTTTCTTCATCCCTCACGGCTTCCCTTCAGTCCACAGCATCCTTAGGGGTCAGCCTCCTGTCAATCTTCAAACCTTTGAAAGTGTCCAGAACCCTCACTTCTGGCATCAGAGAAGAGTGAGGGAGAGAGGGAGACTATAATATTCAGAAAGAAAGAAGGTGAAAAGAGCAACAAGAGATGTAGAAGAACTGACAAGGCAGTTGAACGGGAAGGGAACGAGAAAGGAGGGAGAAATGCAGAGAGAGGTGCAGAAGAGACGAGTGAAAGAGACACAGTCAGGAACCATTTCACTTTTAAGATGCACTGGAGTGAATATCATGTGCGTGTGGTTTACAGTAATCTGAAAGCAGTCTGGGTCCTAACGGAGGGGCTAATCCTCTGACACTTGAGAGAAAGGCACCTGGGAGCAGTTCACAAAACCAACAAATAGAAGAAAAGTCAAGGATTCTTCTTAGGAAGGTGTTAGAAGTAGCCGTTTAGAAGTAGTCAAACCAAAAGTCATAGCCTCGAAGTGAGATGTCCACAAACCGAATTGGCAACAGGGTCAAAAGTGGAGGACATTAGAGACTCTTAAGTCGCAGCACCTCACGGACTCCAACTTGCAGGCCTTCAGAGTCCCCAAGGTGCTGGACCTCAGGCATTCCAAGGTGCAGGACTTCAGTGTCCCATGGTGCTGGACCTCAGACATTCCAAGGTGCAGGACTTCAGTGTCCCAAGGTGCTGGACCTCAGATATTCCAAGGTGCAGGACTTCAGAGTCTCCAAGGTGCAGGACCTCAGCGTCCCCAAGGTGCAGGACCTCAACGTCTTCAAGATGCAGGACCTCAGGGTGCAGGACATTAGAGTCTCCATGGTGCAGGAGCCAAGAGAGTCCCTGGTCCTGTAGTTCAAAGCCTCCAGAGACTCTAAAATGACCGACTTGGGAGTCAAGATGGCAGACAGATAGGACGCATGGTTTGGTCTCTCTGTGCCTGCCACCCATTCCAAGGCGGTCCTGGGGAGAATCCAGTGATGTAGACCCCCGAGAACCCACCGGCACAGCATAATGCAGCCGTGTGGTGGACCTCGTGGCCGATACCATGTGGGCAGGGCGCTGCTCGTCGAGGTGGTCGCGGTGCAGCCCACATTCTCCGGTCGGGCAGGCCTGGGGAGAGGTGAAGAAGGCCTGATTATACCCAGGGCCACAGCGGTGAAGTCGGGGACATCGAACCCGGGGGCAAAGCCTGATCACCTCCCCGCCCCAGTGTGGAGGCCCAGCCTGGCACGAAGTCCGCGGCGGCTCCCATCTGCGGTCTGCTGGGGAGGCTTCATCCACACCAGGACATCATTGGGCCCGAGGGGTGATGGCGGGGCCCAGGTCGAAGGTGGGGCCAACACCATAGCCCACAGAGAGATCACCCCCTGCTTCTGCAGAAGAAGAAGGACAGAACCACCCCCAAGACCCCACCATCATTGGAAAGATGAGGAGAGTGCAGCGGCCTAGAGCCGGAGGATTGCAGGGCAGCGGGGGCTCACTGCGGGCCACTTCTTTGGCCACCACAGGGGGGGCCTGTCTACTTTAGGGGTCCAGGAGATTTCCCCCGGGACATCGCCTCATTGGGGTAGTGCACACAGGTCCTTCTCTGGGGCGCGGGCCCCTACTTGGAACCAGCAGGTCTGGCGGGCTATACCAGTGAGCTACCCGCCTTGTGGGCCCCCGCTACTCGACACCCGTTAGAACAACAGGAGTGGGATGTATGAGACAGCAAGAGAGCCTGTGAGATACCCTCCAACATAGTGCATGGATTCCGTTGTGACCCCCGCCATCGGGATTCATAGCAACGGTGTCTGGATATGGCTTATCACCTAGATCAGCATGACAGCATCCCGTGCTAAGAAGGAATGCACCCTGAAGGAGATATTCTCCAAACCCATGTAGACGACGGGGGGTCCTCCCCTCTCGAGTGCGATCGCACCCCAGAGGGCAAAGGATGAGAGGAACAGGTAACGCACTTGTTCTTGTAGGCCCTTTTCTAGTCTCTTAAGGAGGACCTGCAGGTGATGAAACAATATCTCTCCCAGGATCTAAGAGGGGTCCGATGCTCGGTATCAGAGCTGGCGACGGTCTCCTCCATTTCGGCTTATCTTCTGGTTGGAGGGAACCGTGCACCAGCATCAGTCACTGGAGGCAGCTTGCACGGCCCTGCGATTGAAGTTCCCCCATGAGGCGATTCAGTTGACAACAAAGGAGGACCCCGAGACGCCAGAGGACATCGCCGGGCGCGCTCCAACTCAATCCAGAGACTATGAGAGGAGGGCGGTGGTGGAGTCCCTATCAGGGGAAGCGGAGGGATGAAGATCCTTGGACCACAGCACACTTCTGGCTATTTGAGGACCAGATACAGAGAGGAAATGGGTGGGGGATGGAGGGACCAATGGAAGGAGACGGTAGACTCAGGTGGGATTAAACCTTCATTTATAGGATTGCCCACAGAGACTATTCTGGGGTTGTCCTGAGGTGTTGATCTATGTTTGTGGATTTTTTGTTCTGAGAGGGGAGGGAGCACATTCACAGTAGCAGGTAAACAGCCAGCAACCTAAGAGGGACATGATCATAGGAGGAGAGGTGGTGGGACTTCCTATCACTCTCCCGGGGCTACACTACTATATCAGAAGGATCTACCGCTCTTCACGATAAGTTAACTGTATTGACCCTTAATGTTAGGGGTTTTAACAATGCGGTCAAACATATGGCGGTCCTCTCACACGTAGAGGCTGACATATGCCTTATACAGGAGACTCATCTTTTAGCCGGAGACTGCCATAGATTACGATCCAGAGCCTTCCCTCACCAGTATTTCTCTTCAGCAGATAAAAAGACATCCGGGGTAGCCATATTAGTTTCTCGCTCCATACAGGGTAAGGTGGAAGATAAGGTTCTGGAGGTCAAGGGGAGGTTTCTGGCTTACAGGATACACATTGCTAATTACACTTTTGTGGTGGGGTCCATTTATGCAACAAATGAGGGTCAAGAACGATTTATCCAATGAACTGTCGGAGGTGACCGCCATTCCATACAAATTGCTTTTACTGGGATGAGATCTGAACCTAGTCTTCCACAATGAGATGGACAGATTGGCACCACGCACAGGGTGAGCGGGAACGCTATCAGCACAAGGGGTTAGGTGGGTGGGGGAGTTGAGACTCCGAGATCTGTGGAGAGAGTTATATCTGTAGTCTAGAGATTACACCTTCTACTCACATGCCCATAAAACATATGTTAGACTAGGCAATTTTTTAGGAACCACAGGTATACAGTCCTTACTGCCAACCATTGATATACAACCCCGTTGCTTGTCGGACCCCTCAGCAGTGTCTTTGACCCTGGAGCTTCCTCCTCTCCAAAGACATGTTCGCCCAAGGCAACTGAACAAAGCTCTTTTGCAGTGCCCAGCATTCGTTAGACAAATAGAACAAGCTATTTCCAGATATTTGGCACTCAACGATTTTCCAGGCTGCTCTGTTTCCCTTCTGTGGGAGGCTCTAAAGGTGGGCATTAGAGGACTGCTTATAGCAATTACAGCTACAGATAACAAGATTATGAAAGAGAAAAGGGAAACGATGACCAAACGGGTGCTAGATCTAGAACACATCCATAAGCGTACTGGGGTGCCAAGGATCTGGAGGCGATTGGAGGCGGCTTGTAAACAATTGGCAGGCCTAGACCAAGGCAGAGCGGAATATGCGCTCCTGCGGTTGCCCCATTCCTTCTATGTGGGAGGCAGCCGTAAGTGCTGGCTGCTGGCTAACCACCTCCGCGCCCTACGAGTCCAGGGGAATGAAGTCTTTCCAGTCATCTGAGGGGCACATGATTAGAGGTGACAGTCCCATAGCTTCCACCTTCTGTCAATTCTATGAAACCATGTACACCGCTAACACAGCGTGGGGGATGGTTCCGGGACCTATCTCAAGGATGCTCCCACTGCTCGGCTGACACCGGATCAGGTGGCACAGCTGGAGGGCCCATTTAAAACAGAAGAATTGAATTGCGGTTGTTAGAAATGGGGTTTTTGGTTGGCAGTCAGGTTACCCCCTGTCCAAGCAAAAGCCCTCACTCTAGTCAGGGTAAGTCACACACAATCCAAGATTATCCTGTGCCCACCCTCTGGTAGCTTGGCACGAGCAGTCAGGCTTAACTTAGAAGGCAATGTGTAAAGTATTTGTGCAATAAATCATACAATACCCCCATATAGCACCACAAAAATACACCACACAGTGTTTAGAAAAATATAGAATATTTATCAGGATATTTGTAGGTCATAAAAGAATAAAGTTGCAATGGAAAATTGTAGAGATATCACTGAAAAGTGATATAAAGTGTCTTAAGTCTGTAGAATATAAACAAAGTCTCTTTCAAGCACAAGTACCTGGTTTAGCGTGGAAAAATCTCCTCAGAGGGCCACAAAAGAAGAGGTGCGTGGAAAAAGGGTGGGTGCGTCGATTTCTCTTCAGCACACACGGACTCGCGTCGTTAT
The DNA here is from genome assembly GCF_031143425.1 of Pleurodeles waltl. Lineage (NCBI taxonomy): Eukaryota > Metazoa > Chordata > Amphibia > Caudata > Salamandridae > Pleurodeles > Pleurodeles waltl. Next base: position 1,299,635 of record NW_027150408.1, on the reverse strand, counting down.
TTTCCACGCGGGGAAGTCGTGCGTCGTTTTCCCGGCGCGCGGAGAGTCTCTCTTTGTGGATCGCGGGGATTACCAGATGTCCCGGGTCTGTGCGTGGATCTTCCTGCTTGTTCTCCGGCTGCGCGTCGATCTGCGGGGCTGTGCGTCGGAATTACGATCTCGCGGCAGGCGTCGCGTCGATTTCTCCTCTGGATGTCGATCTGCGGGGCTGCGCGTCGGAATTACGATCTCGCGGCAGGCGTCGCGTCGATTTCTCCTCTGGATGTCGATCTGCGGGGCTGCGCGTCGAAAGTACGATCTCGCGGCAGGCGTCGCGTCGATTTCTCCTCGGGATGTCGATCTGCGGGGCTGCGCGTCGAAGTTACGATCTCCCCAGAGCGTTGCGTTGATCAGCGTCGGTGTGCGGCGTTTTTCTTGCCGCCGAACAAGCTGTGCGTCGAAATTTTCAACGCACGGAGCGTCCAAGTGAAAGAGGGAAGTCTTTTTGGTCCTGAGACTTCAGGGAACAGGAGGCAAGCTCTATCCAAGCCCTTGGAGAGCACTTTCACAGCCAGACAAGAGTTCAGCAAGGCAGCAGGGCAACAGCAAGGCAGCAGTCCTTTGTAGAAAGCAGACAGGTGAGTCCTTTGAGCAGCCAGGCAGTTCTTCTTGGCAGGATGTAGTTTCTGGTTCAGGTTTCTTCTCCAGCAAGTGTCTGATGAGGTAGGGCAGAGGCCCTGTTTTATACCCAAATGTGCCTTTGAAGTGGGGGAGACTTCAAAGAGTGGCTAAGAAGTACACCAGGTCCCCTTTCAGTTCAATCCTGTCTGCCAGGGTCCCAGTAGGGGGTGTGGCAGTCCTTTGTGTGAGGGCAGGCCCTCCACCCTCCCAGCCCAGGAAGACCCATTCAAAATGCAGATGTATGCAAGTGAGGCTGAGTACCCTGTGTTTGGGGTGTGTCTGAGTGAATGCACAAGGAGCTGTCAACTAAACCTAGCCAGACGTGGATTGTAAGGCACAGAAGGATTTAAGTGCAAAGAAATGCTCACTTTCTAAAAGTGGCATTTCTAGAATAGTAATATTAAATCCGACTTCACCAGTCAGTAGGATTTTGTATTACCATTCTGGCCATACTAAATATGACCTCCCTGCTCCTTTCAGATCAGCAGCTGCCACTTCAACAGTGTATGAGGGCAGCCCCAATGTTAGCCTATGAAGGGAGCAGGTCTCACAGCAGTGCAAAAACGAATTTAGGAGTTTTACACTACCAGGACATATAACTACACAGGTACATGTCCTGCCTTTCACCTACACAGCACCCTGCTCTAGGGGATACCCAGGGCACACATTAAGGGTGACTTAGATGTAGAAAAAGGGGAGTTCTAGGCTTGGCAAGTACTTTTAAATGCCAAGTCGAGGTGGCAGTGAAACTGCACACATAGGCCTAGCAATGGTAGGCCTGAGACAAGGAAAAGGGGCTACTTAAGTGGGTGGCACAATCCGTACTGCAGGTCCACTAGTAGCATTTAATCTATAGGCCCTAGGCACCTGGAGTGCACATGACTGGGGACTTATAAGTAGATTAAATAGTTCAATCAGGTATGATCCAAAGTTACCATGTTTACAGAGAGAGAGCATATGCACTTTATCACTGGTTAGCAGTGGTAAAGTGCGCAGAGTCTAAAAACCAGCAAAAACAGTATCCAAAAGTGGAGGGAGGCAGGCAAAAAGTTAGGGGTGACTACCCTAAGGCTGTCAGGTCTAACATGTGTCCCCCCCAGCTGAAAGTGGGGAGAGCTACCCGACCTCCTGGGAGCTCTCATCGCTAAGGCGGAAGTACCTGGAGAGACCATCAGCATTGGCGTGGTCAACCCCTGGGCGATGTTCCACCGTAAAGTCCATCCCCTGTAGGGAAATGGACCACCTCAAGAGTTTTGGATTCTCACCCCTCATCTGCATGAGCCATCTGAGGGGCCTGTGGTCTGTCTGAACTAGGAAGTGAGTCCCAAACAGGTAGGGCCTCAGCTTCTTCAGTGCCCAGACCACAGCAAAAGCTTCTCTTTCAATAGCACTCCACCTCTGTTCCCGTGGTAATAGCCTTCTGCTAATAAAGACTACCGGTTGATCTTGGCCCTCCTCATTTAGCTGTGCTAGGACTGCCCCTATGCCATGCTCTGAAGCGTCTGTCTGCACGATAAATTCCTGGGAGTAGTCAGGGGCCTTGAGCACGGGGGCCGTGCACATGGCTTCCTTCAGGGCGTCAAAGGCTTTCTGGCAAGCCTCTGTCCAATTCACCAACCTAGGTTGTTTCTTGGACGTGAGTTCTGTCAAGGGTGTCACAATGGTACCATAGCCCTTGACAAACCTGCGGTAGTATCCGGTGAGGCCTAAAAAGGCTCTCACCTCAGTCTGGGTTCGAGGTGGTTGCCAGGCCTTGATAGTTTCAATCTTGGCCTGGAGTGGCTGCACCTTGCCACCACCTACTAGGTGTCCCAAGTACACCACGGAACCCTGCCCAATCTGGCACTTACTAGCCTTGATGGTCAGGCCTGCCTGTTGCAGGGCCTGAAGCACCTCCTTGAGGTGAAGCAGGTGTTCCTCCCAGCTGGAACTGTAGACAGCTATGTCATCCAGGTAGGCTGCACAGAAGGCATCCTTGCCAGCCAGGACCCCGTTAACCAACCGTTGGAAGGTAGCGGGGGCATTTTTCAATCCAAACGGCATCACCCGGAACTGGTAATGGCCGTCTGGGGTGGAAAAGGCGGACCTTTCCTTAGCCCCCTCAGTCAGGGCGATCTGCCAGTACCCTGAAGTAAGATCAAACGTACTCAGGAATTTGGCAGCGCCTAGCCTGTCCACGAGCTCATCAGCTCGGGGGACGGGGTGAGCATCAGTCCGTGTGACTGAGTTGAGACCCCGGTAGTCCACACAGAACCGGAGTTCTGGCTTCGCACCTGGGGCAGTAGCCTTAGGGACCAACACCACTGGGCTGGCCCAGGGACTACTGGATTTCTCAATAACCCCTAGAGTCAACATCTTGGAGACCTCCTCCTTGATGCTGGCCTTCACCTTATCCGACAACCTGTAAATTTTGTTCTTCACAGGGAGACTGTCACCGGTGTCAATATCATGAACACAGAGGTGGGTCAGTCCAGGAGTAAGGGAGAAGAGGGGGGAGAACTGCTCCAACAGCTCATAGCAGTCTCCTTTCTGATTTAGAGTCAGGGAGTCAGACAGATGACCCCGCTTACAGACCCATCACCTTCTTGGGCAGAGAGGAGGTCGGGGAGAGGTTCACTCTCCTCTTCCATTCCTTCATCTGTGACCAGAAGCATGTTGATCTCCGACCTCTCAAAATGAGCTTTTAGTCGGTTCACATGGAGCACCCTTAGGGGGTTCCTAGGGGTTTGGAGGTCCACTAGGTAAGTGGCCTCCCCTTTCCGCTCCTTTATTTCAAATGGGCCAGACCAGCGGTCCTGGAGAGCTCTGGGCTCTACTGGCTCCATTACCCACACTTTGTCTCCAGGTTGAAACTCTACCAGAGTGGCCTTCTGGTCATACCAGTGTTTCATTACCTCTTGACTGGCCTCAAGGTTACTTTGGGCCTCTTTCCAGAAGCGGGTCATCTGATTGCGGAGGGCCAACATGTAGCTGACCACGTCCTGAGGGGGTGTCTTTGGAGCGTTCTCCAATCCCTCCTTGACAATGCTTAAGGGTCCCCTGACGGGGTACCCATAGAGAAGCTCAAAGGGACTGAACCCTACCCCCCTCTGGGGGACCTCTCTGTAAGCAAAGAGAAGGCATGGTAAGAGGACGTCCCACTTACGCCTCATGGCCTCAGGGAGGCCACCAATCATGCCTTTCAGGGTCTTGTTGAATCTCTCCACAAGCCCATTAGACTGGGGGTGATAGGGTGTGGTGAACTTGTAGGTTACACCACACGCATCCCACAGATGCTTCATGTATGCGGACATGAAGTTAGTGCCTCTGTCAGACACTATCTCCTTGGGGAATCCCACACGGGTAAATATCCCCATCAGAGTTCTGGCTACCACCGATGCAGTTACGGTCCTCAGAGGGATTGCCTCTGGGTACCGGGTGGCATGGTCCACCAAAACCAGGATAAACCTGTTGCCTAAGGCAGTTTTGGGGTCCAAGGGACCAACAATGTCGACGCCCACCCTTTCAAAGGGGGTGCCAACGACAGGAAGTGGAATCAGGGGGGTTTTAACCCTCTTTCCTGCTTTACCACTGGCCTGGCAGGTAGGACAAGCCCTGCAGAATTTATCTGAGTGTGTCCTCATTTTGGGCCAATAAAAGTGGGTGACAAGCCTGTTGAAGGTCTTGTCTTGCCCCAAATGTCCTGCCAGGGGAATGTCGTGAGCCAGACCCAGTAGGAAGGCTCGGTAACATTGGGGGACCACCAGCATACGTGCTGCCCCAAAGACCGGAACCCTAGGCTCACTGTAGAGGAGATCATTCTCCCAATATAGGTGGTGATTGCCAGAGGCGTCACCTGCTGCCTGGTTTAAGGCTTGTTTCCTCAACCCTTCTAGAGTGGGACACTCTTTCTGCGCCTTGCAGAATTCCTCCCTGGTGGGTCCACCCTACAACTTGCCAGCCAGCAAGCTCAGGTAAGTCACCTAGGGTGGCAATGTCTTCCCCAGTTGGCTCGGGAGTCTCCTCCTCAGGAGCCCCGTCAGCCACTGTGGGAACTTCTGGGGCCGGTTTCCTGCGCCCCTCGTCCCTCCTCTTGGCAGCTCTCTGGGCCATCGTTCCAGGCTCCAGATGCCCTTGACTTCCCTCTCGGTCAGCCATGGACCGGGTGGTCATGCAGACCCACTCAGGTAACCCTAACATCTCCAGGTGAGACCTGAGCTCCACTTCTTTCCAAGCAGTATGCTCAAGATCATTGCCTAACAGACAATCTACAGGCATGGCAGGACTCACAGCTACTTTCAGAGTACCAGAGACCCCCCCCCACTCAAAGGGAACCAGAGCCACCGGTAGGTGACTCTCGCGATTGTCAGCGACTATGACCTGGTGGAATGTATTAGGGATTATCTGCTCTGTGGACACCAGCTGACTCTTGATAGTAGTCATACTGGCTCCTGTGTCACGCAGAGCCTCCACCTTCTGCCCATCAATGAGGACCCACTGCCGGTACTTGGAAGTATTTTTAGGCATGTGGACCTTGGACATCATTTCTCCTTCTCCCAGGGACACTAGGGAAATCTCTACCTGTCCCCCACAGCTATCTGGGTCCATCTCCCCCCCGAGCGCTACACTAGTCAACCCAGGGACCTGTCCAGTAGTGGACGGTGCCCTCTTGGGGCACTGGGGATCGCCTTTATAGTGACCATACTGGTAACACTCCATGCATTTGGGGTTAGATCTCCCTGACCTGTCATATGTCCCTGGTTTTCTCCCAAATTTGGAAAAGGAAGGGTTGCCACCCCCTCCCTGGGAATTCTTTTGGGGGCCTTTGGAGAGTTCCTTATCTACAAGTTTGTCTCCCCCCTCTTTCTTCTGTTGGGAACCCTGACCACCTTTGTTGGAGTCCCCCCCAGGTACCTTCTTGGACACTCTGGTGCTAACCCAGAGGTCCGCCTCCTCAGCAAGCTTTCTGGGATCAGTCAGCTTGCTATCCACTAAGTGCTGGCGCAACTCTGTATAAGTAGTATTAAGCATATGCTCTCTTAGAATCAAGTCATATAAACTTTTATAATCAGCTACTTTGTTGCCCCGCACCCATCCATTCAGTGCCTTACTGGAGAAGTCAAAGAAATCTACCCATGTTTGTGTGGTTTGTTTGGTGCTGTCCCTGAACCTCTGACGGTATCCCTCAGGGGTCAGCCCAAACTTGGCAAGTAAAGTGGCTTTCTGAAGTGGGTATGTGTTTTGATCAGGTTGATCCAATGTGAGGAGTGTATCCCTCCCCAATGGTGGTACATAACCCCACATAGCTACCCCCCATTGCCCTTCAGGAACCTCATGAGCCCTTAGTGCAACTTCATAAGCAGCTAACCATTTATCTATGTCATCTCCCACCACAAAACTGGGCACCACATTTTTGGGTATACGAACCTTCTTCTCTCCAGCAGGTCCTGTCAGTATGCTGCCACCATTATTGCTGGATTCAGACTGTCTTGCCTTGATCTCCAGCTCCTTGAGACTCAGTTCATGAGCCAACAATAGTTTCTTTTCAGCCAAAGCTCTTTCAGCTTCCACCTGTTTGGCTGCTCTTTCAGCTTCTGCTTGTTTGGCTGCCCTTTCAGCTTCTGCTTGAATCTGTTTGGCTGTTCTTTCAGCTTCAATCTGTTTGGCTGCTCTTTCAGCCTCAGCTTGTTTGGCTTCTCTTTCTGCCCTCCTCTCCTCCTGTTGAGCCTCAATTTTCAGTTTTGCCATTTGCAATTGGAACTCCCTTTCTTCTCTCCTTTCCTCTGCGGTCAGACACTGCTCCCTGGTCTGGAAGGGTGCACAATTGTAGTGGTAACACCATCCACAGATAGTGAAAATTCCTCTGAGGGGCCATTTTCTGGCTCCTCTTCCTCCTCATCCTCTAAATGGGCTTCTGCCCAGGCCCTCAGCGCCACTTGAAAGTCCTCCTTTTTGGAGGCCCCTTGGGTGGGTACCCTCAATGCCCTGCAGAATCCTCTGAGTTGTTTGACCGTATATGTGTCCAACTGGACTAGGTCAAAGTCCCCTGTCTGAGACCCAGTCAGAGACATGTTGAGTGAGGATTTTAGTTTTTGAAAATTGTCAGGAAAAAACTGATTTGCAAAAAGAGATAAGAACCAAGTTGACCTTCAACTGTGGGTAGGTAGTGAAATACTTAGCTACTGTATGTCACTGCACAAATACAAGTCCTATCCTCACCGCTGATCACCAATGTTAGAAATGGGGTTTTTGGTTGGCAGTCAGGTTACCCCCTGTCCAAGCAAAAGCCCTCACTCTAGTCAGGGTAAGTCACACACAATCCAAGATTATCCTGTGCCCACCCTCTGGTAGCTTGGCACGAGCAGTCAGGCTTAACTTAGAAGGCAATGTGTAAAGTATTTGTGCAATAAATCATACAATACCCCCATATAGCACCACAAAAATACACCACACAGTGTTTAGAAAAATATAGAATATTTATCAGGATATTTGTAGGTCATAAAAGAATAAAGTTGCAATGGAAAATTGTAGAGATATCACTGAAAAGTGATATAAAGTGTCTTAAGTCTGTAGAATATAAACAAAGTCTCTTTCAAGCACAAGTACCTGGTTTAGCGTGGAAAAATCTCCTCAGAGGGCCACAAAAGAAGAGGTGCGTGGAAAAAGGGTGGGTGCGTCGATTTCTCTTCAGCACACACGGACTCGCGTCGTTATTTTCCACGCGGGGAAGTCGTGCGTCGTTTTCCCGGCGCGCGGAGAGTCTCTCTTTGTGGATCGCGGGGATTACCAGATGTCCCGGGTCTGTGCGTGGATCTTCCTGCTTGTTCTCCGGCTGCGCGTCGATCTGCGGGGCTGTGCGTCGGAATTACGATCTCGCGGCAGGCGTCGCGTCGATTTCTCCTCTGGATGTCGATCTGCGGGGCTGCGCGTCGGAATTACGATCTTGCGGCAGGCGTCGCGTCGATTTCTCCTCTGGATGTCGATCTGCGGGGCTGCGCGTCGAAAGTACGATCTCGCGGCAGGCGTCGCGTCGATTTCTCCTCGGGATGTCGATCTGCGGGGCTGCGCGTCGAAGTTACGATCTCCCCAGAGCGTCGCGTTGATCAGCTTCGGTGTGCGGCGTTTTTATTGCCGCCGAACAAGCTGTGCGTCGAAATTTTCAACGCACGGAGCGTCCAAGTGAAAGAGGGAAGTCTTTTTGGTACTGAGACTTCAGGGAACAGGAGGCAAGCTCTATCCAAGCCCTTGGAGAGCACTTTCACAGCCAGACAAGAGTTCAGCAAGGCAGCAGGGCAACAGCAAGGCAGCAGTCCTTTGTAGAAAGCAGACAGGTGAGTCCTTTGAGCAGCCAGGCAGTTCTTCTTGGCAGGATGTAGTTTCTGGTTCAGGTTTCTTCTCCAGCAAGTGTCTGATGAGGTAGGGCAGAGGCCCTGTTTTATACCCAAATGTGCCTTTGAAGTGGGGGAGACTTCAAAGAGTGGCTAAGAAGTGCACCAGGTCCCCTTTCAGTTCAATCCTGTCTGCCAGGGTCCCAGTAGGGGGTGTGGCAGTCCTTTGTGTGAGGGCAGGCCCTCCACCCTCCCAGCCCAGGAAGACCCATTCAAAATGCAGATGTATGCAAGTGAGGCTGAGTACCCTGTGTTTGGGGTGTGTCTGAGTGAATGCACAAGGAGCTGTCAACTAAACCTAGCCAGACGTGGATTGTAAGGCACAGAAGGATTTAAGTGCAAAGAAATGCTCACTTTCTAAAAGTGGCATTTCTAGAATAGTAATATTAAATCCGACTTCACCAGTCAGTAGGATTTTGTATTACCATTCTGGCCATACTAAATATGACCTCCCTGCTCCTTTCAGATCAGCAGCTGCCACTTCAACAGTGTATGAGGGCAGCCCCAATGTTAGCCTATGAAGGGAGCAGGTCTCACAGCAGTGCAAAAACGAATTTAGGAGTTTTACACTACCAGGACATATAACTACACAGGTACATGTCCTGCCTTTCACCTACACAGCACCCTGCTCTAGGGGATACCCAGGGCACACATTAAGGGTGACTTAGATGTAGAAAAAGGGGAGTTCTAGGCTTGGCAAGTACTTTTAAATGCCAAGTCGAGGTGGCAGTGAAACTGCACACATAGGCCTAGCAATGGTAGGCCTGAGACAAGGAAAAGGGGCTACTTAAGTGGGTGGCACAATCCGTGCTGCAGGTCCACTAGTAGCATTTAATCTATAGGCCCTAGGCACCTGGAGTGCACATGACTGGGGACTTATAAGTAGATTAAATAGTTCAATCAGGTATGATCCAAAGTTACCATGTTTACAGAGAGAGAGCATATGCACTTTATCACTGGTTAGCAGTGGTAAAGTGCGCAGAGTCTAAAAACCAGCAAAAACAGTATCCAAAAGTGGAGGGAGGCAGGCAAAAAGTTAGGGGTGACTACCCTAAGGCTGTCAGGTCTAACAGCGGTGATACCTAAAACCAAGCTTCATAAATCCCCGGAACTGGATAGGTTCCCTTCTGTATTTTTTAAAACTTTCTGCTTCCATTTGGCTCCCATCTTGACATGCCTATTTAATGCCATAACAGGCCCTGATTCCATTTCGCCCTCAAAGCTGGAGGCGTTCATTGTGGTTCTTCCTAACCCGGGAAGGACACTCAATCATGCGGTTCCTACCGACCAAATCACTACTTAATACGGATATTAAGCTGCTAACTGGTATTCTAACTATCTGCTTCTACGGGGACTGATTGACCCAGACCAAAATGGATTTGTGATGCACCCTCAATGTGGGGACACACAAAACTCATTCTTGACTTAATAGATAAGGCCGATCGGGCTCGTAGGGACATTATGCTTTTAACACTGGACGTGGGGAAGTCCTTCATCAGAGTTACCTGACGGCAACATTAACCCACTTTGGTTTCGACCCTCTGTTTCTCACATGGATCCATAGCACCTATAGCAAACCGTGGGCGATGGTGTGGGTGAACTGACACTCCTCCCAATAATTTCCCATACACAGAGGCACCAGACAGGGGTGCCCTTTGTCACCCCTACTATTGGAGCGGTTTGCACAGAGTGTACTATCGAATCCAAATAGAACGGGTGTGACATTTGAAGGCAAAGTGCACACCCTGGCTTTATACGTAGGTGACGTTTTAGTCTCCTTAGATAATCCCAAGGGGGCTGTTCCGGCTCTTCTGCAGGCGATAGAGGAGTTCTGGAAGATCTCCGGCTTCCGCGTAAATGTTCAGAAATACCAAGCCCTTAATATCGCGGTCCCTCTTGCGGACCAGCAATGTCTGGAAAGGCAGTTTCCAATATGTTGGTATAGACAGAGTATCCCTTATCTAGGGCTCAAGCTTGTTCCGATCATCCCTGACACTATCCTTATTAACTACCGCTTATTGGTACAGCGAGAACAACGTTGCTTGGCCAAATGGCAATCATCCCCGATTTCATGGCTGGGCCTCGTTGCTGCTCTTAAAATGACGATCCTTCTGCGAATCTTATACCTTTTTCAAACCCACCCGGTCGAGCCTCTCCCAGGAACGCTTTCATCTTTACAGAAAGATTTTTACCTTTTCATTTGAGCAGGGAGGTGGCCTCGTGTGAGCCGCTCCCTATGCTATCAATCGCCAGCACAAGGCGTGCTGGGGGTGACAAACCTACTGCACTATTTTCAAGCCACCCAGCTCTACTATTTAGTGGTCAAGAGACGAGTCCAAAAAGAGGTGGCTGTTTATGTATAGGGTGCTCGCAGGCACATCCCTGTGGAAGATCTCCTTCCTATCCCACCCACAACATCCCTGGGGTTTATATTCTTCCCCAATCACACACTCACTTATGAGAAGGTGGGACCGGGTGGCAACAGGGAAAAACTTTACTACATTTTCCTCGCCCTTGACGCCAATTGCTGGCAATCCGTCCTTTACCCCTGGTATGAACACCTTGGCCTACAGCAAGTGGTTGCAACCGGAGTGTCGGACTGTTGGCCATCTATTTGATGTCGAGGGCATGATACCTTTTGACACTCTGAAATATGAACATGCACTCCCTGAGTAGGGTTGCCATTGGATTTGGCCACTCAAAACATACTCTCTCACTGGGGTACCGATACTCTTCCCACGCACCTGGGATGGATACACCGCCTGTGGCACATTTTAGGATGGAGAATATTACTCTGACATTGACGAGCCAAGCAGACTCTTTCCGAGAGTTATGGGCCCCATTTCTGATGCTCCTTTCTACGGAGTTTAGGGAATTGACATGCCCCAGTTGTCTCCGGCTCCTGAGGCTTCACGACACACCAGCTATGATACAGTGAACAGGGCCATGTAGGGGTTTAACCACTAGTGTTTTCTATCATTGTTGCTGTATTAATGGGTAAATGTGCTCCCGGGGGAGGGAGGGCGGAAAGGGGGGTGCTTTGGTTACCTTTAATCCCGTTCTATGTTGTTATTTTTAATACAGCTACATAATTATTATCACTATGCAGCCCCATTCCGGGCGGGTCATACAATGCGATCGCTGTATAATGTTACATACCAATAAAAATGATTTGAACCTGCAATGTAGGAGTTAAGTGAGTCCAATATTTAGCTGTTTAGAGATTTCAAGGAACAGGCCTTCAGTTATTACAAGATACAAGGATCCAGAGATTCCAAGGTACAGGGATCCAGAGATTCCAAGGTACAGGGATCCAGAGATTGCAAGGTACAGGGATCCAGAGATCCCAAAGTACAGGGATCCAGAGATTCCAAGGTACAGGGATCCAGAGATTCCAAGGTACATGGATCCAGACATTCCAAGGTACAGGGATCCAGAGATCCAAGGTACAGGGTCCAAGAGATTCCAAGGTATATGGATCCAGAAATGCCAAGGTACAGGGATCCAGAGATTCCAAGGTACAGGGATCTAGAGATTCCAGTGTACAGGGATACAGAGATTCCAAGATACAGGGATTTAGAGATTCCAGTGTACAGGGATCCAGAGATTCCAAGGTACAGGGATCTAGAGATTCCAGTGCACAGGGATCCAGAGATTCCAAGATGCAGAAATGCAGAGATTCCAAAGACCATGACTCTAAAGATTCCACAGTGTAGGATTTCAAGGATCCCAAGGTGGAGGAGCTCAATGATTCGACGATGCAGAAGATGTAGTAATTCCAAGTAGAAGGCTTTCACAGACAGGGTGCAGGATCTCACAGATAGTCACACTCAGCACTACTGACATTTTACAGGAGGAGAGGAAAAAAGCAAGAGTGAGAGACAAAAAGAGAGAGAGTGAGCCTGACAGGCGCAGGAGATCACAAGAGTGAGTAGAAGATCAAGAGACATATGTAGGGAGTGAGAGAGGGAATGAAAGAGATAGTGTGTGAATATTCACATCTGCTTTTGAGATCCCAAGAACTGTCAGCGAGACAAACAAACCAAGGGCCAGATGTAGGAAAAATAAAAATTGCGAGTCGCATTTTGCGAGTCAATGCGACTCGCAAAATGCGACTCGCAATTTGGTATGCCACGAAAGAAACCGGTCCGATTTAGCGACTCGCATCCGGACTCGCAACGCTGTGTGCGAGTCCGCAGATTGCGAGGTCGCTGTTTGCGAGTGTGCAAAAAACGAACTCGCAATTAGCGAGTTGGTGTCGCAAATTGCGAGTTCCCTCAAAATTGCTTGCAGGTGCAGCAGAACACTCCAGAAAGCACACCAAAACACTCTGGAAACACTTCCTGGCACATGATGATGACATCACAGCCAGGAAGTTAACAAATACACCTGGGAGGAGGCTGGACCACACCCTTTTACAACTGCCAGTCTGCATACTGAGCTAGCTGCAGCAGCCATGGAGGGAACCCCCCGAAAAAGGAAAATTAAATTCTCAGAGAGGGAGCTTGAGGTGCTGACCGAAGAATGTTGTCAGCACCATGATGAGCTCTTTGGGAGAGCTGCCCTCACTGTTCCCGAGTTCACCAAAAAAAAAATCTGGCAGGAAATGCAGGAGAAAATCAATGCCCTGGGGGTGAGCCACAGGACAATTGAGGACATAAGGAAGAGGTGGTATGACCTCCGCTCCCGGACCAAGGAGAGGGTGGCAGAAAGGCTCCGGGAGATGAGAGGCACTGGAGGGGGACCATCATCTGTGCCACCACCCACACCCCTTGAAGACAGGATTGAGCAAACCTTTGAGCCGGAGGCAGTGTGTGGATTTGGGGACCTGGACACTTCAGAGCCCAGCACATCAACCGGTGAGTACCATGTGATAAGCCTGTACCCCTATCAATGTCATACCCCACCCACCATGTACACAGGTGCATGCACAACCAAATTAGCTCCATTTCAGGGTAGAAAAAGCCAGAATGATGCATTATGGGAAATGTAGTCCAATAGGCAGTGCATAGGCAAATGTTTATTAGGAATTGTGCAAAAGATACTAGACACTGACAGTGTGTTCCCCATGTCCCACAGGTCTCCAGCAAGACACCCCCTACACCCCAAGCACCCAGGCCCAGGAGGACACCCCAGGACCCTCCAGCACCCCCACATGCACAGTCAGCAGCATCCCTGCAGTTGTAACGCCTGCTGCAACAGCAACGCCAGGAGCTGCCCCAGCAACAGCCAGGGAGGATACAGGTGCAAGGACAGGGCAGCCACCACTGCGCAGGCGTCGCAGGGCAAGAGCGTCTGATTTCCGGATTCCTCCTCCAACCAGCAGTGAGGCACATCTGCTGCGGGGTCAGCGCCTGCAGAACACAACATTGGGCAGGATCAGTGGGGTGCTGCATCGCATTGAAAGACAAAACCATGCAAGCATGCGGCACCTCAACAGGCGGATGGACCTGATGTGCCAGAACACTGGGGACATTGCCTCTGCCATCAGGGAACTGGCGGCCGGACTGCTGGGTCAGGCAGAGACTGGGCGGCGCAGGGATCGGCAGATTATGTTAAGACTGGACAGGATGGCCACATCAATCGGCAGGCTAGCCATCAACACAACAGGCCTGTCGAGGAGGACAGCTGGCCTGCAAATTGAGATGGGCCATTTTGCTGGGGATGTTGCCAGGGGCCTGGGACGTCTCACACATATCATTGAACTAATGGAGACACGTGAGATGTCGAGGGCCACCGGGGAAACACCCCAAGATAGTGAAGAGGGCTCCACAGTGAGCAGTGTATCTGCCACTGACAGTAGGGTGCTAAGGAGTGGGAGGCAGAGCACCATAGATGCGGCTGGGACCAGCCAGGCTGGCAGGAGGGGCAGGAGAAGTTAGCCTACAGCCCGGACAAACAAATGTGGCACATGGCTTTAATGTGCCACATGAGTGGTTGGCATTTCCCTGCCCATGGACAATTGAATCTTGTACATAGTTCATGCATTACATTATTAAAACAGTTATTTTTCTTCCACTTAACAAAAGGAGTGTTTGGTTAATGGGTGAGTATGGTGGGAGTTTACACGTACCGTCCAAAATATTGCGTTGCAATGTGTTCCCGTCTCAGTCTGCCTTGATTAGCTAGACTCCTATCCCATGATGGCGGTGTGGTTGTTCTTGCTCTTCCTCATCAGGATCTGGGTCTGCAGGGATGAGAGGTAGCCCACGTCGGGTGGCTATGTTGTGGAGGATGGCGCATGCGACCACAATTTTGAAGGCGGTGATGGGGGTGTATTGGAGGGCACCTCCACTGCGGTGGAGGCATCGGAATCTTGCTTGCAGGAGTCCGAAGGTGCGCTCGATCAGGTTCCTGGTCCGCTTATGCGCACTGTTGTATTGTCTCTCAGATTCAGTTCTGGGTGTTAAGAATGGAGTCATGATCCAAGGCCTGAGAGCATATGCACTGTCACCTGTTGGGCACAAATAAACAATGTTAGGAAGTCCAGAATGTCATGCACAGTGACCTGTGTGTATGTCTGCAAGTGTCTGTGGCTCTACCTAGGAGGTAACCGTCTCCGAATTCCCCACGTTCCAGGCGTTGATGTATCCCACTATGCCTAAACATGTATGAGTCATGGGTACTGCCTGGAAACTTAGCTACAATGTCCGTGATGACATAATGTGCGTCACAAACAACCTGTATATTCAGTGAGTGTGTACACTTTCTGTTGCGGAAAATGTGTTCCAGATTAGCAGGGGGGCATATTTGAATGTGTGTCCCATCTACACACCCTATGACATGGGGAAAGTGTGCAATGCGGTAAAAGTCCAGCTTGGTGCTGTTAATTTCTGCCTCATTCCTTGGTAAGTATATGAAGTGAGACATGTGCGTGACTAAGGCATCTAGGAAGGCCCTGAGGAACCGTGACACTGCACTTTGGGATACCCCACCTGCAACAGCAATGACCCCCTGATAGCTCCCTGAGGCGAGGAGGTGCAGTGAGCATAGCACTTGCACATGCGTAGGGATGGCGCAGCCACGCAGAGTCTGGTGTTCTAGCTGTGGTTTAAGTAAATCAATTAATTCTAGGATGGCTGCGCTGCTAAGGCGGTATTTGTCATAGATCTCCTCCTCAGTTTGCTGAAAAAGAGTCTGCCTTGTTCTATATATCTTCTCCTGTCTGTGGCCCCTCCTCCTCCTCTGCTGGGCTGCGTGGATTCTCCTCCTCACTGCAATCAGGTATATCTCCGCCATCTTGAGTAAGCCAGATGCCTTCTGGGTCTCCTTTTATACTTTGGTAATGATTACCACCTGCTCTGAGTTAGTGGTAAATGGGACATGCAAACTGGGATTTTTGCGACTAGTCGCAATTTGCGAGTTGCAATTGAATATGGATTGCGACTCGCAAATTGCGACTTGCAATTTGCGGGTCGCAAAATGGGGTCGCAACGGATGCGACTCGCAAACGGGTCCCATCGCTTTTTGCGAGTCGGAAATGGGCTTTTTGCATCCCATTTCCGATTTTGCACTGTCGCAAATAGCGATTCGGCCTGTTTGCGAGTCGCAAACGTTTGCTACATCTGGCCCCAAGAGAGTTAACATGAAAGAGAGAGAAAAAAGAAACAAAGTGTGTGTTTGTGTGTGTGTGACAAGTAATATTCAGTTACAGTGAAGGAAAGAGGAGCTATGAGATTCTGAGACAGAGAGAGTGTGAAGGTAGTAACAGCAATTGTGCACAATCATGTTTGTGCTGTTAGAGTCGCAGAGAGAGAAGGAAAGCGGCAGAAGGTGGGAGGATGAAATAAAGTCGCGACAGCGCAGCACACAGAGTCTGTGTGAGTGTTTGTTTTTGTAGTAACAATCAATGTGCACAGATACTTTTGCGATATCTGGAGCTTTCTGAAAGAGAGGACCAGAGAGAGAGCGAGGAGCACTAAGTGATGTGAGAGAAGAAGAAAGAGTTATACAGGTAATCAGATAAATAGACAGAAAGGGAGGTGGAGAGAAGTGGCCCTGTGTGTTAGTTGCTGGGTTTTTCACTGTTTCCCCTGAGATCCTGAAGCTTGTATTATCATGTGCTAATCCCTGCAAGGTTCTGAGCAGAGGGGTGTTCAATGCTGGAAGGGATAATGTGTGACACTTTTGGATGCGCCCCGGGGCTATTGATGTGTGTGTGTGTCTGTGTGTGTGTGTGTGTGTGTGTCTGTGTGTGTGTGTGTGTGTGTGTGTCTGTTGTGTGTGTGTGTGTCTGTAAATGTGTGTGTGTCTGTGTGTGTGTGTGTCTGTGTGTGTGTGTGTGTGTGTGTGTACGTGTGTGTGTCTGTGTGTGTGTGTGTATCTGTGTGTGTGTGTGTCTGTATGTGTGTGTGTGTCTGTGTGGGTGTGTGTCTGTGTATGTGTGTGTGTGTCTGTGTGTATGTGTGTGTCTGTGTGTTTCTGTGTGTGTGCGTGTGTGTGTGTGTGTCTGTTGATGTGTGTGTGTCTGTGTGTGCGTGTCTGTTGACGTGTATGTGTCTGTTGGTGTGTGTGTGTGTATCTGTTTTTTGTGTGTGTCTGTGTGTGTTTCTGTGTGTGTGTGTCTGTTGATGTGTGGGTGTGTCTGTGTGTGTGTGTGTGGGTGTGTGTGTGTGTGTGTGTATGTGTGTGGGTGTGTGTGTGTATGTGTGTGGGTGTGTGTGTGTGTCTGTGTGTACAGTGATACACGCCACCTGCTGTCCTGCAGGGGCTCCTTTGATTACAGTATTCTATTTCCAATAACAGGGTGTTTGTGCAGTTCCTTTCAAGATCCTGCAGCCTCTGAGTCTTCTGTAACACTAAAATGATTTGTGTGTCCTTCAGGTGTAAGAAGGTGAAGTTTCAGGGCCCAGAGAGTGATGTGAAGAAAACAAAGGAAAAAGAATTTCTGATAACTCTGAAACCTGAAGAGGAGATGAAGAAATATAAAGGTAAATAGAGTTGCACTGAATGTAATTATATGTTGGTGTCCACACTGAGACCTTTGGCCTCCACCAGCTACAGTTACAGCTTCTACTGTGGAAAGACCTGGTCTCCCATTTGGCGAGGTAGGTTACACACTGACCCCCTCAGCTGTGCTAACTCCTGAGCCATGCTGGTGGTCCTTCAGCAGTACAGGGAGCTCCTCCTTAACATTGTCCATGATATCCCCTTGGCTGGGCATCTGGGGGTGACCGAGACCTTAGAGAGGCTGGTCAACCACTTCTACTGGTCGCAGATGTCAGAGAAGGTGAAGGACTTTTATCGCTTCTCTGTGACCTGCCAAGCCTGTGGCAAGGGAGGAGGCAAACCCAAGGCTCCCCTGATACCACTACCAGCGGTGGGGCAGCTTTAGAGAGGGTGGTGCATTGCTTGAGACCATTTGTAAAAGTGCAATCAGCTGCTTCAGAAGGAAGTGTCCGCGCTCGTGAGGTAACCAACCGAGAGTCAGTATCCAGAATGAAGTAATGGGGGGCCACAAAAGTGGAAGTTAACCAAGATTAAAGTTCTGCATGAGCAGAAAAGTCTTGAGCTGTGTTCAAAAGCTAAAAGGATTTGGTTGGGAATAGAGATGATGCTGCAATTGTACCATTTACTACAGTATACTGCCTAGTGCAGCACTGTGGACAGTGTAGTATGGTGTACTGTGTAATGCAGTGTGCTATCTTGTGCAACAAGCCATCTGGTACACTGTAACATGTACTACAGTGTGCTGTTTGGTGCAGCATTTTGTGAAATAGTGCTCTGTCTATTCTGTTGTGCTCTCTAGTGCTGTATGCTGCCTATAACTATGTGCTTTCTTGTATGGTGTGTTCTCTAGTTGTAAGAAACTGTCCCCTGGTTTGCATTACCCCCCCACACTTTTTGCCTGATATCTGATGCCAACTTGACTAAGGGGGTCATTATGAGCCCCGGCAGACGGCATTAATATGGAGGAAAGTACTGCCAACAGGCTGGCGGTACTTTCCTCTATATTAAGACATTGGCGGTTTGGTTAAAGCCAAACCGCCAATGTACCACACTGATCTCCCATGACGGTAACGACGGCCGGGCTGGAGACCCCCAACCCCCTTCCTCTCCACACCCCCCAGTGCATACACGCACCATTCTTCACACATGCACACATGCATACACACACTCATTCTCACATTCATCCATGTATGCATACATCCATTCACACACACATCCACACACACTGACCTACATACAGGCACACACGCATTCACACAACACAACATACACGCACTCACACACACATAGAACACGCAACACACACCCGCATACACGCACGCACAGATATACACACACCCCCACACACACACTGAGAAAATGTACCTACACTTAATCATACACCATAGCTGCTAGGCATCTGTTTATCTTTATTATGTTGCCATGTGCTCGACAAACCTCCTGAATTTTGATGATTGACCTTGTGTTCACAGCCTTGGGCTGCAATGTGCTTATCGCTGTAATTTACTTGTTCTAACCGTAGTTCCGAGAATGTTTGTGCTTAATCAGTAACTGCCAGAACAGGTTCGTACAGGTCGTTGGCACCTCCTGCCAGCTGCATCTGTACCTTCTCCCACCACACGTGTATCCCTGAAATATTCTGAAGGCCGCAGAGGACCTTGAATACGCTAGGGGTGGAGTTGTCCTCTGACTAAGCAGTTTTGTGTGTATGTAAGGTTGGGTGCCCCAGAGTGAAGGGGCAGCCTCCGTAGGATAGTCACTTGACTGTCCTGGGACACTGTATTAGCTCGAGCTATAATCCATGTAATAAACCCCCTCCCCTGTCGGAGCACCTGACTTACCCGTTGTGAGGGGGTCCTCCTGCAGGAGACGGGACGGGGCACTGCTGCCAGCAGCAGCGTCTGCCAGCAGACCACCGCCAAGCCGTATCATGGGTCATGATACGGTTTGCGGCAGTCTACTGGTGTGGCGCTGCTGCTGGCAACAGTGCCACCTTATCGCCATCCGCCGGCATAGCCACAGCCAGATTTCTGCTATCCTTCTGCCGGAAATCCGGTTGTGGTCATAATAGGGCGGAGCCGCGACGATGGTCTTTTGGCAGCCGTGGCGGTAGGCGGTTTTTACTGCCGGGGTTGTAATGTGCCCCAAAGTGTGTGCTGGGATCCCGCTAACCAGGCCCCAGCACCTGCGTTCTTTCCCTAAACCTGTACCATTGTTCCACAATTGGCACACCCCTGGCCCACAGCTAAATCCCTTGTAAAAGGTAGCAGTGATACCAAGGGCTCTGTGACCAGGGAGGGTCTCTAAGGGCTGCAGCATGTATTGTGCCACCCTAAGGGACCCCTCACAAAATACATGCGCACTGCCAATGCAACTTGTGTGTGCTGGTGGGAAGGAAAAGGTAAAGTTGACATGGCATCCCCCTCAGGATGCCATGCCCACAAATCACTTCCTGTGGCATAGGTAAGTCAGCCCCCTAGCATGCCTCACAGCCCTAAGGCAGGGTGTACTATCCCACAGGTGAGGGCATAGGAGCAGGAGCAATGTGCCTCTACAGTGTCTAAATCCATTTTAGACATTGTAAGTGCAGTGTGCCATACTGAGAATATGGACTGGGAGTTTGTCATTACGAACTCCACAGCTCCATAATGGCTTCACTGAAGTCTGGGAAGTTTGGTATCAAACTTCTCAGCACATTAAACGCACACTGATGCCAGTATTGGATTTATTGAAAAATGCACCCAGAGGGCATCTTAGAGATGCCCCCTTTATTTTACCCAATTCTTTAGTGCAGGACTGACTGGTCTGTGCCAGCCTGCCACTAAGAGACAAGTTTCTGACCCCATGGGGTGAGGTCCTTTTCTGCTTTCTGAGGCCAGAAACAAAGCCTGCACTGAGTGGAGGTGCTCCACACTTCCCCCCACAGAAACTGTAACACTTGGCGGTGAGCATCAAAGGTTCAGGCCTCCTGGTACAATGTCCCAGGGCACTCCAGCCAGTGGAAATGCCCGCCCCTGGAGAAAGCCCCACGTTTGGCGGCAAGTTCGGAAGGAAACTTAGGAAAAACCAGGAGGAGTGACCACTTCAGCTGGGACCACCCCTAAGGAGCCCAGAGCTGAAGTGACCCTCTTGCTGCAGAATCCTCCATGTTGGTTTAGAGGAAAGGGACCAATAGGGTAAGGTCTGTGTCCCCCTCCCCAAAGGGAGTGGACACCAGAAGGATGTAGTCACCATCAGATACAGTAGCCACTGGCTTCTGCCCTCTGACCCCTGTAACGCCCCTAAATCAAGGATTGAAGTGTTCCCCTGAACCCAGCTCGTCAGATTCCTGGCAACCTCACTAGAAGAAAGAAGAAGGACTGCTAACCTGACCCCCAGCAGACTGAAGACGCAAACTGACTTGGACCCAGCCCTACCGGCCTGTCTCCAGCTTTTAAAGCCCTGCTAAAAGAAGACGACGCATCCTGCAGGACCAGAAACCTCTGAAAAGCCTCCAAAGGACTGCCTGCACCCCCGAGGACCAAGAACACCCATGCACAGAGGCTCTGTCCAAGAAGAACTTCCAACTAAGGACTCCAGAACCGCCCAGGATCATACCCATTCCGCACCCAACAACCACAGCCCGTGTCCAGGTGGCCTAACCGACTAAAGCTGGTCCCCAGGCGATTCTGAGCAACTCCCCACCCTGGGTTGACCCCTCCTGTCCAACATGGCGACGACTGCAGCCTGAATCCAGAGGACCTCCTCTGACCGCGAAGGATCCGGATGAAGATACCTGACGCCAAAGGTACCCCTGCACCCGCAGCGCCCTGGCCTTGGGACATTTGGCCACCGGTCCAACAACATCCAGCAGGCTGCCCTCCTCCTTGTCCAGTTGGTGATTTTCTGGAACCGACCCCCTGGACTTCACCTGCAGCATCTTCGTGACCCCCGGTGTCCCCCCCATAGGAAAGCACTGGGAGCCTGACGCTGTGATTGCACCCTGCATCCAGCTGCCCCTGCGCTTCTGAGGGTGTGTGTTTGGTGCTGACCTGTGCCCCCTCGGTGCTCTTCTAAACCCCCCAGGTCTGTCCTCCTAAGACACGGGTACTTACTTGCAAGCAGGCCTGATTCTGAGTGCCCCCTTCTCCATGGGAGCCCATGTTAAATCAACCTCAACTTTGACCTCTGCACCTGACTGACCCGCGTTTTTGGTGGTGGGTGTTTGGGGTTAAATTGAACCCCAACCTGTGGACATCCTAACCCCTGGAGACTGGAACCACAAGGTTCAAGTTGCAGGTAAGTAAGTTTGCAAGTAAGTATCCAACATATCTATCAATACCACTTTGTTTAGAATTGGCATGTTATACGATTTTCAAACAAATAGCAATAATCTGTTTTAAAAGTTGACACACAGCAATGTTCAGAAACAGTTCTATGGGGAAAGAAAGGTTAGCACAGTTACAACAGAAGTACAGGACTCAGTTCCAGTCTCCAGTTACCTGCAACTTGAATCTTGAGGTTCTTGAAATAAAGTAACAAAATATATTTTTGCTATATAAAAACCATTGGCCTGGAGTTAGTCATTGAGTGTGTGCTTCATTTACTGCCTGTGAGTGAACAACATATGCTTCACACTACTACTCTCTGATAAGCCTAACTGCTCGACCACATTACCACCAAAGAGAGCATTACTATGATCTACTTTAGCCTCTGTTAAGGAACCCCTGGACTCTGTGCACACTATGGGTCATTATGACCCTGGTGGTCCTGCCTCACCACGCCATCGGTCGCGCCCAGACTGCCAACAGCGTGTCAGTGCAGGACCTCCAAATTATGGCTGCGGCAGTGAACTGGCTGCGGCAGTGAACTGGCTGCATCGCAGCCAACTCACCACCTGTACCGCCAGGGGGTGGGCCGTCTGGCCAAAGGTTGACCACCTTCGGCATGGCGGTCCACCTAACACCACCCGTGGTATTTTGAGTATCCTTACCACGAGGGATTCCGTGGCAGCAGCCCTGCCACAAAGTCCCTTGGGGTAAGGCTACTGGTGCCAGGAATCCTCATTCTTGTCGCCACTACAGGACTCCCAACCCCCCTTCCATGTAAGAGCCACCCTCACCTGACCCCATCAGGAGCTCACCCCATCCCCGTACTCAACCCCGATCCACATATGCCCCCCATCCCCCTGATCCCCGTACTCACCCCCGATCCACGTACCTACCCCCCGCTCCCCGTGATCCATGGATGCACACGCCACACATACATACATACACACACAAATCCAGCTCACTCATTCACACATACATGGCCACGACACTCCCCCCACCACCCCGCATACACACATTCCCATAAGCACACAGACACTTACACACACACAACACCCCCACATCCCCCAAATTCACACACACACATCCATTCACGCAAACACTCAACGCCCCCTCCTCTCCTGTCAGACGATCACCTTACCTGGTGGTGGTCGTCCGGGAGGGAACAGGGACCATGGCGCTTCCTCCGCCACCAGAGCCCCACCCACACAACACCGCCACGCCGTTTCCAATGTTGTAATACGGCTGGCGGTGTTGGCAAGCTCCACTAGACCGCCAACCACCAGTATGGCTGCTGGCGACTTTCCACCCAGTATGTGGCCGGGAGAAGCCAGCTGTCATATTATGGTGGTCATGATGTGGGCGCGACTTCGGCGGTCTACCAAAAACACCGCCAAAGTCATAATGAGGGTAATGCACAGTACAGTGTGCTCCTTCTGGGTAGGTGTTGTGTAGTGCAGTGTATTGTACAGTATAGTGTGCTCCTTCCAGGTAGGTGCTGTGTAATGCAGTGTATTTTACCGTGTGCTCCTTCCAGGTAGGTGCTGTTAGTGCAGTGTACTGTACAGTACAGTGTGGTCCTTCCAGATTCTACAGTGTGGTCCTTTCAGGTAGGTGCTGTATACTGCACTGTATTGTACAGTACAGTGTGCTCCATCCTGGAAGGTGATGTATAGTGCTGTGGAGTGCATAGTACAGTGTGCTCCTTCCAGATAGGCGCTGTGTAGTGCAGGGTAATGTGCAGAACAGTGTGCTCCTTCCAGGTAGCTGCTGTGTGGTGCAGTGTATTCTACAGTACAGTGTGCCCCTTCTATAGTGCAGTGTACAGTACAGTGTTCTTCTTCCAGGTAGATGCAGTGCAGTGTATTATACATTAAAGTGTTCTCCTTCCGTGTAGGTGCTGTACAGTGCAGTGTATTGTACTGTGTGCTCTTTACAGGTATGTACAGTATACTGCAGTTTATTGTACTAAGTGTTCCTTCCAGGTAGGTGCTGTGTAGTGAAGTGTTTTGTACAGTACAGTATGTCCCTTCCAGGTAGGTGATGTTAGTGCAGTGTATTATACAGTACACTGTGCACCTTCCAGGTAGGTGCTGTGTAGTGCAGTGTGTTCCTAAGTACAGTGTGTTCCTTCCAGGTAGGTGCTGTGTAGTGCAGTGTATTCTACAGTGTGGTCCATCCATGTAGGTGCTGTGCAGTGTAGTGTATTGTACAGTACAGTGTGCTCCTTCCAGGTGGATGCTGTATACTGCAGTGTAATGTACAGTACAGTCTGCTCCTTCCAGGTAGCTGCTGTATAGTGCTGTGTAATGTAGAGTACAGTGTGCTCCTTCCAGGTAGGTGATGTGTAATGCAGTTTATTGTACAGTGTGGTCCTTCCAGGTAGGTGCTGTATCGTGATATGTAATGCACAGCACAGTGTGCTCCAGCCAGGTAGGTGCTGTATAGTGCTGTGTAATGCACAGTACAGTGTGCTCCTTCCAGGTAGGTGCTGTGTAATGCATTGTATTGTACAGTACAGTGTGCTTCTTCCAGGTAGGTGTGGTGTAGTGCATTGTAGAGTATAGTGTTCTTCTTCCAGGTAGGTGCGGTGCAGTGCAGTGTATTATACAGTACAGTGTGCTCCTCCCAGGTAGGTGCTGTGTAGTAAAGTCTATTGTACAGTTGAGTGTGCTCCTTCCAGTTAGGTGCTGTGTGGTGCAGTGTATTCTACAGTCCAGTGTGCTCCTTCTATAGTGCAGTGTATTGAACACTATGCTCCTTCCAGATTTCTGTTGTGTAGTGCAGTGCATTGAACAATACAGAGTTCTTCTTCCATGTAGGTGCGTTGCAGTGCAGTGTATTATACAGTACAGGGTGCTCCTTCCAGGTAGGTGCTGTGTAATACATTCTATTGTACAGCAGAGTGTGCTCCTTCAGGTTAGGTGCTGTGTAGTGCAGTTTATTGCACTGTGTGCTCTTTACAGGTAGGTCCAGTATAGTGCAGTTTATTGTACTATGTGTTCCTTCCAGGAGGTTGCTGTATAGTGTAATGTATTGTACAGTACAGTATGTTCCTTCAGGTAGGTGCTGTTAGTGCAGTGCATTGTACAGTTCCTTGTGTTCCTTCCAGGTAGGTGCTGTGTAATGCAGTGTATTCAACAGTGTGGTTCTCCCATGTAGGTGCTGTGCGGTGTAGTGTATTCTACAGTGCAATTTGCTCCTTCTAGTTAGGTGCTGTATAGTGCTGTGTAATGCACAGTACAGTGTGCTCCTACCAGTAGGTGCTGTATAGTGCTGTGTAATGCACAGTACAGTGCGCTCCTTCCAGATAGGTGCTGTGTAGTGCAGGTTAATGGACAGTACAATGTGGTCGTTCCAGGTAGGTACTGTGTAGTGCAGTGTATTGTGTAGTCTGCTCCTTCCAGGTAGAAGCTGTGTAGTGCAGTGTATTGTACTGTGTGCTCCATCCAGGTGGGTGAGGTGTAGTGCAGTTTATTGTACAGAACAGTGTGTTTCTTCCAGGTAGGTGCTATGTAGTGCAGTGTATTTTACAGTAGAGTGGGCTCCAAACCAGATAGCTGCTGTTAGGCCAGTGTATTTTGCAGTAAAGCTTGCTCCTTCCAGGTAGGTCTGCTGTAGTGCAGTGTATTGTACAATACAGTGTGCTCCTTTAAGGTAGTTGCAGTGCAGTGCAATGTATTCTACAGTGTGCTCCATCTAGGAAGGTGCTGTGTAGTGTACTGTGTTGTACAGTACAGTATGCTCCTTCTAGGTAGGTGCAGTTAGTGCAGTGTGTTGTTCAGTACAGTGTTCACTATCCAGGTAGGTGCTGTTTAGTGCAGTGTATTGCTCAGTGTGCTCTTTACATGGAGGTGCAGTATAGTGCAGTTTATTGTACTATGTGTTCCTTCCAGGTAGGTGTTGTGTAGTGCAATGTATTGTACAGTACAGTGTGCTTCTTCCAGTTAGGTGCAGTGGATTCTACAGTGTGTCCTTCCACGTAGGTGTTGTATCGTGCAGTGTACTGTGTGCACACTGTAGGCAGGTGCTGTGTAGTGCAGTGCACTCTACAGTGTGGTCCTTCCATGTAGGTGCTGTGCAGTGTAGTGTATTGTAGAGTGCGGTGTGCTCCTTCCAGGTAGATGCTGTATACTGCAGTGTAATGTACTGTACAGTCTGCTCCTTCCAGGTAGGTGCTGTGTAGTGAAATGTACTTTACTATTTGCACCCTCCAGGTAGGTGCGGTGAAGTGCAGTGTATTCTAGAATGTGCTCCTTCCAGGTAGGTGCTGTGTAGTGCAGTGTATTGTACAGTACAGTATGCTCCTTCCAGGTAGGTGCTGTGCAGTGTATTGCACAGTACAGTGTGCTCCTTCCAGGTAGGTGCTGTGTAGTGCAGTGTTTTCTACAGTGTGGTCCTTCCAGGTAGGTGCTGTGTAGTGCATTGTATTGTACAGTACAATGTGCTCCTTCCAGGTAGGTGCTGTGTAATGCAGAGTATTCTACAGTATAGTGTGCTCATACCAGGTAGGTGCTGTCAGTGCAGTGTATTGTACAGAACAGTGTGCTCCTTCCAGGTAGGTGCTGCTTAGTGCAGTGTATTCTACAGTGTGGTCCTTCCAGGTAGGTGCTGTATAGTGCTGTGTAATGCACAGTACAGTGTGCTCGTTCCAGGTAGGTGCTGTGCAGTGCAGTGTATTGTATAGTATGCTCCTTCGAGGTAGAAGCTCTGTAGTGCAGTGTATTGTACAGTACAGTGAGCTCCTTCCAGGTAGGTGCTCTGTAGTGCAGTGTATTTAACAGCACAGTGTGCTCCTAACCAGGGAGGTGCTGTTAGGCCAGTGTATTGTAGAGTACAGTCTGCTCCTTCCAGGTAGGAGGGGTGTAGTGCAGTGTATTGTACAGTACAGTGTGCTCCTTCCAGAAGGTGCTGTGTAGTGCAGTTGATTGTACAGTACAGTGTGCTCCTAACCAGGTAGGTGCTGTTACGCCATTGTATTGTGCAGTACAGTGTACTCCTTCCAGGTAGGTGTGGTGTAATGTAGTGTATTGTACATTACAGTGTGCTCCATCCAGATAATTGCTGTGTAGTGCAGTGTATTCTACAGTGTGGTCCTTCCATGTAGGTGCTGTGCAGTGTACTGTATTGTACAGTACAGTGTGCTATTTTCATGTAGGTGCTGTATAATGCAGTGTAATGTACAGTACAGTGTGCTCTTTCCAGGTAGGTGCTGTGTAGTGCAGTGTATTGTGTAGTCTGCTCCTTCCAGGTAGAAGCAGTGTAGTGCTATGTATTGTGCTGTGTGCTCCCTCCAGGTAGGTGCGGAGCAGTGCAGTGTACTCTACAGTACGTTGAGCTCCTTCCAGGTAGGTGCTGTGTAGTGCAGTGTATTGTATAGTACAGTGTGCTCCTTCCAGGCAGGTGCTGTGTAGTGCAGTGTATTGTACAGTGCGCTCCTTCAAAGTAGGTGCTGTGTTGTGTAGTGCAGTGTATTCTACAGTCTGCTTCTTCAAAGGAAGATGCTGTGTAGTGCAGTCTTTTGTACTGTGTGCTCCTTCCAGGTAGGTGCGGTGTAGTGCAGTGTATTGTAGAGTGCAGTGTGCTCCTTCCAGGTAGGTGCTGCGTAGTGCAGTGTATTGTACAGTGTGCTCCTAACCAGGTAGGTGCTGTTAGCCCAGTGTACTGTGCAGTACAGTGTGCTCCTTCCAGGTAGGTGTGGTGTAGTGCAGTGTATTGTAAAGTGCAGTGTGCTCCTTCCAGGTATGTAATGTGTAGTGCAGTGTATTCTACAGTACAGTGTGCTCCTTCTATAGTGCATTGTATTGTACAGTGTGCCTCTTCCAGGTAGGTGCTGTGTAGTGCAGTGTATTGTACAGTACAGTGTGCTTCTAGCAGGTAGGTTCAGTGTAGCACAGAGTATTGAATAGTACAGTGGGCTCCTTCCAGGTAGGACCAGTGAAGTGCAGTGTATTGTATAGTCTGCTCCTTCCAGGTAGGTGCTGTGTAGTTCAGTGTACAGTACAGTGTGCTACTTTTAGGTAGGTGTGGTGCAGTGAAGTGTATTGTACAGTACAATGTGCTCCTTCCAGGTAGGTGCGGCGTAGTGCAGTGTATTGTATAGTACAGTGTGCTCCTTCCAGGGGTAGGTGTTGTTAGTGCATTGTATTGCACAGTAAAGTGTGCTTCTTCCAGGTTACTGCAGTGTAGTACCGTGTTTTCTACAGTGTGGTCCTTCAAGGTAGGTTCTGTATAGTGCATTGTACAGTACAGTCTGCTCCTTCCAGGTAGGTGTTGTGTAGTGCAGTGTATTCTACAGTACAGTGGGCTCCTTCCATAGTGCAGTGTATAGTACAGTGTGCTCCTTCGAGGTATGTGCTGTGTAGTGCAGTGCATTGTACAGTACAGTGTGCTCCTTCCAGGTGGATTCCATGTAGTGCAGTGTAAATCACTGTGTGCTCCTTCCCGGTAGGTGCGGCGTAGTGCAGTGTATTGCACAGTACAGTGTGGTCCTTCCAGCTAAGTGCTCTGTAGTGCAGTGTATTGCCCAGTGTGCTCTTTACAGGTAGGTGAAGTGTAGTTCAGTTTATTGTACTATGTGTTCCTTCCAGGTAGCTGCTGTGTAGTGCAGCGTATTGTACATTACAGTGTGCTCCTTCCAGGTAAGTGTTGTTAGTGTAGTGTATTGTACAGTAAAGTGTGCTCCTTCCAGGTAGGTGCTGTATAGTGCAGTGTTTTCTACACTGTGGTCCTTCCAGGTAGGTGCTGTGTAGTGCAGTGTATTGTGCAGTATAGTTTGCTCCTTCCAGGTAGGTGCTATGTAGTACAGTGTATTGCACAGTGTGTTCTTTACAGGTAGGTGCAGTACAGTTCAGTTTATTTTAGTATGTGCTCCTTCCAGGTAGGTGTTGTGTAGTGCAGTGTATTGTACAGTAAAGCGTGATCCTTCCAGGTAGCTGCTGTGTAGTACAGTGTTTTCTACAGTCTCTTCCCTCCAGGTAGGTGTTGTGTAGTGCAGTGTATTGTACAGTACAGCGTGCACCTTCCAGGTAGATGCTGTGTAGTGCAGTGTGTTCTATACTGTCGTCCTTCCAGTTAGGTGCTGTGTAGTGCAGTGTATTGTACAGTAAAGTGTGATCCTTCCAAGTAGATGCTGTGTAGTGCAGTATATTACTCAGTGTGCTCTTAACATTTAGGTGCCGTATAATGCTGTTTATTGTACTATGTGTTCATTCCAGGTAGGGGCTATGTAGTGCAGTGTATTATACAGTACAGTGTGCTCCTAGGTAGGTGCTGTGTAGTGCAGTATATTGCTAGTGTGCTCTTTGTATATAGGTGCAGTATACTGCAGTTTCGTGTACTATGCGTTCCTTGCAGGTAGGTGCTGTGTAGTGCAGTGTATTGTACAGTACAGTGTGCTCCTTCCAGGTAGGTGCAGTGTATTCTACAGTGTGGTCTTTGCAGGTAGGTGCTGTGTAGTGCAGTGTATTGTACAGTACAGTGTGCTTCTAGCAGGTAGGTGCAGTGTAGCACAGAGTATTGAATAGTACAGTGTGCTCCTTCCAGGTAGGACCAGTGAAGTGCAGTGTATTGAATAGTCTGCTCCTTCCAGGTAGGTGCTGTGTAGTACAGTGTACAGTACAGTGTGCTCCTTTTAGGTAGGTGTGGTGCAGTGAAGTGTATTGTACAGTACAATGTGCTCCTTCCAGGTAGGTGCGGTGTAGTGCAGTGTATTGTATAGTACAGTGTGCTCCTTCCAGGGGTAGGTGTTGTTAGTGCATTGTATTGCACAGTAAAGTGTGCTTCTTCCAGGTTACTGCAGTGTAGTACAGTGTTTTCTACAGTGTGGTCCTTCAAGGTCGGTTCTGTATAGTGCATTGTGCAGTACAGTCTGCTCCTTCCAGGTAGGTGTTGTGTAGTGCAGTGTATTCTACAGTACAGTGGGCTCCTTCCATAGTGCAGTGTATAGTACAGTGTGCTCCTTCGAGGTATGTGATGTGTAGTGCAGTGCATTGTACAGTACAGTGTGCTCCTTCCAGGTGGATTCCATGTAGTGCAGTGTAAATCACTGTGTGCTCCTTCCCGGTAGGTGCGGCGTAGTGCAGTGTATTGCACAGTACAGTGTGGTCCTTCCAGCTAAGTACTCTGTAGTGCAGTGTATTGCCCAGTGTGCTCTTTACAGGTAGGTGAAGTGTAGTTCAGTTTATTGTACTATGTGTTCCTTCCAGGTAGCTGCTGTGTAGTGCAGCGTATTGTACATTACAGTGTGCTCCTTCCAGGTAAGTGTTGTTAGTGTAGTGTATTGTACAGTAAAGTGTGCTCCTTCCAGGTAGGTGCTGTGTAGTGCAGTGTTTTCTACACTGTGGTCCTTCCAGGTAGGTGCTGTGTAGTGCAGTGTATTGTGCAGTATAGTTTGCTCCTTCCAGGTAGGTGCTATGTAGTGCAGTGTATTGCACAGTGTGTTCTTTACAGGTAGGTGCAGTACAGTTCAGTTTATTTTAGTATGTGCTCCTTCCAGGTAGGTGTTGTGTAGTGCAGTGTATTGTACAGTAAAGTGTGATCCTTCCAGGTAGCTGCTGTGTAGTACAGTGTTTTCTACAGTCTGTTCCCTCCAGGTAGGTGTTGTGTAGTGCAGTGTATTGTACAGTACAGCATGCACCTTCCAGGTAGATGCTGTGTAGTGCAGTGTGTTCTACACTGTCGTCCTTCCAGTTAGGTGCTGTGTAGTACAGTGTATTGTACAGTGCAGTGTGATCCTTCCAAGTAGATGCTGTGTAGTGCAGTATATTACTCAGTGTGCTCTTTACATTTAGGTGCCGTATAATGCTGTTTATTGTACTATGTGTTCATTCCAGGTAGGGGCTATGTAGTGCAGTGTATTATACAGTACAGTGTGCTCCTTCTAGGTAGGTGCTGTGTAGTGCAGTATATTGCTAGTGTGCTCTTTGTATGTAGGTGCAGTATACTGCAGTTTAGTGTACTATGCGTTCCTTGCAGGTAGGTGCTGTGTTTTGCAGTGTATTGTACAGTACAGTGTGCTCCTTCCAGGTAGGTGCAGTGTATTCTACAGTCTGGTCTTTGCAGGTAGGTGCTGTGTAGTGCAGTGTATTGTACAGTACAGTGTTCTCCTTTCAAGTAGATGCTGTGTAGTGCAGTATATTACTCAGTGTGCTCTTCACATTTAGGTGCAGTATAATGCAGTTTATTGTACTATGTGTTCATTCCAGGTAGGGGCTGTGTAGTGCAGTGTATTATACAGTACAGTGTGCTCCTTCTAGGTAGGTGCTATGTAGTGCAATATATTGCTCAGTGAGCTCTTTACATGGAGGTGCAGGATAGTTTAGTGTAATATGGGCCAGATGTAGGTAGGTTGAAAATTGCGACTTGCTATTTGCGAGTCCGTGCGACTCGCAAATTGCAAGTCACAATTTGGTATGCAGAAAGGTGTCTCAGACACCTTCTGCAACTCGCAATGGGGTCGCAAAGACCCACCTCATTAATATTAATGAGGTGGGTCGCAGTTTGCAACCCCATTGCGAGTATGGGCACTCACGGGGATGGTGGCCTGCTGGAGACAGCAGACCACCATGTCCGTGACTGCTTTTTAATAAAGCAGTTTTTTTGTTTTTGTTGTCCTTAGTGCAGTGCATTGTACAGTACAGTGTGCTCCCTCCAGGTAGGTGCTGTGTAGTGCAGTGTATTGTACAGTTTGCTCCTTCCAGGTAGGTGCTGTGCAGTGCAGTGTATTGTACAGTGCGGTCCTTCCAGGTAGGTGTTGTGTAGTGCAGTGTACTGTACAGTGCAGTGTGCTCCTTCTAGACAGGTGCTGTATAGTTTTGCCTCCTGTCAATAACCTGAATATAAAATATAAATAACATGTATATAGCTTTAAATCTCTAACTCTGAGTCTCTTCCCTGCAGTGATGTTGACTCTGGATCCAGACACAGCACATCCTGAGCTCCTCCTGGCTGAGGGGGGGAGACGTGTGAGAGGGACATGGACAGCACAGCCCCTGCCGGACACCCCCAAGAGATTCACCTCCTCAACCTGTGTGCTGGGGAGCGAGGGCTTCACCTCAGGCAGACATTACTGGGAGGTGCAGCTGCTGCAGGAGGGGGTGGGATGGCGTTTGGGGGTCGCAGCAGAGTCTGTGGAGAGGAAGGGAGGGGTCACATGGTCACCTGAGGGGGGAGTCTGGACTGTGCAGAGGAGGGAGTGGGGTCAGTACACAGCTCGCACCTCCCCTTGTGAGAGGCCCCTGAAGCTGGGGATGTATCTGGACTACGAGGGGGGGCGGCTGTCCCTGTACAATGCGGACTCCATGGAGCTTCTCTACACTTTCCCCCGGACCCGCTTCACCCGCAGGCTCTTCCCCATCTTCAGTCTCTGGTGGGGGGCGGAGCTGAGGATGGTGTAGGGGCTGCAGGGGGGAAGGGCTGTGACTCCTGTGGGGGGAGGGGTTTTGACTCCAGTGCCTGAGTTAGGGGGTGGGAGGGGTGGGGGGTGACGTTCCATCTTCCAGCTCAGATTTAACCCCTTCTGCTCCTGATTCTTTATTTTATTAACTTTCAGCACTGACTCCCTGAGCACACCTGACTCCAAATACAGGCACTATTGATTCCTGTCACAGGCACTGGTGGCTCAATTTCAAATAATACTGATTCCACATACAGGCACTACCTACTCCAGTCACAGGTACTACCGATTCTAGTCACAGGCACTTCTGTCTGAATAATGATAATGATGGCTCAAGGCACTCAAGGCACAGGCACTGCTAGCTCATTTATAGATAACCCTAACTTCAAATTCAGGTATTGCTTACTAAAGATGGGCACTACTGATGTGAAACACCATCACTGCATATTCCAAAAACAGGCACTGCTTACTCAAATACAGATAACAGGCACAGACTCATGTCACAGGCACTCCAGACTCCAACCACATGCACTGCTAACTCAGAGCACTTCTGAATCCAAGCACAGATACACCTGACTCCGGGCACAGGCACTGCTAGCTCCAAGCACAGGCACTGCTGATTCAAAACTCAACTACTGCTGATTCAAAGTGGGCACCGTTGATTCCAGTTACTGGCGCTGCTTGTTCAATACACAGGCACTGCTGACTCCTTTTCATCTAATGTGAGCTTCAAGAACAGGCACTGCTGACTCCACACACATGGACTACTGTTGTAGAACACTTTTGCTGTTTACTCCACAAACAGGCACTGCTCACACATAACTCCAACTGCAATCATAGGAACTCCTGAGGCATTGCTGACCAATTTTACTGACACTGCCTATTCAGTGACTAGGCACTACTGACTCCAAGCACATGCTCTTCTGATGTAAAACACTCTCACAGCTTACTTCGCAAACAGATACTGTTCACTTAATTACAGGTAACCCAGACTCCAAGCACAGGCACTGCTGACTCCAACTACAATCATTCCACTGGCACAGGCACTGCTGATTACAGTTCTGCTAATGCTGACTCCAACCGCACACTGCTGATGAAAGAAACAAATACCTCTGATTCAAAACACAGAAACTAATGTTTCCAGTTATAGGCACTGTTCATTCAAAATAGGTACTGCTCATGCAGGCTCTACTGACGTCAACCTCAGGCACTGTTAAGTTAAAGTACAAGTACTGTTGACTCCAAAGACAGGCACTGCTGACTCAATTTCAGATAACCCTCAAGTCATAGTCCATCCAGACTCCAAGAACAGGCACTGCTCAGTCAGTTATACACAGTTTTTACAACAAGCACAGAACACCACTGTTTCCAGTGCATCTAATACTGACTCCCAAGCATAGGTACTGCTGCCTCAGTTACAGTTAACCCTGATTCTTAATACAGGCACTGCTAACTCGAAACACAGACACTACTGACTCCACACAATGACACTTGACTCTAAGCCCAGCCACTTCTCTTTCAAATCACAGCTAATGCTGACTGCAAATACAGTCAATGCCAAACATGGGCACTACTGACATGAAATACTGTCACTGCTTAATCCACAAACTGGCACTGTTCACTCAATAAAAGATGATCTCAGACCAAATGCTGGTACTGGCAACTCCATTCACAGGCACTGCTATCTCCAAGCATGGCAGTTCTGTCTCCAAGCTTGATAACAGGCACTACTGTCTCCAAGCATGAGCACTACAGACATTCCCAACTTCAAACACAGGCGCTGCTTATTCAAAACACAGGTATTGCTGACTCCATTATAGCTAACATTGACTTCAAACACAGGCACTTCTGGCTCCAAACAGGAACTGAGAACTCCAAGCACAGGCACTTCTCACTAAATTATAAATAATCCTTATTCCATAAACAGACACTCATGACTCTGGTATTCCTTGTGCTCATTCCAGGCATATGCCCTGCTCACTGAATTGCAGGTAATCCTGATTCCATTCACAGGCACTGCTGACTGCAAGACGAGGAAATCCTAATTTTAAATGCAGGCAGTGTTGACTCATTACAGATATTGTTGCCTCCAAGGCCAAGGCCACAAATACTGTTGAGCCACAGTTCCAGTTTACTCCATGAACAGGCACTGCTCAGTTTGTTACAGCTAACCTTGGCTCCAGGCATGAGTACTACAGACTCCTATCACAGGCATTCTTGACTCTAAAGACAGACACTGCTAACTCCAATCATGTTTTTCTCGAAGTAAAACCACTGCTAACTTGTGGCAGGCACTGCTGACTCCAAGCATTGGCACTGCTGATTCAGACACAGAAACTGCTGCCTTAAGTCATGGGCACTGCTCATTCAAAAGAGTCAAGGCTTACTCCAAGCACACACGCTGCTACCTCAATTCTAAATAATTCTTACTCCAAGCACAGGCACTGCTGACTCTGATACACTTATTGCTCACTCAAAGCATGGGCACTGAAAAATAAATTACAAGTAATCCTGATTCCAGACACAGGCTCTGCGGACTGAAAGCTGAGGCACTTCTGAGTATAAACAAAGGTAATGATGACTCCAATCACAATCATTCCTGTCTCATTACAGATAATGTTGACTCCAAGCCCAGAGGCTCCTGACTCCAAGCATAGGCACTAATGATGTAAAATAGTGTCACTGTTTACCTCATGAACAGTGTTAGAGGGAAATCTGTTAATAAAATAAGACGATCAATTTGACACAGCAATATAGGTTTAATCGATTTTCAGCTGGGAACGACAGGCAGTCTCAACATAGAGGCCATGACTGAAGTTCAAAGTTCTAGTTCACAAGCAGTGGCATTTATACTGTAAAAACAACACAAAACTGTGGTCACAAGTTCAGCATTGACCAAAGCAAGAACAAGCAGTACAGATAAGATAATAAGGGAGAGGTACCTCTCGAAAAGAGCACGTGCGCGATTATTGGTCGCCTCATGGGTGGGTAAGTAACATTGACGTCATTCAACATATCTATCTTTCTGCACGACAAGTGATTATATGTTACATGATTCTCATGGTAGCCCTGCCTTGTGCAAATGCTTTTCTGACCCTTACACAGTTCCCCTCACCAAGATATGAATGACTTGTGGTTTTTAGGACCCTTGCGCTAAGGCAGGATACACCCTTTTGTTTCACCCTGTACATGCTAAGTGAAGATTTTGAGAGCGACAGTTGGTGCAGCTCCAAAGAAAAACTCTCATTCTAATGTGGCTTGGGCCTCTCATGTTTTTCACCACAGCTAACTTAACAATACAGCATGTGTATAAGTTTCCTAAGTAATAAATGTTTGTTTGTCCTAAATATGACCTGCCTTTTCTATTGAACCCACAGTCTGTCTTTTTTAGCATGTCATGTATTAAGCCTTTCACTACTTACATTGGTTTACAACTCTCTAGCCTACAATGTTTGTATTGGGGTTTGGAAACTTATGTTTATATGTATGTGAGGTTTATGATGTGTTCCTATTCTTCCTACATCATTCCCCCCTCTAGTTGATTATTCAACAACTTTTCCTACCTTCCCATCTACTAATGAAACTAGGGGGATCACCACATACCCACTACTCTGTCCCTCCCAATTTAGCTGTCATCCTTTTGCAACATGCTTTATTACCTGAAAAATAAGACACATCAAGAGCAACAACACGATCAAAGGCTACAAGGCCTTGAACAACCCAGACATCCAGGACGGCACCCATTCGAACCAGCCCTCGAACCACCCATCTGGGGCACCCCCCTCTTCGATCATTTACTTTTGTAGATCATGCAATGTCTGAATGGCCTGAGTTAATCTCCCATTGTCTGCATCATTGGCTGGCACATAAGTACAACAGGCCAATCCAATCTTCTTACACACCCCTCCTTCCACGGCCGTCATTAAATCAAGTACATATCTGTGTTGCATTACCATAAGCCTAAGGCCTCGGAGTTCTTCCTTGATAGCATTGAACCCATCTTCATTTGCATTTATGGTCTTCATCAATTCAAAGCACGTGATCTGCAGCCAGCGTGCAGTTGCTTTCGCCTGAATAAATGGTAGGATGGTAGCCCTGCCTTGTGCAAATGCTTTTCTGACCCTTACACAGTTCCCCTCACCAAGATATGAATGACTTGTGGTTTTTAGTACCCTTGCACTAAGGCAGGATACACCCTTTTGTTTCACCCTGTATGTGCTAAGTGAAGATTTTGAGAGCGACAGTTGGTGCAGCTCCAAAGAAAAACTCTCATTCTAATGTGGCTTGGGCCTCTTGTGTTTTTCAGCACAGCTAACTTAACAATACAGCATGTGTATAAGTTTCCTAAGTAATAAATGTTTGTTTGTCCTAAATATGACCTGCCTTTTCTATTGAACCCACAGTCTGTCTTTTTTAGCATGTCATGTATTAAGCCTTTCACTACTTACATTGGTTTACAACTCTCTAGCCTACAATGTTTGTATTGGGGTTTGGAAACTTATGTTTATATGTATGTGATGTATATGATGTGTTCCTATTCTTCCTACATCATTCCCCCCTCTAGTTGATTATTCAACTACTTTTCCTACCTTCCAAACTACTAATGAAACTAGGGGGATCACCACATACCCACTACTCTGTCCCTCCCAATTTAGCTGTCATCCTTTTGCAACATGCTTTATTACCTGAAAAATAAGACACATCAAGAGCAACAACACGATCAAAGGCAACAAGGCCTTGAACAACCCCGACATCCAGGACGGCACCCATTCGAACCAGCCCTCGAACCACCCATCTGGGGCACCCCCCTCATCGATCATTTTCTTTTGCAGATCATGCAATATCTGAATGGCCTGAGTTAATCTCCCATTGTCCGCATCATTGGCTGGCACATAAGTACAACAGGCCGATCCAATCGTCTTACACACCCCTCCTTCCACGGCCGTCATTAAATCAAGTACATATCTGTGTTGCATTACCATCAGCCTAAGGGCTCGGAGTTCTTCCTTGATAGCATTGAACCCATCTGCAGTTGCATTTATGGTCTTCATCAATTCAAAGTGCGTGATCTGCAGCCAGCTTGCAGTTGCTTTCGCCTGAATAAATGGTAGGATGCTACCAAAAAAGATTTGGGCATCATTAAATAGTCTATGTTCCTGTGGAACGTCTTTCACACTGCAGTACCAAAATACTCAGCAGCTCTTTTTGTCCGGTAATGGTGAAGCAAAGTTGTTGGACGGCTCATGGGATGGTCATGTAACTGAGAGATGTCCACACCTGGTATCACCAGGGAGGGAGTGGGCAAAGTCACTAGGGAGCAGAGGCCATTCCAGTTCGGGGGTAGTTGTATGTGGAGTCGGGCCCCACACATCCAGTAGTGATCCATCAGGCTGGAGGTGCCACCCTGCATATCAGCGTTGTAGGTGGTGATGTTGCAGTTGAGGTTACTCCCCACCTTCACTGCCCCATTCCCTCTGAAACAAAAAAGAAAACTGTATTAATTTCATTGCTATTCTAGGGTGTATGGTAGTTCCTGTCCATTTATATCTCTGTCTGTTCGCATCCCATATTTCCTGACATTGGCCTATTATCTTATTAAAGATCATCATGTTTTTCTCGAAGTAAAACCACTGCTAACTTGTGGCAGGCACTGCTGACTCCAAGCATTGGCACTGCTGATTCAGACACAGAAACTGCTGCCTTAAGTCATGGGCACTGCTCATTCAAAAGAGTCAAGGCTTACTCCAAGCACACACGCTGCTACCTCAATTCTAAATAATTCTTACTCCAAGCACAGGCACTGCTGACTCTGATACACTTATTGCTCACTCAAAGCATGGGCACTGAAAAATAAATTACAAGTAATCCTGATTCCAGACACAGGCTCTGCTGACTGAAAGCTGAGGCACTTCTGAGTATAAACAAAGGTAATGATGACTCCAATCACAATCATTCCTGTCTCATTACAGATAATGTTGACTCCAAGCCCAGAGGCTCCTGACTCCAAGCATAGGCACTAATGATGTAAAATAGTGTCACTGTTTACCTCATGAACAGTGTTAGAGGGAAATCTGTTAATAAAATAAGACGATCAATTTGACACAGCAATATAGGTTTAATCGATTTTCAGCTGGGAACGACAGGCAGTCTCAACATAGAGGCCATGACTGAAGTTCAAAGTTCTAGTTCACAAGCAGTGGCATTTATACTGTAAAAACAACACAAAACTGTGGTCACAAGTTCAGCATTGACCAAAGCAAGAACAAGCAGTACAGATAAGATAATAAGGGAGAGGTACCTCTCGAAAAGAGCACGTGCGCGATTATTGGTCGCCTCATGGGTGGGTAAGTAACATTGACGTCATTCAACATATCTATCTTTCTGCACGACAAGTGATTATATGTTACATGATTCTCATGGTAGCCCTGCCTTGTGCAAATGCTTTTCTGACCCTTACACAGTTCCCCTCACCAAGATATGAATGACTTGTGGTTTTTAGGACCCTTGCGCTAAGGCAGGATACACCCTTTTGTTTCACCCTGTACATGCTAAGTGAAGATTTGGAGAGCGACAGTTGGTGCAGCTCCAAAGAAAAACTCTCATTCTAATGTGGCTTGGGCCTCTCATGTTTTTCACCACAGCTAACTTAACAATACAGCATGTGTATGAGTTTCCTAAGTAATAAATGTTTGTTTGTCCTAAATATGACCTGCCTTTTCTATTGAACCCACAGTCTGTCTTTTTTAGCATGTCATGTATTAAGCCTTTCACTACTTACATTGGTTTACAACTCTCTAGCCTACAATGTTTGTATTGGGGTTTGGAAACTTATGTTTATATGTATGTGATGTATATGATGTGTTCCTATTCTTCCTACATCATTCCCCCCTCTAGTTGATTATTCAACTACTTTTCCTACCTTCCAAACTACTAATGAAACTAGGGGGATCACCACATACCCACTACTCTGCCTACTCATTGCCAAGGAAAGATCGCGCACACAGCTGATCTTGAATCTCAAAGCTTAACTGCCAGGAATGAATTGCGCGTCTTGCCGATTCGAATGCCACCATGCAAATGCCAAGAAATGGTCGCGCACACTGAATATCAAGAGTTAAATGCGAGGAATTAATTGCACATCTTGCCGATTCGAATGCCACCATGCAAATGCCAAGAAATGGCCGCGCACACTGAATATCAAGAGTTATATGCCAGAATGAATCACGCGTCTTGCCGATTCGAATGCCACCGTTCAAATGCCAATAAATGGTCGCGCACACCTGAATATCAAGAGTAAAATGCCAAAAATGAATTGCGCATCTTGCCGATTCGAATGCCACCATGTAAATGCCACCAAATGGTCGCTCACACTGAATATCAAGAGTTAAATGCCAGGAATGAATCGCGCGTCTTGCTGTTTCGAATGCCAATATGCAAATGTCAAGAAATGGTCGCGCACACTTTTGCCGACCCGAATATCAAGGGTTAAATGCCTAGAATGAATCATGCGTCTTGCCGATTCGGATACCAACATGCAAATGCCAGGAAATGATCGCGCACATGGTTGCAGACCCAAAAATCAAAAGTCAAATGGCAAGAATGAATTGCGCGTCTTGCCGATTCGAGACACGAGTATGCAAATGGCAAAAGAAACAAGCACATTCACACGCCCAAGGTTTTGCAATGAAAGCTAGGCCCAAAACTCTAATGGCTTTGAAAACGGGGTCGGGGGCCCAGCTCGACCTCCGTCTTACCGCCCTGTTCAAGGAACACCAATACACTGTATGGCAAGGTCTGGAAAGTCAATGTAGGCCTCAAGGAGAGGAGCTCAGGAAGTTGCTGCTGCTCTGCACCGGGACCTCTGAATAGTGAGCACGTGGAGCTTGGCTGACTCCCTTATATAGAGTCAAGCCCAGCCCACAAACCACACCCAGTCATACTGCAGGGAAAGCTTCTAGAAGGCCCTGGAAAGGGACCACACCCTGACACACTCTGAAAGCCTGCAGCAATACATTGCAAATGAACAGTATTTGCAAGCACCTTGAATAAAAATCTTCACGATTAAACTCTGCAATGCAAAAGGTTAATAAACTGCACATAAACATAAAGCATGAATTACGCTCTTTAATAAGGGCTGGGTTTTTGCATTCCAGTCGCACGTAGAGCGCGCACTGCCCTGATATTGACAGTACTCTCCTCTCCCAAACACGCTCTAAGGCCTGGTTTGCCCGGATTGAGATGATGAAAACGTCTCACAAGTAGTGGAGCATGAATATCAGATGCGGAAACCCATTGTAGATGTTGGAAATGGCCCTTCTGCAGGGTTATCCCCAGACTTTTTGCCTTCCTCCTTCTCTTTTTCTGACCTCATTTTTGCTGGCTTTTAAACTCTGTGCACTTTACCACTGCTAACCAG
The DNA here is from genome assembly GCF_031143425.1 of Pleurodeles waltl. Taxonomy (NCBI): domain Eukaryota; kingdom Metazoa; phylum Chordata; class Amphibia; order Caudata; family Salamandridae; genus Pleurodeles; species Pleurodeles waltl. Next base: position 1,259,540 of record NW_027150408.1, on the reverse strand, counting down.
TGCTAAAGTGCATATGCTCTCTCCCTTTAAACATGGTAAAATTGAATCATACCCAATTGGACTATTTAATTTACCTATAAGTCCCTAGTAATGTGCACTGTATGTGCCCAGGGCCTGTAGATTAAATGCTACTAGTGGGCCTGCAGCACTGGTTGTGCCACCCACTTAAGTAGCCCCTTAACCTTGTCTCAGGCCTGCCATTGCAAGGCCGGCGTGTGCAGTTTCACTACCACTTTGACTTGGCATTTAAAAGTACTTGCCAAGCCTAAAACTCCCCTTTTTCTACATATAAGCCACCCCTAATGTGTGCTCTAGGTAACCCCTAGAGTAGGGTGCTGTGTGGGTAAAAGGCAGGACATGTACCTGTGTAGTTTATATGTCCTGGTAGTGTACTGCAGAAGGGCCATTTCCAACAACTACAAATTCGTTTTTACACTACTGTGAGGCCTGCTCCCTTCATAGGCTAACATTTGGGCTGCCTTCATACATTGTTGAAGTGGCAGCTTCTGATCTGAAAGGAGCAGGAAGGTCATATTTAGTATGGCCAGAATGGTAATACAAAATCCTGCTGACTGGTGAAGTCGGATTTAGTATTATTATTCTAGAAATGCCACTTTTAGAAAGTGAGCATTTCTTTGCACTTAAATCTTTCTGTGCCTTACAATCCACGTCTGGCTAGGTTTAGTTGACAGCTCCTTGTGCATTCACTCAGAAACACCCCAAACACAGGGTACTCAGCCTCACTTGCATACATCTGCATTTTGAATGGGTCTTCCTGGGCTGGGAGGGTGGAGGGCCTGCTCTCACACAAAGGACTGCCACACCCCCTACTGGGACCCTGGCAGACAGGATTGAACCGAAAGGGGACCTGGTGCACTTCTAAGCAACTCTTTGAAGTCTCCCCCACTTCAAAGGCACATTTGGGTATAAAACAGGGCCTCTGCCCTACCACCTCAGACACTTGCTGGAGAAGAAACCTGAACCAGAACCTGCATCCTACTAAGAACTGCCTGGCTGCCTAAAGGACTCACCTGACTGCTTTCTACAAAGGACTGCTGCCTTGCTGTTGCCCTGCTGCCTTGCTGAGCTCTTGCCTTGCTGCTGAAGTGCTCTCCAAGGGCTTGGATAGAGCTTGCCTCCTGTTCCCTGAAGTCTCAGGACCAAAAAGACTTCTCTTTCTCATTTGGACGCCTTGTGCGAAAAATTTGCCGCACAGCTTGCTCCGCTGTGAAAAATTCACCGCACGCCGATCCAGAAAGACGCCGCTCGACGCGACGGCTGCAGTGCAACCGGAACGTCGACGCACGGCCTCGCATGGACAACGCCCCCCGACTTCAGAAAGGAAATGGACGTGACGCCTGCCGTGAGAGAGAAGATTCCACGCACAGCCCATCGGAACGACCCGCAGCTGGAAAACAAGCCTAGGAATCCACGCACAGACCACGGGACATCTGGTAATCCTGTGAACCACAGAAGGAGACTGTCCGCTCGTCGGAAAACGACACCCGACTTCCCAGCGTGAAAAATAACGACGCAAGTCCGCGTGTGAAGGGGCAAAACCGACACACACAACATTTTTCCACATATTTCCCCCTCTGCGGCCCTTTGCAGAGATTTTCCACTTTAAACCAGGTACTTTGTGCTTGAAAGAGACTTTGGCCCTCATTCCAACCTTGGCGGGCGGTGTTAAAGCGGTGGCCATACCGCCGACAGGCTGGCGGTCTAAAAAATGGAATTCTGACCCTGGCGGTAACCGCCAACAGAGCCCGCCGCTTCAACACTCTGCCCGCCATGGCGGTACAAACAAACAGCCTGGCGGTCACCGCCAACAGCCCGGCGGGAGACAATGTACCGCCTACCCGATAACGACCCACCAATCCGCCACCTTTTCCGGGGCGGGAGCCCCGCCGATAAAAACACGGCGGAAACAGACTACAAACGGGAAAACGCTCACCTCAACACACTCCACGCGGAATTTCGAGAGCATGGAACCCGAGATACAGGTCCTCCCCGCACTCCTATACCTGCTCCTCTTCCAGGAGCACGCCCGGCGGCGCGGAAGACATCGGTGAGTACTGCACCTACGACACAGGGGAGGGAAAAAATTACCGGCACACACCCACCCACCCACACCCACTACACCACACACATCAATGCATTCCAACAGATCACTGTTACAACCCCCAAACCCCCCCCCCGAAATAATGCAAAGACCAAAGGAATCAAACAGGCGGATGTATTAAAAAATGGTCAGCAAATTGTTAAAGAAATAAATAAACTATATACACAATATTTACAGCCACTTTCAGTAGTCCACCGACTGTCCGTGGACCACGGGGTCCTAAGCAAATGGGCAAGGCCCAGTCCCAAAACAAGATCACCACGGAGAGAACACTGCAGGGGCATCAGATTGAAAAAAGGACAGGCACCTCAGGGGGAAGGGAAGGGGGGGCACCTCAGCCACTTGAGTACACGACGCCAGATCCACGAGGGGCCTCCATGACCACTGTCCCATCCTGGGGATTGCAAAGCCACAGTCTCAAAAGTCCTACAAGTGGGTGGCCTGCCCACTGGGCCATCCTGGGGAGTGCAAAGCCACAGTCTCAACAGTCCATACAGTGGGTGGCCTGCCCACTGGGCCATCCTGGGGAGAGCAAAGCCACAGTCTCAACAGTCCATACAGTGGGTGGCCTTCCCACTGGGCCATCCTGGGGAGAGCAAAGCCACAGTCTCAACAGTCCATACAGTGGGTGGCCTGCCCACTGGGCCATCCTGGGGAGTGCAAAGCCACAGTCTCAACAGTCCATACAGTGGGTGGCCTGCCCACTGGGCCATCCTGGGGAGTGCAAAGCCACAGTCTCAAAAGTCCATAACAGACTCCACTGGTACTGGAGGAGGCATGTTGCCCAGAGTACATCCTGCAGCCCTGCCCGAGACAGATCCTGCCCTGCCACGTCTGCCAAAGGGCCAGCGGTGCTTGACTTGAAGGGCCCTGTTCAGCGGTGCATGCCCAGTTCAGCGGTGCTTGCCCAGTTCAGCGGTGCTTGCCCAGTACAGCGGTGCATGCCCAGTACAGCGGTGCTTGCCCAGTACAGCGGTGCTTGCCCAGTTCAGCGGTGCTTGCCCAGTTCAGCGGTGCTTGCCCAGTACAGCGGTGCATGCCCAGTACAGCGGTGCTTGCCCAGTACAGCGGTGCTTGCCCAGTTCAGCGGTGCTTGCCCAGTTTAGCGGTGCATGCCCAGTACAGCGGTGCTTGCCCAGTTCAGCGGTGCTTGCCCAGTTCAGCGGTGCTTGAGACAGCGGTCCCCAGCGGAGCGGTGCTGGAGACGGCGGGGCCCTGTTCAGCGGTTCTTGAGACGGCGGGGCCCAGTTCAGCGGTGCTTGAGACGGCGGGGCCCTGTTCAGCGGTTCTTGAGACGGCGGGGCCCAGTTCAGCGGTGCTTGACTTGAAGGGCCCAGTTCAGCGGTTCTTGAGACGGCGGGGCCCTGTTCAGCGGTGCTTGAGACGGCGGGGGCCCTGTTCAGCGGTGCTTGAGACGGCGGTCCCCAGCGGAGCGGTGCTAGAGACGGCGGGGCCCTGTTCAGCGGTTCTTGAGATGGCGGGGCCCTGTTCAGCGGTGCTTGAGACGGCGGGGCCCTGTTCAGCGGTGCTTGAGACGGCGGGGCCCTGTTCAGCGGTGCTTGAGACGGCGGTCCCCAGCGGAGCGGTGCTGGAGACGGCGGGCCCTGTTCAGCGGTGCTTGACTTGAAGGGCCCAGTTCAGCGGTTCTTGAGACGGCGGGGCCCTGTTCAGCTGTGCTTGAGACGGCGGTCCCCAGCGGAGTGGTGCTGGAGACGGCGGGGCCCTGTTCAGCGGTTCTTGAGACGGCGGGGCCCAGTTCAGTGGTGCTTGAGACGGCGGGGCCCTGTTCAGCGGTTCTTGAGATGGCGGGCCCAGTTCAGCGGTGCTTGACTTGAAGGGCCCAGTTCAGCGGTGCTGGAGACGGCGCGGCCCTGTTCAGCGGTTCTTGAGAAGGCGGGGCCCTGTTCAGCGGTGCTTGAGACGGCGGGGCCCTGTTCAGCGGTGCTTGAGACGGCGGTCCCCAGCGGAGCGGTGCTGGAGACGGCGGGGCCCTGTTCAGCGGTTCTTGAGACGGCGGGGCCCTGTTCAGCGGTGCTTGAGACGGCGGTCCCCAGCGGAGCGGTGCTGGAGACGGCGGGGCCCTGTTCAGCGGTTCTTGAGACGGCGGGCCCTGTTCAGCGGTTCTTGAGACGGCGGGGCCCTGTTCAGCGGTGCTTGAGACGGCGGTCGTTCTATGGCCATCTGCCCATTGGCTGGTGGTGCCCTCCTGGGCAGCGGGGATGGGGCTCCTTCAATGCCCACCTGGGCTGTGGGTTGTGGGACCCTCCTGGGCAGCTGGGCTGGGTCCTCCCTGGGCAGCGGCAATGGTGGTGGTGGGGCCCTCCTGGGCAGCTGGGCTGGGTCCTCCCTGGGCAGCAGCAATGGTGGTGGTGGGGTCCTCCTGGGCAGCTGGGATGGGTCCTCCCTGGGCAGCGGGAATGTGTCCTCCCTGGGCAGCGGGCCTGCTGCCTGACTTCTCCGCCCTGCTGCCCTTGCCCTCCTTGCCTGAGGGTCTGTGGCCCTTTCCTCCCTTTGGAGCTGTGGCAGGTGACGGTGGCAGGGTAGTGTCCTTGGGGGCTGGTGACTCAGGGCTCCTGCGCCGGCCCTTCTGTCTTCTGCTCCTCTTCCCAGGGGGTGGGCTGCTTGTCCCCTTGCTGCTGGGCGAGGATCCGGACCTGGGAGCTGGGGGACTCCAAAACCCCTGCACCTTTGTCAAGGGTGCTGCAGGGCTGGTGGTGGCTGAGGTGCTCTTTTTAATCCTACGAGATGGAGGGGGGAGCTCAGGTTCAGGAAAGAGGTTAATTTGAGAGAGGAAAAGTTTCTTGGGACAATGGAGAGTGGTAGGTGCAGTGGGTATGGGAGTGGAGGAAGAGGATGTGGTTGTAGGTGAGTCAAGTTTGCTGTCTTTGGGTGCAGGTGCAGGAGCTGGAGGCTGTCGTGAGGTGGATGGCTGTTGGGTGGGTGGCTGCCTGCGTTTGTGTGGTGTGGAAGAGGGGGTGACAGACACACTGGGAGAGGACACAGGGGACGTGTATATGGCAGTGGGGGTGGTGACTGCACGTGTGCGGACTGTACTGGAGGGTGTGCTGGTGATGGAAACACTGACTGATGTTGGGGTGCATGAAGGTGTGAGTGTAGACGTCACAGGGAGGGAGGAGGGAGACGAGGAGGTGGGGGTCACAGAGGTGGTAGTGACTGTTGGCATGTCTGCATCTGGATGTTGCTTGGGTGAATGCTTGCGTGATCTGTGGTGCTTATGTTTGGATGAGCTGCTCTTGGGTGTTGAGGTGTGTGCAGGCTGGTCTGATGGTGTGGGTGGGACAGGCAGAGGAACAGGAGACTGGGAGGAGGGAGTTAGTAGAGGGAGGCTGGAGACAGGGACAATGGCTGCCATCAGTGCTGAGGCCAGAGCCTGGAACGATCGGTGTTGGGCAGCCTGACCCGAATGAATGCCCTCCAGGTATGCATTGCTGCGATGAACCTCCCTCTCCACCCCCTGGATGGCATTCAAAAGGGTAGACTGCCCAACAATGACCGTTCGGAGGAGGTCAATGACCTCCTCACTGAGGGCAGCAGGGGTAACTGGGGCAGGGCCTGAGGTGCCTGGGGCGAAGGAGATGCCTGCCTTGGTGTGCGAGCGGGCACGGGGCGAACGCTGAGGGGCTGCATGGAGGGCGGAGCTGGTGCGCTGGGTGGCGGCTGTACCTGTAAGTGCGGGGGGCACGGATGTTGCCACCACCGCAAGGGAGCTCCCTTCCGAGGACGTGTCCGTGTCGCTGCGGTCTCCAGTCGTCCCCGTTGTGGAGCTCCCCTCGCCCTCCGTCTCACTGGTCCAGTCTGACTCTGTGGCATGGCCCTCCTGCCATGTGAGATGCAGCTCCCTCCTGCCCCGATGCCACTTCTCCTCCGCCTGATGATGCTGATGCACACAAGCACAGAAAGACAAATAAAAAGGGGGGGGGGAGAGAAATAAAGAAATTTTGAGTGCATGGATTACCGCTACCGTTGGCGGACATGACAGACACAGATGCCCCCTGCACTAAGTTGCGCACTTGGGGTCCGCTACGCAATCCAAGGAACATGCCCTACACGCCTAGCGATGACAACTGCACACATAGATGACACAGGCCCAGGGATGGCTGTACTGGCACACTACTGAGGGGGGTGGATGGGGACACAGGGGCTTACGGATGGGCCTAGCCTACAGATTTCGCCCTGGCCTAGGGGGACCCACAGCCCTCCTCCCCCACCCAGACACCTCCACTGCGCGCCAACAGAGCAGATTGTGCTTGTACTCACCCCCTTGTGTCTGCTGTGCTGCCCTCACGCGCCCATCCAATTCAGGGTAGGCCACCGCCAGGATCCGGAACATCAGGGGGGTCAATTGACGGCTGGCACCCCGCCTACGTTGGGAGGCCATCCCCAGCAGAGACTCAGCGGTCTTCTTCGTCCCGCGGCGGATGTCCTCCCACCTCTTGCGGCAGTGGGTGCCCCGTCGATGGTGGACCCCCAGGGTCCGGACGTCCTTGGCGATGGCACGCCAAATCCCGATTTTCTCTTGGGCGCGGACCTATGTGACACGTACAGGGAGAGAGAAATACCAAGTTCAAGTTTGTCTGCGTTATCGTTGGCAGTGGCCCCCCGCCCCCCAGCCCCGCCATCCCCGCCATGTGCCCCCCAGCCCCGCCATGTGCCCCCCAGCCCCGCCATCCCCGCCATGTGCCCCCCAGCCCCGCCATCCCCGCCATGTGCCCCCCATCCCCGCCATGTGCCCCCCAGCCCCGCCATCCCCACCATGTGCCCCCCAGCCCCGCCATCCCCGCCATGTGCCCCCAGCCCCGCCATCCCCGCCATGTGCCCCCCAGCCCCGCCATGCCCGCCATGTGCCCCCCCAGCCCCGCCATGTGGCCCCCAGCCCCCCAAGCCAGCCAGTGGCCACAAATCCATATTGAAGTTTACTCACTTGTTGGTCTGGAGTACCGTAGAGTAGCGCATACTGGGGGAGGACCCCATCCACAAGTAACTCCAACTCTTCTCCAGTGAAGGCAGGGGCCCTTTCCCCAGTCGCAGCAGCCATTGTCCCTTCCAGACCGAGGTCACAGCAGCACTTGCAGTATGGGTCCTCTCCTGTGGAAGATCAGGTCTCGAGTGATTAAGTAGATAGAAAATGGCGGTCACGCCCGCGGCGGTGCGTACCGCGGCGGTGCGTACCGCCGGCGCCCTTCGCCATTGGCTCCTGAAACCCATAGGCTTCAATGTCAACCAATGCGGCTTCGCGCCGCGGTCTTCGCCCGCCGACCGCCGCGGTGTGCCACGCCAGCGCATTGACCTCACATCCCATTGTCACACTTCACAGGTCAGGCAACCGCCATTTCAAGGGCCCACATGGCTTAATTTCTACTGCGTCACACAGGCCTAGGCCTTGCATAGCCACTCATACAAGCCATTCACTGCATACACAATCGTGTACTGTGCAAGCTGTGAGAACGTACCTGTGGGTTGCTTGACTGTGTGCTCCATGTTGTCCTTCCTAGGCACCGTCTGCTGGGTTTGGCGAGGAGAAGGAGGAATGTCCCCGTGTACAGACCGCTGGTGGACCTGTCGACAATGGAAGAACGCCACGTTATACTGACCTACCGGCTTGACCGTGCCACTATACATGAACTTTGTGCCCAGCTGGAGCCAGACCTGATGTCCCCCATCCGCCAACCCACAGGGATTCCCCCTCTGGTGCAGGTCCTGTCAGTACTCCATTTCTTGGCAAGCGGGTCATTTCAGTCAACAGTGGGAATTGCTTCTGGGATGTCCCAGCCTATGTTTTCCAAGGTGTTGTCCAGAGTGTTGTCTGCCCTGATGAAATACATGAGGAGCTACATAGTTTTCCCTGAGGTGGGCGACTTGGCTACAGTGAAGGGTGATTTCTATGCCCTTGGACATATTCCCAACATCATTGGTGCCATTGATGGGACCCATGTGGCTTTGGTTCCCCCCCGAGAAAGTGAGCAGGTGTACAGGAACAGAAAAAGTTACCATTCGATGAACATCCAGGTGGTGTGTTTGGCTGACCAGTACATCTCGCATGTAAATGCCAAGTTCCCTGGGTCAGTGCATGACGCCTACATCCTAAGGAATAGCAGCATCCCTTACGTGATGGAACAGCTAGAGAGACACCGTGTATGGCTATTGGGGGACTCTGGTTACCCCAACCTGTCGTGGCTACTGACCCCAGTAAGGAATCCCAGGACCAGGGCAGAGGAACGTTACAATGAGGCCCATGGGCGTACTAGGAGGGTGATCGAACGCACCTTTGGCCTCCTAAAGGCCAGGTTTAGGTGCCTGCATATGACAGGTGGATCCCTAATGTACTCACCAAAGAAGGTGTGTCATATCATCGTGGCCTGCTGTATGCTTCACAACCTGGCTTTGCGACGCCAGGTGCCTTTCCTGCAGGAGGATGGTCGAGACGGTGGTGTTGTGGCAGCTGTGGAACCTGTGGAGAGTGAAGAGGAGGAAGACGACGGGGATGAAACAGACAACAGGGACAGAGTGATTGCACAGTACTTCCAATAGGACACAGGTAACAATTCAAAACTTTTTTTTTTACAATTTCACCTACTCTCCGGCCTCTCTGCTGCCTGTCTATTTGCCCCAGTGTATGATGACTGAGTTGTGGGTTTTCCCTTCCTATTTCAGATCTGTGGCCCCCACTGCGTGTCCTGTGCTTCGTTTCCCCATGGACTACAGCTGTGTGGCAGCGGTTTGTTGACTTCACTATGTACATGAACATTTTGGCACTGTCATGTCTAATACATTATTTTGAAATCACAGCCAGACTCCTGATAGTTTTGTGCAAAACTGGTGTTTATTGAAGTGCTCAGAATGGGATGGGTGGTTTCAAGTGGGTGGGGGCAATGGTGAAGGAATGTCCATGGCAGAGTCCAGAGTTACAGTCACACAGGTGCATTGTCCGTAGGTCTGTGGAGAGATGGAGCTGGGGCAGTTTAAGGATGGACAGGGTGACAATGTGGGACAGTGGGATGACATCAGGGGGTATCCTTTGCTGGCGGGGGTCTTGACATCCTACTCTGTCGTCTTGCGTGATCTCAGGGCCCTCTTGCGGGGTGGTTCTGGTGGTCTGCTGTTGTGCGGGGGCCTCCTGTCCACTAGCGCCGGCGGAGGTGGTTGGCAGTTCTTGGTCGAGGCTAGTGGCAGGGGCCCTTTGTTGTTGGAGAGTGTCCGTCCTGGTGTTGAGGATATCTTTCAGCAGCCCTACCATGGTGGCCAGGGTGGAGTTGATGGCTCTGATGTCCTCCCTGTACCCCCGATACTGTTCCTCCTGCAGTACCTGGATCTCCTGGAACCTGGCCAGTACCGTCGCCATCGTCTCCTGGGAGCGGTTGTATGCTCCCATGATGGTGGTGAGGGCCTCGTGGAGAGTGGGTTCCCTGGGCCCCTCCCCCCCCGTCGCACAGCTGACCTCCCAGTTCCCGTGTTTCCCTGGGCCGCTGACCCCTGGACGGTGTGCCCACTACCACTGCCCCCAGGTCCCTGTGGTTGTTGGGGTGGTGGGTTATCCTGGGTGCCCTGTAGTGGTAGACACACCGCTGATTGACGCGTCCTGGAGACAGAGGCATGGGCCCGCTGGGTGGGAGCTGTGCTGGTGTTCCCAGAGGGGGCTGGGTCTGGTGTGGCCTGTGGCTGTCTGAGGGGGACCGACTGTCCCGAGGTACCCGATGGTCCGGTTGGTCATCAGGCTCCAGGTCGACAGAGCTGCTGTCATCGCTGATGGCCTCTTGGGGGGGGGTTGTGGAGATTTCTGGACCCTCCGTGGCGGTGTGGTGGCGGTCGGGTACTGCAGGGGTATAGAGGTATGGTTATAGTTTCAGTGTGTGCCATATGGGTGAATGTGTGGGTTCCCGTGTCCCCCAGTGCTGGCATTCGTGTGTGGGGGTGTTGGACTTTTGCTTATGCAGGGTCATCCCCAGTCTTTTTTGCCTCCTGCCTCCTATTTTTTTCTGACCTGTTGCTGTTGGCTTTTCAACTCTGAGCACTTTACCACTGCTAACCAGTGCTAAAGTGCATATGCTCTCCTGTTTAAATTGTATGTAAGTGGTTTATCCATGATTGGCATATTTGATTTACTAGTAAGTCCCTAGTAAGGTGCACTAGAGGTGCCAGGGCCTGTAAATCAAATGCTACTAGTGGGCCTGCAGCACTGGTTGTGCCACCCACATAAGTAGCTCTGTAATCATGTCTCAGACCTGCCACTGCAGTGTCTGTATGTGTATTTTTACACTGTAGTACCCACTGTGTACCCACTTGCCAGGCCTAAACCTTACATGTAAGGCACCCCTATGGTAGGCCCTAGGTAGCCCCAAGGGCAGGGTGCAGTGTATGGATAAGGTAGGACATATAGTAATGTGGTTTATATGTCCTGACAGTGAAATACTGCCAATTTCGTTTTCACTGTTGCAAGGTCTGTCTCTCTCATAGGATAATATGGGGGCTACCTTTAAATATGATTAAAGTGTAGATTCCCCTAGAGAGTAGATGGACATGTGGAGTTTGGGATCCCTGAGCTCACAATTTAAAAATACATCTTTTAGTAAAGTTGATTTTAAGATTGTGCGTTTGGAAATGCCACTTTTAGAAAGTGAGCATTTTCTTGCTTAAACCATTCTGTGACTCTGCCTTGTTTGTGGATTCCCTGTCTGGGTCAGTTTGACAGTTGGGTTGTTTTTCACCTCACACCAGACAGTGACACAAAGGGAGCTGGGGTGTAATCTGCATTTCCTGATTAGCCATCTCTGCTAGGAGGGAGGGGTGGAGTGGTCACTCTCATCTGAAAGGACTGTGCCTGCCTCTGACAATGCTGTCTCCAACCCCCTGGTGTGTGTCTGAGGCCTTGCCTGGGCAAGGCAGGATTTCACAAGAAGGTGTGAGTCCCCTTTGAAGAAAGGTGACTTCAAAGACTAAAATGGGTATAAGAAGGGCACCCAAATCTACAAACTTTAGAAACACTTCTGGAACCAAGAGGAACCTCTGCCTGGAGAAGAGCTGATAGCTGAGGAAGAAGTGCTGCCCTGCCTGTGACTGTGCTTTGTGGAGCTTTCCTGCAGTGCTGCTTCTGCCAGAGTAAGAGGGCAAAGACTGGACTTTGTGTGCCTTCCATCTTGAAGAAGAAATCTCCAAGGGCTTGATGTAGAGCTTGCCTCCTGTTGTTGAAGTCTCAGGGATAGCAAAGACTTCTTCCTGCCAGCACCTGGAGTCTCTGGAGAGACCCCTACTCTGCTCTGTGGTGCCCTTCCAGTTCCTGGGACCCTGAAAGGAGAGGCTGGCAGCCTAAGGACAAAAAAATCCACGCACCGAGCGCCGTGCGGAGAAAAGATCGACGCGAATCCGGTCGCGGCTGAGAAAACGACGCGACGCCGGTTCCGCAGCTGAGAAACGACGCCGCAGGAAACGCGACCGAAAAACCGACGCCCGGATCAGGAGAAACGACGCGCAGCATCGCTGACGGAGGCTGAGAGATCGCACCCTGCGCCGCGGGACTTTCGGATCGTCGTGTGGCTGGAGGTTTCGACGTGCACCGCTGTGCCGAGTTGTTTTCGACGCACACAGCCGTGCAGGGTTATTTTCGACGCACACCGCCCGTGCGGGGTTATTTTTGACGCAAACCAGGTACATTTACACGCTAGCAGCGCTAGTGTGTTTTTACAACTACCTAAAGACTCTTTTTATTTTAAACCTTTAAAAAAATCATAACTTGACTTGTGTATGTTGGATTTTTGTCGTTTTGGTCTTGTTTTGTTTAGATAAATATTTCCTATTTTTCTAAACTGGTGTTGTGTCATTTTGTAGTGTTTTCATTGAGTTACTGTGTGTGTTGGTACAAATACTTTACACCTAGCACTCTGAGGTTAAGCCTACTGCTCTGCCAAGCTACCAAGGGGGTAAGCAGGGGTTAGCTACGGGTGATTCTCTTTTACCCTGACTAGAGTGAGGGTCCTTGCTTGAACAGGGGGTAACCTGACTGTCAACCAAAGACCCCATTTCTAACAGGGGGCTTTAGTGAGGGTGGCTTGTGGGGGAGATGTGTATATGCATTGGGCATGCTTTGGTGATGGGTGTCCATGCTTAGTGGACGCATGCAGGGCTAGGTGTTGCGATGGGTGGGTTGTGATGGTGAGACATTGGCAGGGAATAGGTGTGCTGGGGGTGGGGGTGAGGATGGGGGTGGGGGTGAGGGTGGGGGTGAGGGTGGGGGTATGAGTTGGCATGCAGGTGGGGTGGGGGGGAAGAAGTATTGAAGATTCGACTTACCAGAGTCCATTCCTCCACCGACTCCTGCGAGGCCGTCAGGATGCAGGATGTGCAAGACTTGTTCCTCCCATGCTGTAAATTCTGGGGGTTGAGGTGGGGGTCCGCCGCCAGTCTTGTTCACGGCGATGTTATGCCTGGAGACCATGGAACGCACCTTCCCCCGTAGGTCGTTCCATCGCTTCCTGATGTCTTCCCTATTTCTGGGGTGCTGTCCCACAGCGTTGACCCTGTCGACTATCCTTTGCCATAGCTCCATCTTCCGGGCAATGCTGGTGTACTGGACCTGTGTGCCGAAGAGCTGGGGCTCCACACGAACGATTTCCTCCACCATGACCCTGTGTTCTTCGTCAGGGAAGCGGGGGTGTCTTTGGGGTGCCATGGAGGGGTGTGTATGTTGGGTGGGGTGTGTGTTGTTTAGTGTTTGGAGATTGTGTGGGTGATGTTGTGATGTGCCTCTGTGTGATAGTGTACTATAGTCTATGCAGTGGTGTCTGTGTGTGTCTCGGTGTCCAAATTTTGGTCGTAGGGGTTTGTGGGAGATGTGGGTGCGTGTTTTATATTGTATTGTGTGTGTGGGAGTGGTGTGTGTATGTGTATCTGGTGTGTGAAATTCGAATGGGCCAATGTCGCTGGGTTTTGTTCGTTTGTGGGTATTCTGACCGCGGCGGTGTGTACCGCCAATGGAATACCGCGGTTGAAAGACCGCCGCGTGGATTCGTGGGTCGTAATGGCATGGGCGTATTTCTGTTGGCGTGACGGTGGAGGTTTGGTCATCTCCACTTTTCCGCCGACCGCTGGTCTGGCGGTCTGTTGTGGATGTCGGGTTTTTGGCGGTTTGGCTGCTGCGGGTCACAATGACCGCGGCGGGATTATGGCGGTCTTCTGACCGGCGGTAAGCGCCTTTTACCGCCGAGGTCAGAATGACCACCTTTGTTTGCTTTTTAAAGACGTAAGACACTTTATATCACTTTTCATTGATATCTCTACAATTTCATATTGCATCTTTATTCGTTTTGACCTGCAAATATCCAGATAAATATTATATATTTTTCTAAACACTGTGTGGTGTATTTTTGTGGTGCTATATTGTGTTATTGTATGATTTATTGCACAAATACTTTACACATTGCCTTCTAAGTTAAGCCTGACTGCTCGTGCCAAGCTACCAGAGGGTGGGCACAGGATAATCTGGATTGTGTGTGACTTACCCTGACTAGAGTGAGGGCTCTTGCTTGGACAGAGGGTAACCTGACTGCCAACAAAAAAAAACATTTCTGACAGTAGTGTAGCCATTTTTAATATAGCTTCATGCACGTTAGTTTAACACACTAGGCCGCTGTGCACTTTGCCCTAGATATATTTTATTTAGCTTCGCACTGTTATTTTACAATAACCAGTTTTACGGTCTTGTTTAATTTCTTCTATCACACTGTTTAGCTTAGTTCAGCATTGTGTTCTCAAATAATGCATTCTTGATCGCTCTGAGCTTCAGTCAAGGCTACGGTCTGGTACATTGCAGGTAAACGTGGTAGAAATTTAGTCTCCAGTATTCGTAGAAGATACACATCCTTACGTAGGGACATTTTCTTGGAACATCTGCGTGTTAGTTCTAAAAACACTGCCTAGTCCTAGTATAGGTCACAAGGTAGATTCCGGCCAGGAACCTACAACTAGATGCTGAATGCTCAGTTGCAGATGCTGATGCAGATTACAGGCCTTTGCTCAGGTATGAGGGTTGATGTCCTCCCAGGGGAACCTGAAAGGCAGGCTTAGAGCTTCACATGCTGTGCTCGAAATATAACTTAGAGAGAACATAATCTAGTGGCACTATGATAGCCTTATTCTTGTGCTTCACTCTCATCGTTACTATTTTAATCTTACTGTGTTGTGTAGTTCTGGTTATTGCAGCTCATGCTTTGCTATCTAAAATGCAGTCATTTTATTAAACCAATCTTTAAAACTTAAACTGCTTTTGTCATTTATATATGAGACCGTACTGTGTATGAGAGAACCGGTTGTGACCTGAGTGACCACGACTTCCCTGGGAAGTGCTAAGATGTCATGCGCTCGGCTGCCCAATTGTCTCTTCCATTTGGGAGAGATGAGGCACTGCTAGTTAGCCGGAGAAAAACCCGGATTTAGAGTGACAAGGGTCCTCCACTGTGGGTTAGACTTAGTCCCCCACACTGTGAACGATCTTGCCGCTCAAAATCCAGTAGTCTCATTAGGATAATGAGGGCCTACGCGACACCATGAGTTACTCTCAGGACCATAACCTTTCCAAGAGATTAAGTACCGTAGGTTACGACCTCGAAGTTTGGAATCCAACACCTTCTTGACTTCGTATTCCAATTCCCCCTGTACTAGAACTGGAGCTGGATGAGGATGGACCTTCTGGACTGCCTTTTTCAGGAGGGAAGTGTGAAACACTGGATGAGTACGTAGTGACCTTGGTAACTGCAGTTTATAGGTCACAGGATTGATTTGCTGAAGGACAGTGTAAGGACCTATGAATTTGGGATTAAACATGTGCTTTTTCTTGAAGTCAATATGTCGAGTAGAAAGCCACACTTTATCACCTGGTTGATACTGAGGTCCTTCACAATGTTTCTTATCATAGTGCTTTTTATATTTTTCTTTGGCCTTGTCTAGATTCTGTTGAATCATTTTCTGGTTTTGATGGAGCTGCTGAATAGTCTCTGATACAGCTGCTCTAAGAGAAGTTTCTTGTGGAATCATGACAGGCAAGGTATCAGGATGGTAGCCAAACAAGCCAAAGAAGGGCGTAACGCCGGTAGAGGTATGAAACGAGTTATTGTAGGCAAGCTCAGCTAACCAAAGCATTGAGGTCCAAGAACGAAGTGCTTTCTCAGCATAAGCACGCAGGTATTGTTTCAACATTTGATTCAGTCTTTCAGTTTGACCATCCGTCTGAGGACGGTGACTTTTAGATAGTATAGATGTAATTTGTAGCGTCTTGCACCACATTTTCCAGAAGTTGGAGGCAAACTGCGATCCTTGATCGGAGAGAATCATTTTCGGCAATCCGTGATAACGGACCACTCGATTCAAAAGGATGGTTGCCAGTTCGCTGGAGGTGGGCAATTTCTTGCAAGCAATGAAATGTCCATATTTTGTGAGACTATCTACCACCACAAGGATTACTGAGTGCTGTTGAACAACTGGTAGGCCTGTAATAAAGTCTAACAAGATATGGTCCCAAGGTCAAAGTGGAGTTGGGAGTGGATGTAACAAACCTTTTGGTTTTGAATGACTAGTCTTGATGCGAGCACAGACTTCACAATTAGCAACCATTTGTTTGACATCTTTAGTCAGAGTAGGCCACCAAAAGTAGTGTTGGATTAATTCACGAGTTTTAGGAGTACCTGGGTGACCTGCCGTAGGTATAACATGTAGCCAATGGAATACTAACTTGCGAAGCTTAGTAGTGGGCACAAACAACCGTGCGTCATGAAAAAGTAATCCTTGCTTGATTGATATTTTGGGATCTGCTTGAGCCCATGTCTGCCATTTTTCTATGGTGAAGGAATTACGAATTTCTTCAAAGAAGTCTTCGGTCTTTATGATGCACAGAATCTTGTCAGGAGCAATGATAGCTCTGGAAGGCTGGATTGTGGGTAACGTAGAGGACTCTTGCCAGGACAAGGCATCTGCTTTGCGATTGTCTTTACCAGGACGGAAGGTTACCACAAAATCTAACTCAGCAAAGAACAGCATCCATCGTAATTGTCGAGGAGTTAGAAGTCTAGCTGAACTCATGAACTGAAGATTACGATGATCTGTGTATACTGTGATAGTGTACTTAGCACCCAACAAATGATGTCTCCACTCTTTAAAGGCATCACGGATCGCCAGGAGCTCTTTCTCTGCAATGACATAGTTCCGCTCAGCTTTGTTCAACTTTCTAGACATGTAAGCTACTGGATGAAGCTGACCAGTGTCTTTAGCTCTTTGCGACAATACTGCCCCAATTGCCACATCAGAGGCATCTGCTTCAACAAAAAATGGACGTTCCACATCAGGGTGAATCAAGACAGGGGAAGTGGAAAAAGCTTCTTTCAAGGTTGAAAAGGCTCTGTCAGCTTCTGGAGACCACACAAATTTTTCTTTCTTTCTGAATAACTTAATGATTGGCGCCACTGTCTGCGAGAAATGGTTTATAAACCTGCGATAAAAGTTCACAAATCCCAGGAAGCTCTATACATCTCAAACAGTCTTGGGAGTAGGCCAGTCAGATACTGCTTGTACTTTCTTTTCTGCCATGACCATACCTTGAGGGGTAAGGATGACCCCTAAAAACTCAACTGTGGTAACATGAAATTCAGACTTGGTTAGTTTGCAATATAGTTGATTGTTTTCGGAGGGCTGTGAGAATCTTCTTGACATGTTGTACGTGTTCAGTTTCATTGTCAGAGTAGATTAGAATATCATTGGTATAGACTATTGCAAAGAGATCTAGATACCCTCTAAGGACATCATTAAAAAAAAATGTAAATGCTGCTGGAGAGTTGCACAATCCGAAGGGCATGACGGTGCATTCAAAGAGACCATATCTTGTCTTGAACGCAGTTTTCCATTCGTCACCTTCTCTCACTCTGACTAAGTGGTAAGCACCTCGTAGATCGAGCTTAGTGTAGATTTTTGCTTTCCTCACTTGATCCAACCAGACAGGAATCAGAGGCAAAGGGTATTTGTTCTTGACTGTGATCTTGTTCAAACCCCTATAGTCTATGCAAGTTCTAAGGTCCTCATTAGCTTTAAGGACGAAAAACAAAGGAGAAGCTGCAGGAGACTTGTAAGGTCGGATGAAACCATTCTCTAGAAATTGATCTAGGTACTTTCGTTGTTGCTGATTCTCTTGTTCTGACAAGGCGTACACATGACAACTAGGGAGTATCACTCCAGGAGTTAGGTCAATTTGACAGTCATAAGGTCGATGAGGCGGCAAGGTTTCTGCTTCTTTCTCATCAAACACATCTGTCAACATCAGAACAGTGCACGCTCTACAGGCGAGAGAAAAAAGCAAAAACCTAGTTCTGATAAAGGTTCATTCATCATACAGTGTGTTCATGCACATCCTGTTAACCTTTGGACATTGCAGGTGTTACCCGAGAAAGTATTACTCTTGATAATTACACTTGCTGCACAGTTGCAAGTTTCCCTGTTCGTTGCCAATGCTTGTTTGCTGAAGTCTGGGGTCTGTTTAAGGTGTGGTCCCTGTTTTCCGGGGCTTTCTAGAAATTTCCCTGCAGCATGGCGGAGTGGAGCACGTGGGCGGGGCTTGACTCTATATAAGGGAGTCAGCCCAGCACCACATGCTCACTATTCAGAGGTCCCGGTGCAGAGCTGTAGCGTTCTCCCTGAGTTCCTGTCCCGGTGGCCTACTTCTAGCCTTCCTGATTTTCTGCCCGCAGTATTCTTGATGGCTTAGTGTCGGGCGGTAAGATGAGGAGCGGACTAGGTTGCGAAACCCGTTTCTGGTTCTTCTGAGTTTTTTGGGCCTAGTGTCTAGGTTCTTGCTAGTAATAGTGTGCGAGTCATTTTGTGGCAGTTTATTTCATGGTTGTGAGATCCTCAGTCGTGCGTGCGTTCTCTTCTTGGCAGTTGTACTTTCCTGACAGAATCGGCAGAGCACGTGTTTCATTTTTGGCCTTCTATTGTTGGGCCTCAGGACGGCAGCAGTGTGCGTGTTACTTTCCTGATATCATGCACACGCTTGACTCCACAAGCCGAGCGCGCAACTAATTCTTGATCCATGATTATTGGTGAAGAGATCGCATCAACGTACGCGAACTTTTCTTGGCAGTTGTATTTTCCTGACAGAATCGGCAGAGCGCGTGTTTCATTCTTGGCCTTCTATTATTGGGCCTCAGGATGGCAGCAGTGTGCGTGGTATTTTTCCTGACTTCATGCACACGCTTGACTACTTAAGCAGAGCGCGCAACTAATTCTTGTTCCATGATTATTGACGTTGAGATCGCATTTGCGAACTCGATCTTTTTCTTAACATTAGTATGCTCGTGACTGAATGGGCCTGGTGTACGATCCTAGCCTGGCGTTAGTTCGGTGGTGGTTACCCGCATTATTGCGCTTGCAGTATTTTTTGGGTCTTCATGCAGGTGCTAGTAGGAGACACGGGTGCGCGTTCATTTCTTGGCAGTTGCGCATTCATGACTAGATCCGGTGTGACGCACTACCCATTTCTTGGCATTGTGCATCAGCGTTAGTATGCTGGCTGAGTGTGCATTCACCTTTTGGTTGTTTTCTCACTCATGCCTTAATTGGCAACATGCGCAATATTTTGTCTGTGCAATTGAAGTCTTGATGTTCTGAATCCAAACGTATACAAGGTGTTATTCCATGTTCCAAGTGACTCAGAACCCAAGAGTGCACAAGGTGTTATTTCATGTTCTAAGTAACCCGGTATTCAAGAGTGCACAAAAAGGTTATTTCATGTACCAAGTAATTTCTGAATCCAAAAGTATAAAAGGTGTTATTCCATGTTCCAAGTCAGTGGTTCCCAACCTGTGGGCCGGGGACCGCTGGGGGTCCGCGAAGCCTCCTCAGGGGGTCCGCGACTGCTCAGAACATTAAATAATATTAGGTTCCAACTATCAGTAATGACTCAGTGGGGGTCCTCGGATTCCAATAATGATTCAGTGGGGGTCCCCGGGCTCCAGTATTGATAAAAATGGGGGTCCACAGAAGTCAAAAGGTTGGGAACCACTGTTCCAAGTGACTCAGAACCCAAGAGTGCACAAGGTGTTATTTCATGTTCTAAGTAACCCGGTATTCAAGATTGCACAAAAAGGTTATTTCAAGTACCAAGTAATTTCTGAATCCAAAATATACAAGGTGTTATTCCATGTTCCAAGTGATTCAGAACCCAAGAGTGCACAAGGTGTTATTTCATGTTCTAAGTAACCCGGTATTCAAGAGTGCACAAAAAGGTTATTTCATGTACCAAGTAATTTCTGAATCCAAAAGTATACAAGGTGTTATTCCATGTTCCAAGTGACTCAGAACCCAAGAGTGCACAAGATGTTATTTCATGTTCTAAGTAACCCGGTATTCAAGAGTGCAGAAAAAGGTTATTTCATGTACCAAGTAATTTCTGAATCCAAAAGTATACAAGGTGTTATTCCATGTTCCAAGTGACTCAGAACCCAAGGGTGCACAAGGTGTTATTTCATGTTCTAAGTAACCCTGTATTCAAGAGTGCACAAAAAAGGTTATTTCGTGTACCAAGTAATTTCTGAATCCAAAAGTATACAAGGTTTTATTCCATGTTCCAAGTGACTCAGAACCCAAAAGTGCACAAGGTGTTATTTCATGTTCTAAGTAACCCGGTATTCAAGAGTGCACAAAAAGGGTATTTCATGTACCAAGTAATTTCTGAATCTAAAAGTATAAAATGTGTTATTCCATGTTCCAAGTGACTCAGAACCCAAGAGTGCACAAGGTGTTATTTCGTGTTCTAAGTAACCCGGTATTCAAGATTGCACAAAAAGGTTATTTCATGTACCAAGTAATTTCTGAATCCAAAAGTATACAAGGTGTTATTCCATGTTCCAAGTGACTCAGAACCCAAGAGTGCACAAGATGTTATTTCATGTTCTAAGTAACCCTGTGTTCAAGAGTGCACAAAAAAGGTTATTTTGTGTACCAAGTAATTTCTGAATCCAAAAGAATACAAGGTTTTATTCCATGTTCCAAGTGACTCAGAACCCAAAAGTGCACAAGGTGTTATTTCATGTTCTAAGTAACCCAGTATTCAAGAGTGCACAAAAAAGGTTATTTTGTGTACCAAGTAATTTCTGAATCCAAAAGAATACAAGGTTTTATTCCATGTTCCAAGTGACTCAGAACCAAAAAGTGCACAAGGTGTTATTTCATGTTCTAAGTAACCCAGTATTCTAAGAGTGCCCACAGAGTTAGTTTATGTTCCAAAGCAACTGTGAGTCCAAGAGTGTTTAGATGGTCATTCCATGTTCTCAAGTCAATTCTGAATCCAAGAATGCACAGTGTTAGCATAGATTCCTGGTATCCTATTTTTCTTAGAACCTTAGCCTATGTATAGTATTCAATTTTGCCTTTTGATACTGTGTGTCTATTTCTTATTTCCTTACAGGTATCCATCCCAGCTGTTCCCTTCCTAATCCCCTTTTCCCCTCCTTGGCTACCTTGAACTCTGCGGTATATACAGTGGAGTTGGAGCTGCCAAGTAGGTGGACATGTTGGGAACAAACGCAGGCCCGGAGGATCTGGTGACTCTGACAACATCTTCATAAGTTGAATACTGTCTGGGCAATTGTACTTCTTTCTCCTCAGCAGTGGCTCTGTGGGATATCCCCTTCTTGGTGACTTGAGACGTCTGCAGACATTTTTCATTGCACACGATAGAAGAGAACACAGCTTTTCATTCTGTCCAGTTAATCTCAGGATTATGACAAGTTAACCATGGTAAGCCAAGGATAATTCCAAACTGAGGAGCATGGATAACATAAAAAACAAGTTTCTCTTCATGCTTGGTTCCTAGATTTCCCCCATCACAGATTTTTGACAAGGGAACAGTTTGAAGAGTTACAGGGCCACCAGTTAAACGTTTTCCATCTACTGCTTGAATTATTTCTGGAGTCTTTTTCTTGATACATGGGATCTCCCATGTGCGAACCAATTGGGCATCAACAAAGTTCCCAGTAGCCTCAGAATCTACTAAGGCTTTCTTGAAATAGTTATTTTTCTTTACACAAACTTCATGCCCAACTTAAGGTGCCTGGACTGTGAAGGGTCCATGGTGACTCCCAAGAGCAACCCTTCGTTACATCTTGGGTGATCTAGTTTTCCTGCTCGACTTGTACACTGGCTGCTATCTTCTGGACAGGACCTTGTTTGCTTTTTGGCTTGACTGGACATTCTTTGGCGAAAACACCCATGCGTCCACAATAGAGACACTGTCCGTTCTTTCTATGTAGGTCTTTTTCGTTTTGGGTCAAAGGTCTCATAAGAGTTCCGATTTCCATAGGTTCCGGGTGCCTCTCTTTCTGGGTTCTTGATTCTCTTTGTTCTTGAACACGTCAAGAATATCTCTCAGTCTTTTGTGTGTTCCCCGTCGTTTGGCCAGACGGTGACCTAGACGCAAGACAAGGTTTATTAAATCTTGACAATCTGTAGGCTGTGGATCTATCTGGGCAAGAATATCTTTTAACTCATCCTTGAGTCCTTTATAAAACAAGGCCATTTACTTTTCTTCAGGCCAGGAGGTCTCTGCTACCAGCCCGTTAAAACTGGCTAAATAAGAAATTAAGGTGGTCATTACAACCCTGGCGGTCGGTGTTAAAGCAGCGGTAAAACCGTCAACTGGCCGGCGGAAAAAAAATAGAATTACGAGCGTGGCGGAAACCGCCAACATAGACAGCCACTTTAACACTCCGACCGCCAAGGCGGTACAAACAAACACCACGGCGGTAACCGCCAACAGACAGGCGGAAGACAATGTACCGCCCACAGTATCATGAAAGGCCAATCCTCCACCTTTTCCGGGGCGGATTCACCGCAGACAAAAACACGGCGGAAACAGGACTTGGAAGGGGAAACGCTCACCTCTACACATCCCATGAGGAACCAGGATGCCATGGAACCGGAACTTCAGATTCTTTCAGCCTTTATCTTCCTGCTCCTCTACCAGGAGCACGAACGCCGGCGGCGAAGACCACGGTGAGTACTGCACCTACGACACAGGGGAGGGGGGAGGGAAAAAAACAGTGACACACACACACAACACCCCCACCCTCATCCACGGCAACACACCCACTAATACATCATGATACATCACAGTTACACACTCCAACCACCCCCTGGAAGAATGCAAGGACAAAAGGAAATGAGTTGAATGATTGTAATATATTCAAAGACAGTAATCAAAAATATATACATATATTAAGATATTCACACTGTAAACAAATATATACAGCAAGAATCCAAGTCCAAGGTATTCTACTTTATAGTCCGTGGACCACTGGACCCAAAAGGCATGGGCGAGGCCAACACTCAATACCCGAACAAGACGGAGAGAACACTGCTGGGGCATCAGATAGAAATAAAACAGGCATCTCAGGGGGAAGGGAAGGGGGTGGCACCTCAGCCGCATGAGTGCACGATGCCAGATCCACGAGGGGGCTCCATGCCCACTGTTCAATCCTGGGGAGTGCAAAGCCACAGTCTCTCAAGTCTCTACAGTGGGTGGTTTGCCCACTGTTCAATCCTGGGGAGTGCAAAGCCACAGTCTCTCAAGTTCTCTACAGTGGGTGGTTTGCCCACTGTGCAATCCTGGGGAGTGCAAAGCCACAGTCTCTCAAGTCTCTACAGTGGGTGGTTTGCCCACTGTTCAATCCTGGGGAGTGCAAAGCCACAGTCTCTCAAGTCTCTACAGTGGGTGGGTTGCCCACTGCTGCATCCTGGGGAGTGCAAACCCATAGTCTCTCAAGTCTCTACAGTGGGTGGTTTGTAAACTGTTCAATCCTAGGGAGTGCAAAGCCACAGTCTCTCAAGTCTCTACAGTGGGTGGTTGTAGGAAAGTACCATCTTGCCTGGCATGTTACCCCCATATTTCACTGTATATATGTTGTTTTAGTGTATGTGTCACTGGGACCCTGCCAGCCAGGGCACCAGTGCTCATACGTGTGCCCTGTATGTGTTCCCTGTGTGATGACTAACTGTCTCACTGAGGCTCTGCTAACCAGAACCTCAGTGGTTATGCTCTCTCTGCTTTCCAAATTGTCACTAACAGGCTAGTGACCAATTTCACCAATTCACATTGGCATACTGGAACACCCTTATAATTCCCTAGTATATGGTACTGAGGTACCCAGGGTATTGGGGTTCCAGGAGATCCCTATGGGCTGCAGCATTTATTTTGCCACCCATAGGGAGCTCTGACAATTCTTACACAGGCCTGCCACTGCAGCCTGAGTGAAATAACGTCCACGTTATTTCACAGCCATTTACCACTGCACTTAAGTAACTTATAAGTCACCTATATGTCTAACCTTCACCTGGTGACGGTTGGGTGCAAAGTTACTTAGTGTGTGGGCACCCTGGCACTAGCCAATGTGCCCCCACATCGTTCAGGGCAAATTCCCCAGACTTTGTGGGGACACCATTTCACTCGTACACTATACATAGGTCACTACCTATGTATAGCGTCACAATGGTAACTCCGAACATGGCCATGTAACATGTCTAAGATCATAGAATTGTCACCCCAATGCCATTCTGGCATTGGGGAGACAATTCCGTTATCCCCCGAGTCTGTAGCACAGACCCGGGTACTGCCAAACTACCTTTCCCGGGGTTTCACTGCAGCTGCTGCTGCTGCCAACCCCTCAGACAGGTTTCTGCCCTCCTGGGGTCCAGCCAGGCCTGGCCCAGGAAGGGAGAACAAAGGACTTCCTCAGAGAGAGGGTGTTACACCCTCTCCCTTTTGAAGAAGGTGTCAGGGGTGGGGAGGAGTAGCCTCCCCCAGCCTCTGGAAATGCTTTGATGGGCACAGATGGTGCCCATCTTTGCATAAGCCAGTCTGCACTGGTTCAGGGATCCCCCAGCCCTGCTCTGGCGCAAAACTGGACAAAGGAAAGGGGAGTGACCACTCCCCTGACCTGTACCTCCCAGGGGAGGTGCCCAGAGCTCCTCCAGCGTGCCCCAGACCTCTGCCATCTTGGATTCAGAGGTGTGCTGGCACACTGGACTGCTCTGAGTGGCCGGGGCCAGCAGGTGACGTCAGAGACTCCTTCTGATAGGCTCTTACCTATGTTACTAGCCTATCCTCCTTCCTAGGTAGCCAAACCTCCTTTTCTGGCTATTTAGGGTCTCTGCTTTGGGGAATTCTTCAGATACCGAATGCAAGAGCTCACCAGAGTTCCTCTGCATTTCTCTCTTCACCTTCTGCCAAAGGATCAACCGCTGACTGCTCAGGACGCCTGCAAAACCGCAACAAAGTAGCAAAGATGACTACTGCAACCTTGTATCGATTCATCCTGCCGGCTTTCTCGCCTGTTTCCTGGTGGTGCATCCTGCAATACTTCCAGTGAGACACAGGTAAGAAGACAACACTGCTTGCTACATCTGATTTAATTCTACTACCGCTCATCTGTCTGTCATTTTCACCCAGTTTTTGGTCACTGAGTTGTCACTTTCCCTTACTATTTCACAGATGTGGGTCCCACTGTGTGACATCTGCTTTGTTTCCTCATGGACCAGAGCTGTGTGACATAGGTATGTTGACATTACATTTGATATAGCATTTTGCCAGTGTTATTGCAAATACACATTTTCGAAAGTACAGACTGACTACAGATTGTTTTGTGATTTAAGGGTGTTTATTTAAGTGCTGAATAGTGGAGGGGGTTGTAAAATGGTCAGGGGTGATGGTGGAGGAATGTCTATGGCAGAGTCCAGTCTATTAGTCACACAGGTGCATTGTCCAAAGGGGCATAGGAAGTGGAGCTGGGGCAGTTGATGGATGGACAGGGTGACAAAGTAGGACAAAAGGATGACATTCAGGGTGGTCTCATTTCTTGGCGGGGGTCTTGGCATTGTTCTCTGTCTGTGTCCTGGATCTCAGGGACCGCTTGCGGTGAGGTTCTCCATCTGCAGGTAATCGGGAATAAAGGTACTGTGAACCGCAATAGGAGAATGCAGTCAAATAGTGACTGTCTGAGTGCAGGGGTATGCTGAAAAAAGCATTCTTCAAGTCTATGACTGAAAAGTATTTAGCATCTTGGGGTATGTTGGTTAGGATGATGGAAGGGTCAGGTACTACAGGGAATTCTGGTATCACTATGTTATTAAGGAGGCACAGACCTTGAATCATGCTCCACAAATTTCCCTTGGCCTTCCTCACAGGGTAAATTGGGGTGTTGCAGGGGGATACACCTGGGTATATGACTACCTGCTCCACCAATGCCTGTATAACAGGTGCAATGCCCTCCTCTGCTTCTTTGAATAGAGGGTATTGTCTCACTCTGGCAGTATTGCTCCTTCCTTCAAATTTATTCTGAATGGTACTGCTGTGTGGACAAGGCCTACATCATAAGGGCCTTTTGTCCACAAGTTGGAGGGCATCTGCGCAAGGTCATTATCTTTGATAGGACTGGAGACATTTATTGGTCTTGCAGGCCTTGTCTCCAGTGTGGTGCGTAGAGGTACACTATTTTGAAAAACAATCTCTGTCCTTCTAAAGTCATCAGCAAACAACTGGTCATCTGATATGTCGCCCACCTGCATGTTGGGATCATAAAAGATGACACATGCCCACATCGCACCAGTGTGGTCACTTGCCATCAGTGTCCCATAGGTGGGGGACACTTTTAGACCCTCTATTTCTAGAATGAGGTCTTTGTCTACTATTTCAAAATAGGGGCCCTGTCGTCTAAAGAGAAAGTTCTTGGGTAATTCAACTAGTTTCCCCGTCAGTTCCGGTGTTTCTGCTATGATGGTGTACACTGCTCTAGTAAAGGCTAAAGGGTCATATTTATACTTTTCGACGCATAACTGCGCCAACGCAGTTGTGCGTCAAAAAATTTAACGCCGGCTAACGCCATTCTGAAGCACCATGCGGGCGCCGTATTTATTCAATGACGTTAGCCGGCGTTAGCCGGCGCTGCGGAGTGGTGTGCGTCAAAAAAAATGACCCACACCAGGCAGCGCCGGCGTAGGGGAAAATGGAGTTTGGGCGTCAAGAAATGGGGCAAGTAGGTCTGAGGCAAAAAATCTGCCTCAACCCGATTTGCACCATTTTTTTGGACTCCCAGATGCCATTAACATGACTCCTGTCTTAGCAAAGACAGGAGTCATGCCCACTTGCCCAATGGCCATGCCCAGGGGACTTATGTCCCCTGGGCATGGTCATTGGGCATAGTGGCATGTAGGGGGGCACAAATCAGGCCCCCTTATGCCACAAAAAAAATAAAAATAAAATACTTACCAGCACTTACCTTAATGTCCCAGGGGTGGGTCCCTCCATCCTTGGGTGTCCTCCTGGGGTGGGCAAGGGTGGCAGGGGGTGTCCCTGGGGGCATGGGAGGGCACCTCTGGGCTCCTTCCGAGCCCACAGGTCCCTTAACGCCTGCCCTGAGCAGGCATTAAAAAATGACGATAACGCTGTTAGACGTCATTTTTTTTGACCCGCCCACTCCCGTGCGTCATTTTTGCACGGGAGTGTAAATAAGGCACACAGGCCTGGGAGTCATTTTTTAGACAGGAACGCCTACCTTGCATGTCATTAACGCAAGGTAGGTGTCCACGCTAAAAAATGACGCAAACTCCATGAACTTTGGCGCTAGACGCGTCTAACGCCAGAGTATAAATATGGAGTTCGTTTTGTGTCGGATTTGCGTAAAAAAAAACGACGCAAATCCGGCGCAAACAGAGTATAAATATGGCCCAAAATGTCTACAGGTCTGGCTCTAACTTGGTTACCATCTGGGGGGGTGTAACCATTGTCATGCGTGTACTAAATACTCCAGGTGTTGAACAGATCATAGTCCCATCCTCCTCAAAGTGAATAGTCATGTTTAATTTTGCCATGAGATCACATCCTAGCAGATTAGCTGGTGCATCTGGGGAGAATAAAAAACATCCATCAACATACCTCCCTCCTATTTCCATCTCCACAGGTTTAGTGAATGGAACCCTCACTACAGCCCCGGAGAACCCCTGTGTGTCGATTGATATATTTGACAATGGCAGTCCCCTCTCACGGATACAGGACCTAGTGGCCCTAGTGTCCATGAGAAAGGTGTACTCCTTGACATTTATGGCTACTATCACAGTGGGTTTCTCGTCTGGCCTGTGGGTTACCGATAAGACTGGACACATGAGACTTCTCCTTGGGCACCTTCATAGGGCATATCCTCCCATGAAGTTTTGCTGGAATGGGTTCCCTCCCCTGACAGTTACCCCTCCTTGTAAGTTCTGGTACTTCAAGGTGGGCAGCACTGTCTGCTGTGGCCCATACTGTATTTGGGGCACTGATTGCTGTAACTGCTGAGGATGTATCTGTGGTTGAGGCTGCAGTTGTATTTGGGGCTGTGGGAGATATATCACTTGGGGACTCGTGGTAGGTTGTGCTACAATGCCACCAGGCGGTGCCATTTGTTGGCCATAATTTGCTCATGTCTGGTTTCTAAGTTCATCTTCCTTTTTAAACCTACAGTCTCTAATGAAATGTCCTGTCATCTTGCAATAGTGGCATGTCTGTCCACTCTGGAATGTGTTTACTCTATTTCCTCCAAACCTTCCTCGCCCTCCTCTTCCATTATTCCCGTTATTGCTTCTCTGGGCATACTGGTAGGGTTGCATTGGGGTGCCTGAAGGGGGCACTCCCAGGTACACTGCAGCTAACTGGGTGGTGGTAGTGGCAATTCCTTCCTCAGTTTTCTTGGCCAGTTTCTGTTGGACCAATTTAGCTGCTGCTTTCTCTATTTTATCTTTCTCACTCTTTTCCTTTTCTTGTCTCTTCTTACAAAAATGTTTTATGTGTGCTTGTATCTCTGTCCATAGTTTGGCCTCTAAGGCCACTATATTATCTAATTTATCCTGCACTTCAGCTGGCAGACCCTTTTTCACTATATTGAAAAATAGTATTGCATTCTGTCCAGTTACATCCCAACTCTCCCCCACTTCTCGTGTCCATTTTTCCTTCATTATGCTAAGGAACTGGGCTGGGTCCTCATTTGGCTGCATTGTTTGTGCCATAAGGGACCCAATGTCTGGCCTGTCTGGATACATTTTCCTCAGTTGTTTCCAAACAAGTCCCCTTACTCTATTAAAGGGTGCTCCATCACATTTTGGGTTGGTCAATGTCACATCGTTTACTCCTGCCTTTGTGAACAGTATGTCTGTCTCATCTCCTATAAGGGAACTTAGTAAACTCTTAATGTCCCCTATTGCAAGAGTAATCCCTGCGGTATGTTTTTCCAGAGCTGCTATCCATTTCCCAGCACCCTCAGCAAGTTGTGGCAACTGTTTTTAAAGATTTTCTTTGTCCATCTGGGGCCATGGTATATACTGAGGTGCCCAGGGCCCTTGAATATCAAGGGCAGTTGTGACAGGACTGTAGTCCTATTACCAGTAGGATGACAAGAGTCATACTTACAAGCATATCTCTGCCACACTCTTAGACTTTTCTGCATATAGGGATAATCCCAGTAAGGATCCCCTGTGCCCTGAAAAATGCACATTTCTGCATTAGCCATGTCTCGGGGTTTAAAGGAACCCTCTTGCGGCCATGGTGTCATCTGTAGTGCCAATCCTTCTGTCCAACCTGCTAGGTTGTCAGTAAAAGGGACAACATTATGCCAACTATTTTCATACTGAGCTACTATTTCATTGGGCGTCAAATTATTGCCAGGTTATACAGGGAATGCATGTGCCATGTCTTTCCTCAGTGTCATTTTTCCTGCCATAGCAAATGTTCCCTTTCTCTCATATGGGCGTGCATGCGCCCCATCAAATGCTAATCTCTGTAATTCTCGTGGCTTCTTTTGTAAAGTCTGTCCTGTCTTATTGTTTTATTCTCCCTCACAGGCATACTGTGACTGTTCCCTATTATGGTCCTCAAGAAGGGACATTCTTTTAACATGTTCAGTGATGTCATCTAATGCCCCCTCTGATCCTTTGTAGGATTTTTCTAAATCCAGATCTTCTTCACCTAAGCTGCTTTGTGTGGAGACTGTGTCCTCTAGTCCTTCTTGTTCAATCATTTGTGGCCCAGTGAGGGCCCTTGACTGCCTCAAGGGCCCTTTCTCCTTTACCCAAGTTGCTCTTTGGTCTACCCATCCATCTTCCTGCACTGTAACCCGCTTGCCTACACTATTCTCCTCTGCTCCTGGGTGCATGAACCTCCAGCACTCTGCGGGAGGACTTTCTGGTGTGAAAGCTAACCTTCTTGTCTCCTTTTTAATGTTGGTACTTAGTTTTTTCAAAACACCTTCCCATCTATTCCCTGTGCATCTCTTGACCCCACATTAGGTATACCTTCATTTTTCCTAGTGGGGGACATCTCGTCCTCCAAATGAAGTGTAAATGTGGCATCTACTGTCCCTATGTATTTAGTACTGTCCCCACCCGACATTTCCCGTGGTGTACTGGCTGTTTGAAGACATGGAGATGGGTGAACATATTCTCTATATTCAGAAAAAGATTCTAATGGTGGGCTATACTCGGGGTCTGCATATCCCACAGCAGGGGGATGTGAAGAGGTGGGTAGTGAGTGTGGGGCACCAGGTTGCATCGTATGCATGCCCTGTACCTTTGCACTGCCTAACATTAATTGCACGTCTTGATAGGGGGGTGGAGGAGCCGAAGGGAGGATCTGAGGCTTTGTCTTTGACTCATTCATATTTGTTTCACAAATGATCCTCCATGGGTCTAGTGTGATCTTCCTTTTCTCTAGTTTATTCCCCTTGAATTTACTCTGTAGGAAGGTGGCCATTTGTTCTATTGTTGTATTATCAAATGTGCCCTCTTTGGGCCACGCATGTGCAAGTTTTAATGTTGCTTTGTGCCATTCCTTGCAGTATTTTCCTATCCTATCCCGGTCTCCTGAGAACACTTTAACCATGTGTTCTAAAGGAGACCCCATGTCTGTTTAGTGAACTTAATCTTTTGTACTATATTATTTACACTCTAAATGGACTTCTATTTACTTCCTAGGGTATTTCCAGACTTCACATAAACTGTTATTAGGCTGTGAAGGTGAACATCAGATATATATATATCCCTAATCTCTGAAAGACTTTGTACATTTATATATACATTGGGTAGGTGCATGTATGTGTGGCCTAAGTGGTTTGTTTGCCTGACACAACACACAATAATGTTATTATGATATATATACATGTTTATAAGTTACTCATATTCTAAATTGCACACTGGGAGGTCCCTAATAAATGCATACAGTAGGATGTCCAATGCTAAATATGAGTCTGTTATTATTGTAGGGAATCCACATGACTGTTGCCCATGGTTCCACTGAAAAATTGCAGTGACTTCAATATATTCACTTTCCGGCCACAAGGTGGCACCAGTGTCACACATGAAAAATTAAACAGAATATTTTACAGGCCTTCAAAGGGGTACCTTACTCTTGGAAAGACAACTGCAACAGGTTTTGTAGATTTCAAATCAAACTCTTTTATTCTAAATATGCGAAGGTCCTGTTCACAACTATCTGAAAGGTAGTTAAATATATTTGTATGTATAGTAGCTGATAATTCTTCTTCTATTTGTATACCCTCAAGATATGTGTGTATGCCCCAGTCTATACTGTTTGATCATTCATCTAGCCTCCAATCTTGAGGCTCTATATTTCATAATGGGGATAATCGTTAGTAGTGTCAGTATTTGTTATGGGGTTCATGAGGCTACTACACTACATTTAACTTGGAGGACAATGTCCTTGTATTAGTTCTTCGAATATTTATTTATAATTGTCTAACGTGCATTTCTCTTATGTCAATGTAGGTTGTTTTAAGGCCTAGAGGTAATATATTATAAATACCTAGGCATTCATAAACTTCTGACTGAAAAAATGATTCTATGGTATTGATATTGCTGGTCTACTAAGGTCAGTTCTGCTGCAGAGGGCGACAGCCTGACCATTATAGATAATTAATTCAGGGATGTGGAATTAATTAGATGACTTTTTTGGGACATTTGCCCAATTAAGTCAATTACTTTACTTTTGAGTATACTGTTATAACCTAACCTTCATAAGGATAGGAGGTCTGATACTTATTCCTAAATTATACACTAATTAACATAAACTTATATATTGACATTATTATGTGGCCACATTTCTGTCTATACATGCATATACTGTACATACACAGTAATTCTTAATTTCATACTAGGGCAAACAAAATACTACTGGTCACTTCCCTCCGGATTCATAGAGGGGACAACTTTTCACTATTTTCAACTACAAATGGTGACTTCCAGACTTAAGGTCTGGGTTAGGTTGACTTGAGTGTTCTTTAGAACATACACTGATAGCTCAGCCCCAAGTCCAACCTTACTCTTGACCACTTTTGACTACTTAGTCAAGTTCCCTGTATCTTCCGGACTTACCACCGGGATCCCTTAGTATTGTATCAATTCATACACAATCTTGCATGCAAACACCAAACTTACATACATTATAGTGTCAAGATTGTAACCCCACGAAATCAGAGATTTTTACTTAAATGTAGGCATCTCCCTTACCTCTTTGAAAAGTGCACAAATCACCTCGTGGAGACAGGCAGAGCCCCCAGTCCAACAGTTGGTGAGATCAAAGTAGAGCTCCTGGCTTTAGCTCGCCAATATGTTAGAGGGAAATCTGTTAGTAAAATAAGACAGATCAATTTGACACAGTAATATAAGTTTAATCGATTTTCAGCTGGGAACGAAAGGCAGTCTCAACATAGAGGCCATGACTGAAGTTCAAAGTTCTAGTTCACAAGCAGTGGCATTTATACTGTAAAAGCCACAAAAAATTATGGTCACAAGTTCAGCATTGACTTAAGCAAGAACAAGCAGTACAGATAAGATAATAAGGGAGAGGTACCTCTCAAAAAGAGCACGTGCACGATTATTTATGGCCTCATGGGTGGGTAAGTAACATTGACGTCATTCAACATATCTATCTTTCTGCACAACAAGTGATTATATGTTACATGATGCTCATGGTAGCCCTGCCTTGTGCAAATGCTTTTCTGACCCTTACACAGTTCCCCTCACCAAGACATGAATGACTTGTGGTTTTTAGGACCCTTGCGCTAAGGCAGGATACACCCTTCTGTTTCACCCTGTATGTGCTAAATGAAGATTTTGAAAGCGACAGTTGGTGCAGCTCCAAAGAAAAACTCTCATTCTAATGTGGCTTGGGCCTCTTGTGTGTTTCAGCACAACTAACTTAACAATGAGTGTATGAGTTTCCTAAGTAATAAGTGTTTGTTTGTCCTAAATATGACCTCCCTTTTCTATTGAACCGACAGTCTGTCTTTCTTAGCATGTCATATATCAAGCCTTTCACTACTTACATTGGTTTACAACTATCGCTAGCCTAATATTTTGTATTGGGGTTTGGGAACTTATGTTTGTATGTATGTGATGTATATGATGTATTCCTATTCTTCCTACATCACCTTCCAGGAAGGTGCTCTGTAGTGCAGTGTATTGCTCAGTGTGCTCTTTACAGGTAAGTAAAGTATAGTTCAGTTTGATGTGCTATGTGTTCCTTCCAGGTATGTGCTGTGTAGTGCAGTGTATTGTACAGTACAGTGTGCTCCTTCCAGGTAGGTGTTGTTAGTGCAGTGTAATGTACAGTAAAGTGTGCTCCTTCCAGGTAGGTGCTGTGTAGTGCAGTGTTTTCTACAATTTGGTCCTTCCAGGTAGGTGCTATGTAGTGCAGTGTATTGTACAGTACAGTGTGCTCCTTCCAGGTAGGTGTTGTGTAGTGCAGTGTATTGCTTATTGTGTTCTTTACAGGTAGGTGCAGTATAGTTCAGTTTATTGTACTATGTGTTCCTTTAAGATAGGTGCAGTATAGTTGAGGGTATTGTACAGTACAGTGTGCTCCTTCCAGGTAGGTGTTGTTAGAGCAGCGTATTGTACAGTAAAGTGTGCTCCTTCCAGGTAGGTGATGTGTAGTGCACTGTATTCTACAGTGTGGTGCTCCCAGGTAGGTGCTGTGTAGTGCAGTGTATTGTACAGTACAGTGTGCTCCTCCAGGTAGGTGCTGTGTAGTGCAGTGTATTGCTCAGTGTGCTCTTTACAGGTAGGTGCAGTATAGTGCAGTTTATTGTCCTATGTGTTGCTTCCAGTTAGGGGCTGTGTAGTGCAGTGTATTGCTCGGTGTGCTCTTGTGAGAAGCTGGCCTGGCTTGTAGTGTGTACCAGAGGTACTTACACCTTGCACTAGGTCCAGTTATCCCCTTATTAGTGAAGTAGAAGTGTTCTAGCAGCTTAGGCTGATAGAGGAAGCTATAGCAGAGCAGCTTAGGCTGAACAAGGAGACATGTAAAGCTCCTAATATACCACTTATCACATGTACTGTATCACAAGAAAAGACAATACTCAGTGTTACTAAAAATAAAGGTACTTTATTTTTATAACAATATGCCAAAAGTTATATCATGAGATATCCTCCAACAGGAGGTATGTAACACGCATAAAACGTACACAAATACTGGAATCAGGTAAGAAAAGCTGTAAGAAAACAGTGCAATTACTATATAATGCAATAGACTGTTATGGACCTAGGGGCAAACCAAACCATATAATCCAATTTGTGGAATGCGAATTAGGATTGTCCCAAAGGCAGGACTACTGTGTAGAGAATCCCTCGGAGCATTAGAAAAAATCAATGGTGAAACAAATGCCCCACCCCAGGACCCTGAAAAGTAGTGGTAAAGTGACACTACCACCACAGGAGCTACACAGAAGTCGAAGTAAAGGACATTGCAAGAACCACAACTGCCAGACAGACACTGAAGACGGTTTTGGAAAGCTGGAGACCTGTAAAATAATGGGACCAATTCCAAGAGTCACTGAAGAACACAAGGAATGCAGGAGCCCACCAAAACCTGGCTGAGGGTGCAAAATGGCTGCCTCCGGTTGGAAGCAATTGCAGAATTTGCACCGAAGGAGTGACCTACGAGGCCCAAATTTGCACAGGAGCTGTCCCACGTTGTTCTGGACGATGCAGTGGTGAAACTTTGCAAAAGTACTGCAAACAAGCCTTGCTACACGCAAGGGTCGCAGTTGAAGAAAAAGGGTGCTGCCCCGGGCCGAGGAAGGACCACGATGTCGAACCTCGAGGTGAGTGGACAAAGGGGACTCAAAGCAAGGATGCAGGCCCACAATGAACAGGAGAGCACCCATAGGAGCCTCTGAACATGGGTTCAAAGGAGCTGCACTCGATGGTCGTCTCAGCACTGGTGTGAGAAGTCCCATGCCGCTGTGGATCGCCTCAGGGAAATGTCCGTCGCAGGACAGAGTGCTGGAGACTGGAGCTTGACTGTGCACAAAGGACTTTTGGAGGGGACTCACAAACTTCCTGGAAGCTGCTGAACACTGGACACAGGGTGGCATTGACTGGTGAGGGGAGACAAGGACTTACGTCCACCAATTTCATGCAGCTGGACCTCTGGACAGTCGGATCACTTGGGTCCACCACTCGTGTTCCGGGGACTTTGCTTGTGACAGAGGGAAAAGTCCCAGAGGGTCAGTGTTGCTGCTTTTGGTTCC
The DNA here is from genome assembly GCF_031143425.1 of Pleurodeles waltl. Classification (NCBI taxonomy): domain Eukaryota; kingdom Metazoa; phylum Chordata; class Amphibia; order Caudata; family Salamandridae; genus Pleurodeles; species Pleurodeles waltl. Next base: position 1,224,803 of record NW_027150408.1, on the reverse strand, counting down.
CTGCTGGAGCAGGGGGAAGATTCCGTCAACCCACAGGAGATTTCTTCAGATCTTTCTGTGCAGGAGGAAGGCAGACAGCCCCCAGAGGATGCACAGTCAGGAAACAGTTGAGAAAGCCGGCAGGATTGGGCGCTACAAGGTCGCAGTAGCCGTCTGGATACTTTGTTGCAGTTTTGCAGGCGTCCTGGGTCAGTCAGCGGTCGATCCTTGTTGAAAAATTAAAGCAGAGGTGCAGAGGAGTCCTGGTGGATTCTTGCAAGTCGTAATCTGAGGAAACCCCCACAGGAGAGCCCCTAAATAGCCCATAGAAGAGGTATGCCTACCTGGCTAGTGAGAGCCTATCAGGAGGGGTTTGTGACATCATCTGCTGGCACTGGCCAACCGGAGGTGTCCAGTGTGCCCCCACACCTCTGAATTCAAGATGGCAGAGGTCTGGGACACACTGGAGGAGCTCTGGGCACCACCCCAGGGAGGTGCAGCTTTCCTTTGTCCAGTTTCGTGCCAGAGCAGAGACAAGGGGTCCCTAAACTGGTGTGGACTGGCTTATGCAAGGAGGGCACCATTTGTGCCTTTCAAAGCATTTCCAGAGGCTCTGGGAGGCTACACCTCCCAAGCCTGTGACACCTATTTCCAAAGGCAGACGGTGTAACACCCCCCCTGCCAAAGAAAATACATTGTTTCTGCTTTTCTGGGACTGACCTGGTCAGCCCCAGGAGGGCAGAATCTTGTCTGGAGTTTGGCAGCACTGATACTGCAGAGAAAACCCCAGAAAGCTGGATTGGCAGTACTGGGGGCCCACGGTGTGGCCTCCAGGGTTTATGGAATTGGCGCCCCAGTACCAGATTCAGACTGGGTGCCAAATTCCATAATCCCAGACACCTTACATGACCATATTTGGTTTAGCCATTGTGAAGTTACAGATAGGTGGTGACCTATCTGTAGTGCACGTGTGTAATGGCGTCCCCGCACTCACAAAGTCTGGGGAAAAGGTCCTGGACAATGTGGGGGCACCTATACTCTTGTATGGGTGCCCTCACACTTAGTAACTTTGCACCCAGCCATAGTTGGACATATAGGTGGTTTATAAGCTACTTAAATGCAGTGTAAAATGGCTGTGAAATAGTGTAGACCAGTGGTTCCCAACCTGTGGGCTGGGGACCCATCAGGGTCCGCGAAGCCTCGTCAGGGGGTCCGCGGCAGCTTAATTTTTTTTATAATATTAGGTCCCAGCTATCAGTATTGACTCAGTGGGGGTCCCCCGGTTCCAATAATGATTCAGTGGGGGTCCCCGGGCTCCAGTATTGATAAAATGGGGGTCCACAGAAGTGAAAAGGTTGGGAACCACTGGTGTAGACAGTATTTTACCCAGGCTGCTGTGGCAGTCCTGTGAGAGGTTTGTCTGAACTCCTCATGAGTGGCAAAAGTAATGCTGCAGCCCATAAAGTGCTCTTGGAACCCCAATACGTTGGGTACCTAAGTACCATATACAAGGGGATTATATGAGAGTGCCAAAATGCCAATTGGAATTGGTAAAAGTTGTCACTAGCCTGCAGTGACAAATTTAAGTTAAGAGAGAGCATAACCTCTGAGGTTCTGGTTAGCAGAGCCTCAGTGAGACAGTAATATACTGCAGACACACACACCTAGGCCATAAAACTATGAGCACTGGGTTCCTAGCTAGCAGGATCTCAGTGAGAAAGGCAAAACACACTGACATAACAGTATTTCCACTATGAGCACTGGGGCCTGGCTAGCAGGATCCCAGTGACACAGTAAAAACACCCTGACACACACTCACAAACAGGCCAAAAGTGGGGGTAACAATGCTAGAAAGAGGCTACTTTCTCACAGCTCTTTACATAGAGGTGCAGTATAGTGCAGTTTATTATACTATGTGTGCCTTGCAGGTAGATGCAGTGTAGTGGAGTGTATTGTACAGTGCAGTGTGCACCTTCCAGGTAGGTGCAGTGTATTCTACAGTGTGGTCCTTGCAGGTAGGTGCTGTGTAGTGCAGTGTATTGTACAGTACAGTGTTCTCCTTCCAGGAAGGTGCTGTGTAGTGCAGTGTATTGTATAGTACAGTGTGCTCCTTCTAGGTAGGTGCTGTGCAGTGCAGTGTACTGCTCAGTGTGCTCTTTACAGGTAGGTGCAGTACAGTGCAGTTTATTGTACTATGTGTTCCTCCCAGGTAGGTGTTGTATCATGCAGTGTATTGTACAGTACAGTGTACACCTTCTAGGTAGGTGTTGTGTAGTGCAGTGTATTGTAAAGTACAGTGTGCTCCTTCCATGTAGGTGTTGTGTAGTGTAGTGTATTGTACAGTGTGTTCTGTCTATTGTGCACTGTATTGTACAGCGTGTTCCTTCTAGGTAAGTGCTGTGTAGTGCAGTGCATTGTACAGTACAGCGTGCTCCTTCCAGGTAGGTGCTACATAGTGCAATAGATTGTACAGTGTGCTTCTTCCAGGTAGGTGCTGTGTAGTGCAGTGTATTGTACAGTACAGTGTGGTCTTTCCAGGTAGGTGCTGTGTAGTGCAGTGTATTGCTCAGTGTGCTCTTTACAGGTAGGTGAAGTATAGTTCAGTTTATTGTATTATGTGTTCCTTCCAGGTAGGTGCTGTGTAATTCAGTGTATTGTACAGTACACTGTGCTCCTTCCAGGTAGGTGTTGTTAGTGCAGTGTATTGTACAGTAAAGTGTGCTCCTTCCAAAGTAGGTGTTGTGTGCTGCAGTGTATTCTACAGTGTGGTCCTTCCATGTAGGTGCTGTGTAGTGCAGTGTATTGTACAGTACAGTGTGGTCCTTCCAGGTAAGTGTTGTGTAGTGCAGTGTATTGCTCAGTGTGCTCCTAACAGGTAGGTGCAGTATAGTGCAGTTTATTGTACTATGTGTTCCTTCCAGGTAGGGGCTGTGTAGTGCAATGTATTATACAGTACAGTGTGATCCTTTTAGGTAGGTGCTGTGTAGTGCAGTGTATTCTACAGTGTGGCCCTTCCAGGTAGGTGCTCTGTAGTGCAGTGTATTCTACAGTGTGTTCCTTCCAGGTAGGTGCTGTGTAGTGCAGTGTATTGTACAGTGTGGTCCTTCCAGGTAGGTGTTGTGTATTGCAGTGTACTGTACAGTGCAGCGTGGTCCTTCTAGAGAGGTGCTGTATAGTTTGGACTCCTGTCAATAACCTGAATATAAAATATAAATAACATGTATATAGCTTTAAATCTCCAACTCTGAGTCTCTTCTCTGCAGTGATGGTGACTCTGGATCCAGACACAGCACATCCTGAGCTCCTCCTGTCTGAGGGGGGGAGACGTGTGAGATGGACACACACAGCACAGCCCCTGCCGGACACCCCCAAGAGATTCACCTCCTACGATTCCTTTGGGTATGGGAGTGGGGGACATGTGAGAAGATTCACCTCCCATGATTCTATGGGGAGTGTGGGGTTCACCTCAGGCACAGCACAGCCCCTGCCGGACACCCCCAAGAGATTCACCTCCTGTCCCTGTGTGCTGGGGAGCGAGGGGTTCACCTCAGGCAGACATTACTGGGAGGTGCAGCTGCTGCTGGGGGGGGGGATGGACTGTGGGGGTCGCAGCAGAGTCTGTGGAGAGAAGGGGGGGGGGGGGTCACATGGTCACCTGAGGGGGGGGTCTGGGCTGTGCAGAGGGGGTGGGGGGGTCAGTACTGGGCTCTCACCTCCCCTCAGACCCCCCTGTCCCCTCGTGAGGAGCCCCTGAAGCTGGGGGTGTATCTGGACTACGAGGGGGGGCGGCTGTCCCTGTACAATGCGGACTCCATGGAGCTTCTCTACACTTTCCCCCGGACCCGCTTCACCTGCAGGATCTTCCCCTTCTTCACTCTCTGGTGGGGGGCGGAGCTGAGGCTGGTGTAGGAGCTGCAGGGGGGAGGGGCTGTGACTCCTATGTGGGGGAGGGGCTGTGGGTCCTGTGGGGTAGGGGCTGTAGATCATGTGGGGGGGGGGGGGGGGGGGGCTGCGACATTCCAGCTCAGATTTAACCCCTTCTTCTCCTAATTCCTCATTTAATTAACAGTCAGCACTGACTCCCTGAGCACACCTGACTCCAAATACAGGCACTATTGATTCCTGTCACAGGCACTGCTAGCTCCAAGCACAGGCACTGCTGATTAAAAACTCACCTACTCTTGATTCAAACTGGGCACCGTTGATTCCAGTTACTGGCACTGCTTATTCAAAATATTGCTTGTTCAATACACAGGCACTGCTGACTCCTTTTCAGCTAATGTGGGCTTCAAGAACAGGCACTGCTGACTCCACGCACATGGACTACTGTTGTAAAACACTGTTGCTGTTTACTCCACAAACAGCCACTGCTCACACGTAACTCCAACTCCAATCACAGGCACTCCTGGTTGCAAGTACACGTATTGCTGACTACTGTCACAGGCACTATCTGTTCAGTGACTAGGTACTATTAACTCCAAGCACATGCTCTACTGATGCAAGACACTGTCACAGCTTACTCTGCAAATACTGTTCACTTAATTACAGGTAACCCAGACTCCAAGCACAGGCCCTGCTGACTCCAACCACGATCACTCCACAGGCACTGCTGATCACAGTTCTGCTAATGCTGACTGCAACCATGCACTGCTGATGCAAGAAACAAATACCTCTGATTCAAAACACAGAAACTAATGTCTCCAGTTACAGGCACTCCTCATTCAAAATACGTTCTGCTCATACAGGCACTACTGACGTCAACCACAGGTACTGTTAAGTTGAAGTAAAAGTACTGTTGACTTCAAAGACAGGAACTGCTGACTTAATTTCAGATAACCCTCAAGTCATAGTCCGTCCAGACTCCAAGAACAGGCACTGCTCAGTCAGTTATACATAATTTTTACAACAAGCACAGAAAATCACTGTTTCCAGTGCATCTAATACTGACTCCTAAGCACTGGTACTGCTGCCTCAGTTACAGTTAACCCTGATCCTTAATACAGGCACTGCTAACTCGAAACACAGACACTACTGACTCCACACAATGACACTTGACTCCAGGCCCAGCCACTTCTCTTTCAAATCACAGCTAATGCTGACTGCAAATACAGTCAATGCCAAACATGGGCACTACTGACATGAAATACTGTCACTGCTTAATCCACAAACCGGCACTGCTCACTCAATTACAGATGATCTCAGTCTAAATTCTGGTACTGATACCTCCATTCACAGGCACAGATATCTTTAAGCATGATCGCAAGCAGTACTGTCTCCCAGCTTGATAACAGGCACTACTGTCTCCAAGCATGAGCACTACAGACATTCCCACCTTCAAACACAAGCAAGAAAGTGTATGGTCAAAGCAAGGGGGAAGTACTCCTAGACTTCCACAGTAATCTGTTGTTTAATCAATTACGAATATACAATATATGTAGCATCAATAGTGTTTTAATACTTTTTGTTTCTTATTACATTTTTAGCACGAGCGAATGTACTTGTGTTGGTAGGTGCTCCTACTAAGAAAAACACAGTGAAAGTGAATATTGTGAAAGGAAGTGAAGGTGATGTATACAATACATACAGAAGGTGGTTTAAGAACAACATGGACTTCCAACGGCTCCGTCAATCCAGGAAAACCTGGAGTCACATAGAATTTCTTTACAATTTTAATCCACATTCAAAATAATGTCGAAGTTTCGACCCCAAATGCAGATATAAATCCGTAGTGGGTCATCATCAGGACTGGGGATTAGGATCTTCTGGTCAGAGGTGTGTCCATGATCAGTAGTTCACTCTAGACCGACGAATCTTGGTCTAAGGATGTCAATCCAGGTGGCGTAGTATTCTGTGGATACTGTCAGGGTAGTTCAGTCACAAAACAGCCAAGCAATCATGTAGGCTGAAGGCTCACGGTATTTTTATATATTGATTTATGATGTCCACTCGTGTAGCCGGGATTCTTAGTAGTGCGCCGCACGTTTATTCGTGTGGCCGGGATTCTGAATGGTAAGCCCTCTCGATTTACCATTTAGAATCCCGGCCATTCGTCGGTCTAGAGTGAATTACTGATCATGAACACACCTCTGACCAGAAGATCCTAATCCTTCACTGGATTCCCCAGGTGGTACGACCACTTTCACTGTGTTTTTCTTAATAGGAGCACCTACCAACACAAGTACATCTGCTCGTGCTAAAAATGTAATAAGAAACAAAAAGTATTAAAACACTATTGATGCTACATATATTGTATATTTGTAATTGACTAATCAACAGATTACAGTGGAAGTCTAGGAGTACTTCCCCCTTGCTTTGACCATACACTTTCTTTCGTTCATAACCCTGGTCAAAAGGGTTAGAGGGTCTTGCCTCATTGTCTTAGACAACTTCAAACACAGGCACTGTTTATTCAAAACACAGGTATGCAGACTCCATTATAGCTAACATTGACTCCAAACACAGGCACTGCTGGCTCCAAACAGAAACTGAGAACTCCAAGCACAGGCACTACTCACTACTCCATAAACAGACACTTGTGACTCCGGTATTCTTAATGTTCACTCCAGGCATATGCCCTGCTCACTGAATTGCAGGTAATCCTGATTCCAATCACAGGCACTCCAATCATGTTTTAATCAAAGTAAAACCACTGCTGACGTGTGGCAGGCACTGCTGCCTCCAAGCATTGGTACTGCTGATTCAGACACAGAAGCTGCTGCCTCAAGTAATGGGCACTGCTCATTCAAAAGAGGCAAAGCTGACTCCAAGCACACGCACTGCTACCTCAATTCTAAACAATCCTTATTCCAAGCACAGGCACTGCTGACTCCGATAAACTTAGTGCTCACTCTGAGCATAAGCACTGAAAACTGAATTACAAGTAATCCTGATTCCAGTCACAGGCTCTGCTGACTGACTGAAAGCTGAGGCACTTCTGATTATAAACAAAGGCACTGATCACTCCGATCACAATCATTCCTGTCTCATTACAGATAATGCTGACTCCAAGCCCAGAGGCTCCTGACTCCAAGCATAGGCAATAATGATATAAAATAGTGTCACTGTTTACTCCAAGAACAGGCACCAGATACTGAGATACAGATAACACTGGCGCCATACACAATTACTGCTGATTCAATGCAGGCACTGCTGATTCCAGTCACAGGCACTTATATAAAACACAAATATTGCTGATTCAGCACAGGCACTGCTGATCCCAGTCACAGGCATTGCTTATGAAAAACACAAACACTGCCGATTCAGTGAACAGACACTGTTGACTCACTCAATTACAGATATCACAGATGAATCAGAGGCCCTTCTCAATCTAAGCAAAGGCACTGCTGACTTCAAGCCAGGCATTCTTCACTCCATGCACCCTTGATTCCAGTACACACGGTCCTAGTTCCAGCTACAGGCACTGCTAACTCCAAATACAGGCACTGTTGATTCAAAGGACAGGGACTACCGACTCCAGTCATGGGCACTGCTCAGTCCAAATTGGTCCTACGGATTCAGGGCACTCCTAAATTTAAATACTGGCCACTCGACACACAGGCACTGCTGACTAAATTTTAGATAATTCGTACTCAAGCGCATGTATTGTTCTGTCAGTCATAGATAATCCTCACTCCAGCAAGAAACACTTCTGGCTACAGGACACTTAACAGTGACTCCTAGCTCAGGCACTGCAAACTGAATAACACGTAATTATTACTTCAATCACAGGCAATGTTGACTCCAAGCTGAGGCCCTTCTGATTCACAACGCAGGTACCGCTGACTCCAATCACAATCATCCCTGACTCATTATAGATGATGCTGGCTCCAAGCAAAGGCACTGCTGATGCAAAACATAAATATTGCTGATTAGAAACACAGGAACTACTGTCCCCTAGTAACAGGCACTCTAGCTTCCCTTCCAGGCACTTGTGACTTCAAGAAAGGCACTACTGACTCCACACACAGGAATTGCTGGTTCAAGCACATTCACTGCTCTCTCAGTTATATATAATTATTCCAGGCACTTGTAACAGAATTACTGATAATTCTAATCCCGAACACAGGCATCGCTCACTCCATGTGGAGGCACTTCTGTCTTAATTAAAGATAACCCGGCCTCCAATCATACGCAGTGCTGACTCCATGCACTGGCACTGCTGATTCTGGTAAAGGGTTCCTTGACTCCAAGCCTAAGCCTAGGCACTGGAGACTTCAATAATACTGATTCCAGACACAGTAGAGTCTTAGAGGCAGCAATTCCTGTGATTGTTGTCAGAGGTAATTGCCACGGCTGACTCCAGCCACAGGCACTACAGAATCCCACCCAGAGACTTCTGATTTCAATATAGGTGCTGCTGGATGCAGGCACTGATAATCCTGACTCCAAGCAAACGCACTTCAGCTTCAAATCATAGGAACTGTAGACTCCAGTCACGGACACTTCTCATTCAGAACACAGGCACTGCTGACACCTGACTTCCAGCACAGGGACTTCTGTTTCAAGACACAGGCGCTACTTACTCCAACCACAGTCACCCATGACACATCACAGATAATGCTGACTGCAAATATAGGCACTGCTAAATACATGCACTGCTGATGTGAATTACAGGAACAGACACTGTACACTTAATTCCAGGTAACCCAGACTCCAGCAATAAGCACTGCTGTCTCTAAACAGGCACTACAGACACCAAACACAGGCACTACTCACTAAATTCTAAATAATCCTTACTCCATATACAGATACTCATGACTCCAGTACTCTTAGTGCTCACTCCGGGCATATGCATTGTTAACTGAATTACTGGTAATCCTGATTTAAATCACAGGCACTGCTAACTTTTAGCAGAGGCAATTCTAATTCAAGACAGAGGCACTGCTGACTCCAAACGCAACTACTCCTGACTCATTACAGATAATGTTGACTCCAAGCCCAGGGGCACGATCCCTATTGATGCAAAACACAGTCCCTGCTTAATCCATGAACAGGCACTGCTCACTCAGTTACAGCTAACCTTTGCTCTAGGCATGGGTACAACAGACTCCTAACACAGGCACTCCTGACACAAACACTGCTAAATCCAAGCATATTTTAGTAAAAGTACAGAAACTGCTGACTCATGACAGGCACTGCTGACTCCATGCATTGCAACTACTTTCAAACACAGGAACGGCTGCCTCAAATTATGGGCACCGCTCTTTGAAAACAGGCAAGGCTGACTCAAAACACACTCACGCTCTCTCAATTCAAACTAATCCTTGCTTCAACCACAGACACTCCTGACTCCGGTGCACTTAACGCTCACTTCAAACATTGGCACTGCTTACTGAATTACAGGTAATACTGATTCCATTCACAGGCACTTCTGACTGCAAGCTGAGGCAATTCTAATTGAAAACATAGGCACTGTTGACTCCAAACACAAAAAATCCTGACACTACAGATAATGTTGACTCCAAGCCCATAGGCATGATCACTATTGAGGCAAAACACAATACATGCTTACTCCATGAACAGGCACTGCTCATTCAGTTACAGCTAACCTTGGTTCCAGGCATAGGTACTGTAGATTCCTATCATTGTGTAGGAGGCTGGACTGGCTTGTAGTGAGTACCAAGGGGTACTTGCACCTTGCACCAGGCCCAGTTATCCCTTATTAGTGTATAGGGTGTCTAGCAGCTTGGGCTGATAGAAAATGGTAGCTTAGCAGAGCAGCTTAGGCTGAACTAGGAGACGTGTGAAGCTACTACAGTACCACTTAGTGTCATATGCACAATATCATAAGAAAACACAATACACAGTTATACTAAAAATAAAGGTACTTTATTTTTATGACAATATGCCAAAGTATCTCAGAGTGTACCCTCAGTGAGAGGATAGGAAATATACACAAGATATATATACACAATAGCAAAAATATGCAGTATAGTCTTAGAAAACAGTGCAAACAATGTATAGTTACAATAGGATGCAATGGGGAAACATAGGGATAGGGGCAACACAAACCATATACTCCAAAAGTGGAATGCGAACCACGAATGGACCCCAAACCTATGTGACCTTGTAGAGGGTCGCTGGGACTATTAGAAAATAGTGAGAGTTAGAAAAATAACCGTCCCCAAGCCCCTGAAAAGTGAGTGCAAAGTGCACTAAAGTTCCCCTAAGGACAAAGAAGTAGTGTTAGAGGAATAATGCAGGAAAGACACAAACCAGCAATGCAACAACTGTGGATTTCCAATCTAGGGTACCTGTGGAACAAGGGGACCAAGTCCAAAAGTCACAAGCAAGTCGGAGATGGGCAGATGCCCAGGAAATGCCAGCTGCGGGTGCAAAGAAGCTTCTACTGGACAGAAGAAGCTGAGGTTTCTGCAGGAACAAAAAAGGCTAGAGACTTCCCCTTTGGTGGACGGATACCGCTCGTCGTGGAGAGTCGTGCAGAAGTGTTTTCCCGCCGAAAGGACGCCAACAAGCCTTGCTAGGCGCAAATCGTGCGTTTGGCGTTTTTGGACGCTGCTGGGGCCCAGGATGGACCAGGAGGTCGCAAATTGGACCTGAAGAGAGAGGGGACGTCGAGCAACACAAAGAGCCCTCACTGAAGCAGGTAGCACCCGGAGAAGTGCCAGAAACAGGCACTACAAGGATGCGTGAAACGGTGCTCGCCGAAGTTGCACAAAGGAGTCCCACGTCGCCGGAGACCAACTTAGAAAGTCGTGCAATGCAGGTTAGAGTGCCGTGGACCCAGGCTTGGCTGTGCACAAAGGACTTCCGCCGGAAGTGCACAGGGGCCGGAGTAGCTGCAAAGTCGCGGTTCCCAGCAATGCAGCCCAGCGAGGTGAGGCAAGGACTTACCTCCACCAAACTTGGACTGAAGAGTCACTGGACTGTGGGGGTCACTTGGACAGAGTCGCTGGATTCGAGGGACCTCGCTCGTCGTGCTGAGAGGAGACCCAAGGGACCGGTAATGCAGCTTTTTGGTGCCTGCGGTTGCAGGGGGAAGATTCCGTCGACCCACGGGAGATTTCTTCGGAGCTTCTGGTGCAGAGAGGAGGCAGACTACCCCCACAGCATGCACAAGCAGGAAAATAGTCGAGAAGGCGGCAGGATCAGCGTTACAGAGTTGCAGTAGTCGTCTTTGCTACTATGTTGCAGGTTTGCAGGCTTCCAGCGCGGTCAGCAGTCGATTCCTTATCAGAAGGTGAAGAGAGAGATGCAGAGGAACTCGGATGAGCTCTTGCATTCGTTATCTAAAGTTTCCCCAGAGACAGAGACCCTAAATAGCCAGAAAAGAGGGTTTGGCTACTTAGGAGAGAGGATAGGCTACTAACACCTGAAGGAGCCTATCAGCAGGAGTCTCTGACGTCACCTGGTGGCACTGGCCACTCAGAGCAGTCCAGTGTGCCAGCAGCACCTCTGTTTCCAAGATGTCAGAGGTCTGGAGCACACTGGAGGAGCTCTGGACACCTCCCAGGGGAGGTGCAGGTCAGGGGAGTTGTCACTCCCCTTTCCTTTGTCCAGTTTCGCGCCAGAGCAGGGGCTAAGGGGTCCCTGAACCGGTGTAGACTGGCTTATGCAGAATTGGGCACATCTGTGCCCAAGAAAGCATTTCCAGAGGCTGGTGGAGGCTACTCCTCCCCTGCCTTCACACCATTTTCCAAAGGGAGAGGGTGTCACACCCTCTCTCAGAGGAAGTTCTTTGTTCTGCCATCCTGGGCCAGGCCTGGCTGGACCCCAGGAGGGCAGATGCCTGTCTGAGGGGTTGGCAGCAGCAGCAGCTGCAGTGAAACCCCAGGAAGGGCAGTTTGGCAGTACCAGGGTCTGTGCTACAGACCACTGGGATCATGGGATTGTGCCAACTATGCCAGGATGGCATAGAGGGGGCAATTCCATGATCATAGACATGTTACATGGCCATATTCGGAGTTACCATTGTGAAGCTACATATAGGTAGTGACCTATATGTAGTGCACGCGTGTAATGGTGTCCCCGCACTCACAAAGTTCAGGGAATTGGCTCTGAACAATGTGGGGGCACCTTGGCTAGTGCCAGGGTGCCCTCACACTAAGTAACTTTGCACCTAACCTTTACCAGGTAAAGGTTAGACATATAGGTGACTTATAAGTTACTTAAGTGCAGTGTAAAATGGCTGTGAAATAACGTGGACGTTATTTCACTCAGGCTGCAGTGGCAGGCCTGTGTAAGAATTGTCAGAGCTCCCTATGGGTGGCAAAAGAAATGCTGCAGCCCATAGGGATCTCCTGGAACCCCAATACCCTGGGTACCTCAGTACCATATACTAGGGAATTATAAGGGTGTTCCAGTAAGCCAATGTAAATTTGTAAAAATGGTCACTAGCCTGTCAGTGACAATTTGGAAAGAAATGAGAGAGCATAACCACTGAGGTTCTGGTTAGCAGAGCCTCAGTGAGACAGTTAGTCACTACACAGGTAACACATTCAGGCACACTTATGAGCACTGGGGCCCTGGGTTACCAGGGTCCCAGTGACACATACAACTAAAACAACATATATACAGTGAAAAATAGGGGTAACATGCCAGGCAAGATGGTACTTTCCTACACAACCCCCCCCCCAAACGAAGGTCTAGAGTGAATTACTGATCATGAACACACCTCTGACCAGAAGATCCTAATCCTTCACTGGATTCCCCAGGTGGTACGACCACTTTCACTGTGTTTTTCTTAATAGGAGCACCTACCAACACAAGTACATCTGCTCGTGCTAAAAATGTAATAAGAAACAAAAAGTATTAAAACACTATTGATGCTACATATATTGTATATTTGTAATTGACTAATCAACAGATTACAGTGGAAGTCTAGGAGTACTTCCCCCTTGCTTTGACCATACACTTTCTTTCGTTCATAACCCTGATCAAAAGGGTTAGAGGGTCTTGCCTCATTGTCTTAGACAACTTCAAACACAGGCACTGTTTATTCAAAACACAGGTATGCAGACTCCATTATAGCTAACATTGACTCCAAACACAGGCACTGCTGGCTCCAAACAGAAACTGAGAACTCCAAGCACAGGCACTTCTCACTACTCCATAAACAGACACTCGTGACTCCGGTATTCTTAATGTTCACTCCAGGCATATGCCCTGCTCACTGAATTGCAGGTAATCCTGATTCCAATCACAGGCACTCCAATCATGTTTTAATCAAAGTAAAACCACTGCTGACGTGTGGCAGGCACTGCTGCCTCCAAGCATTGGTACTGCTGATTCAGACACAGAAGCTGCTGCCTCAAGTAATGGGCACTGCTCATTCAAAAGAGGCAAAGCTGACTCCAAGCACACGCACTGCTACCTCAATTCTAAACAATCCTTATTCCAAGCACAGGCACTGCTGACTCCGATAAACTTAGTGCTCACTCTGAGCATAAGCACTGAAAACTGAATTACAAGTAATCCTGATTCCAGTCACAGGCTCTGCTGACTGACTGAAAGCTGAGGCACTTCTGATTATAAACAAAGGCACTGATCACTCCGATCACAATCATTCCTGTCTCATTACAGATAATGCTGACTCCAAGCCCAGAGGCTCCTGACTCCAAGCATAGGCAATAATGATATAAAATAGTGTCACTGTTTACTCCAAGAACAGGCACCAGATACTGAGATACAGATAACACTGGCGCCATACACAATTACTGCTGATTCAATGCAGGCACTGCTGATTCCAGTCACAGGCACTTATATAAAACACAAATATTGCTGATTCAGCACAGGCACTGCTGATCCCAGTCACAGGCATTGCTTATGAAAAACACAAACACTGCTGATTCAGTGAACAGACACTGTTGACTCACTCAATTACAGATATCACAGATGAATCAGAGGCCCTTCTCAATCTAAGCAAAGGCACTGCTGACTTCAAGCCAGGCATTCTTCACTCCATGCACCCTTGATTCCAGTACACACGGTCCTAGTTCCAGCTACAGGCACTGCTAACTCCAAATACAGGCACTGTTGATTCAAAGGACAGGGACTACCGACTCCAGTCATGGGCACTGCTCAGTCCAAATTGGTCCTACGGATTCAGGGCACTCCTAAATTTAAATACTGGCCACTCGACACACAGGCACTGCTGACTAAATTTTAGATAATTCGTACTCAAGCGCATGTATTGTTCTGTCAGTCATAGATAATCCTCACTCCAGCAAGAAACACTTCTGGCTACAGGACACTTAACAGTGACTCCTAGCTCAGGCACTGCAAACTGAATAACACGTAATTATTACTTCAATCACAGGCAATGTTGACTCCAAGCTGAGGCCCTTCTGATTCACAACGCAGGTACCGCTGACTCCAATCACAATCATCCCTGACTCATTATAGATGATGCTGGCTCCAAGCAAAGGCACTGCTGATGCAAAACATAAATATTGCTGATTAGAAACACAGGAACTACTGTCCCCTAGTAACAGGCACTCTAGCTTCCCTTCCAGGCACTTGTGACTTCAAGAAAGGCACTACTGACTCCACACACAGGAATTGCTGGTTCAAGCACATTCACTGCTCTCTCAGTTATATATAATTATTCCAGGCACTTGTAACAGAATTACTGATAATTCTAATCCCGAACACAGGCATCGCTCACTCCATGTGGAGGCACTTCTGTCTTAATTAAAGATAACCCGGCCTCCAATCATACGCAGTGCTGACTCCATGCACTGGCACTGCTGATTCTGGTAAAGGGTTCCTTGACTCCAAGCCTAAGCCTAGGCACTGGAGACTTCAATAATACTGATTCCAGACACAGTAGAGTCTTAGAGGCAGCAATTCCTGTGATTGTTGTCAGAGGTAATTGCCACGGCTGACTCCAGCCACAGGCACTACAGAATCCCACCCAGAGACTTCTGATTTCAATATAGGTGCTGCTGGATGCAGGCACTGATAATCCTGACTCCAAGCAAACGCACTTCAGCTTCAAATCATAGGAACTGTAGACTCCAGTCACGGACACTTCTCATTCAGAACACAGGCACTGCTGACACCTGACTTCCAGCACAGGGACTTCTGTTTCAAGACACAGGCGCTACTTACTCCAACCACAGTCACCCATGACACATCACAGATAATGCTGACTGCAAATATAGGCACTGCTAAATACATGCACTGCTGATGTGAATTACAGGAACAGACACTGTACACTTAATTCCAGGTAACCCAGACTCCAGCAATAAGCACTGCTGTCTCTAAACAGGCACTACAGACACCAAACACAGGCACTACTCACTAAATTCTAAATAATCCTTACTCCATATACAGATACTCATGACTCCAGTACTCTTAGTGCTCACTCCGGGCATATGCATTGTTAACTGAATTACTGGTAATCCTGATTTAAATCACAGGCACTGCTGACTTTTAGCAGAGGCAATTCTAATTCAAGACAGAGGCACTGCTGACTCCAAACGCAACTACTCCTGACTCATTACAGATAATGTTGACTCCAAGCCCAGGGGCACGATCCCTATTGATGCAAAACACAGTCCCTGCTTAATCCATGAACAGGCACTGCTCACTCAGTTACAGCTAACCTTTGCTCTAGGCATGGGTACAACAGACTCCTAACACAGGCACTCCTGACACAAACACTGCTAAATCCAAGCATATTTTAGTAAAAGTACAGAAACTGCTGACTCATGACAGGCACTGCTGACTCCATGCATTGCAACTACTTTCAAACACAGGAACGGCTGCCTCAAATTATGGGCACCGCTCTTTGAAAACAGGCAAGGCTGACTCAAAACACACTCACGCTCTCTCAATTCAAACTAATCCTTGCTTCAACCACAGACACTCCTGACTCCGGTGCACTTAATGTTTCCAAGATGTCAGAGGTCTGGAGCACACTGGAGGAGCTCTGGACACCTCCCAGGGGAGGTGCAGTTCAGGGGAGTTGTCACTCCCCTTTCCTTTGTCCAGTTTCGCGCCAGAGCAGGGGCTAAGGGGTCCCTGAACCGGTGTAGACTGGCTTATGCAGAATTGGGCACATCTGTGCCCAAGAAAGCATTTCCAGAGGCTGGTGGAGGCTACTCCTCCCCTGCCTTCACACCATTTTCCAAAGGGAGAGGGTGTCACACCCTCTCTCAGAGGAAGTTCTTTGTTCTGCCATCCTGGGCCAGGCCTGGCTGGACCCCAGGAGGGCAGATGCCTGTCTGAGGGGTTGGCAGCAGCAGCAGCTGCAGTGAAACCCCAGGAAGGGCAGTTTGGCAGTACCAGGGTCTGTGCTACAGACCACTGGGATCATGGGATTGTGCCAACTATGCCAGGATGGCATAGAGGGGGCAATTCCATGATCATAGACATGTTACATGGCCATATTCGGAGTTACCATTGTGAAGCTACATATAGGTAGTGACCTATATGTAGTGCACGCGTGTAATGGTGTCCCCGCACTCACAAAGTTCAGGGAATTGGCTCTGAACAATGTGGGGGCACCTTGGCTAGTAACTTTGCACCTAACCTTTACCAGGTAAAGGTTAGACATATAGGTGACTTATAAGTTACTTAAGTGCAGTGTAAAATGGCTGTGAAATAACGTGGACGTTATTTCACTCAGGCTGCAGTGGCAGGCCTGTGTAAGAATTGTCAGAGCTCCCTATGGGTGGCAAAAGAAATGCTGCAGCCCATAGGGATCTCCTGGAACCCCAATACCCTGGGTACCTCAGTACCATATACTAGGGAATTATAAGGGTGTTCCAGTAAGCCAATGTAAATTGGTAAAAATGGTCACTAGCCTGTCAGTGACAATTTGGAAAGAAATGAGAGAGCATAACCACTGAGGTTCTGGTTAGCAGAGCCTCAGTGAGACAGTTAGTCACTACACAGGTAACACATTCAGGCACACTTATGAGCACTGGGGCCCTGGGTTACCAGGGTCCCAGTGACACATACAACTAAAACAACATATATACAGTGAAAAATAGGGGTAACATGCCAGGCAAGATGGTACTTTCCTACACAACCCCCCCCCCAAACGAAGGACAATAAGACTAGCCATGACCTGATGAGTCTTCATTGTCTAAGTGGAAATATCTGGAGAGTCCATCTGCATTGGAGTGGCTACTCCCAGGTCTATGTTCCACTGTATAGTCCATTCCCTGTAGGGATATGGACCACCTCAACAATTTAGGATTTTCACCTTTCATTTGTTTTAACCAAAGTAGAGGTTTGTGGTCTGTCTGAACAATGAAGTGAGTGCCAAACAGGTATGGCCTCAACTTCTTCAGAGCCCAGACCACAGCAAAGGCCTCCCTCTCAATGGCAGACCAACGCTTTTCTCTAGGGGTCAACCTTCTACTAATAAAAGCAACAGGTTGATCCTGGCCCTCAGAATTAAGTTGTGATAGGACTGCCCCTACTCCTAATTCAGATGCATCAGTTTGGACATAGAATTTTTTAGAGTAACAAGGGCTTTTCAGGACAGGTGCAGAGCACATGGCCTGCTTCAGCTCCTCAAAAGCTTTCTGACAGTTTGCTGTCCATAATACCTTTTTAGGCATTTTCTTGGATGTGAGGTCATTAAGAGGGGCTGCAATGGAGCCATAGTTCTTAATGAACCTCCTGTAATACCCACTGAGGCCTAGGAAGGCTCTCACCTGAGTCTGAGTGGTAGGGGGAACCCAATCAATAATAGTTTGGATTTTCCCCTGAAGTGGTGCAATCTGTTCCCCACCAACAAGGTGTCCCAGATAAACCACCTTACCCTGCCCTATCTGGCACTTTGAAGCCTTGATAGTGAGGCCTGCCTTTTGCAGAGCCTCCAAAACTTTCCATAGGTGGACCAGGTGATCATCCCAGCTGGAGCTAAAGACAGCTATATCGTCCAAATATGCTGCACTGAAAGCTTCCAGCCCTTGCAGGACTGTGTTCACCAACCTCTGAAAAGTGGCAGGTGCATTTTTCAAACCAAAAGGCATTACAGTAAACTGGTAATGTCCTCCAATGGTAGAAAATTCAGTCTTAGGTTTAGCATCTTCTGACAATTTGATCTGCCAATACCCTGCAGTCAAATCAAAAGTGCTTAGATACTTGGCAGATGCCAGTGTATCTATGAGCTCATCTGCCCTGGGTATAGGGTGAGCATCAGTTTTGGTTACCAAGTTGAGACCTCTATAGTCTACACAAAACCGCATTTCCTTCTTTCCATCTTTAGAATTGGGTTTTGGTACCAGTACCACAGGAGAAGCCCATGGACTGTCTGAGTGCTCAACCACTCCTAGTTCCAACATTTTCTGAACTTCTTGCTTTATGCAGTCCCTGACATGGTCAGGCTGCCTATAGATCTTACTTTTGACAGGTAAACTGTCTCCAGTATCTATAGTGTGCTCACACCAAGAAGTGGTGCCTGGCACAGTAGAGAAGAGTTCTGAAAATTGTCCTAGGAGATTTAGGCAATTATCTTTCTGCTCAGCAGTAAGACAATCAGCCAAAACTACACCTTCCACAAGAGCATCTTGTTCTGTGGAAGAGAAGAGATCAGGTAGAGGATCACTGTCTTCTTCCTGTCCCTCATCAGTTGCCATGAGCAGGGTGAGATCAGCCCTGTCATAGTAGGGTTTCAGGCGGTTGACATGGAGCACCCTAAGGGGACTCCTGGCAGTGCCTAAGTCAACCAAGTAGGTGACTTCACCCTTCTTTTCAACAATTGTGTGGGGTCCACTCCATTTATCTTGGAGTGCTCTTGGGGCCACAGGCTCCAAGACCCACACTTTCTGCCCTGGTTGGTACTGAACCAAAACAGCCTTCTGATCATGCCATTGCTTCTGGAGCTCTTGGCTGGCCTGAAGGTTTTTACTGGCCTTTTTCATGTACTCAGCCATCCTTGATCTGAGGCCAAGTACATAATCCACAATATCCTGCTTAGGAGCTTTTAAAGGTTGTTCCCAACCCTCCTTTACAAGTGTGAGTGGACCCCTAACAGGGTGTCCAAAAAGAAGTTCAAAGGGGCTGAAGCCCACTCCTTTCTGGGGTACCTCCCTGTAGGCAAAAAGGAGGCATGGTAGAAGGATATCCCATCTCCTGCGGAGTTTTTCAGGGAGACCCATAATCATGCCTTTGAGAGTTTTATTAAATCTCTCCACCAGTCCATTTGTTTGTGGATGATAGGGTGTTGTGAACTTGTACGTTACACCACACTCCTTCCACATGGCCTTTAAGTATGCAGACATGAAATTGCTTCCCCTGTCTGATACTACTTCCTTTGGGAAGCCCACCCTGGAAAATATTCCCAGGAGGGCCTTTGCCACTGCAGGTGCTGTAGTGGTCCTTAAAGGAATTGCTTCAGGATATCTTGTGGCATGGTCCACTACCACCAAGATGAACCTATTGCCTGAAGCAGTAGGAGGGTCAAGGGGGCCAACTATGTCAACCCCTACCCTTTCAAAGGGAACCCCAACCACAGGCAGTGGGATAAGGGGTGCCTTTGGGGTGCCACCTGTCTTGCCACTGGCTTGACAGGTTTCACAGGACTTACAAAATTCCTTTGTGTCCTCAGACATCCTAGGCCAATGAAACAGGGGAACAAGCCTGTCCCAAGTTTTCATTTGTCCTAGATGCCCAGCTAAGGGAATGTCATGTGCCAGTGTTAGGAGGAACTTTCTGTACTCCTGAGGAATCACTAATCTCCTGGCAGCTCCAGGTTTAGGATCCCTATGCTCAGTGTACAAGAGGTTGTCCTCCCAGTAAACTCTGTGAGAGTCACTGACATCCCCATTAGCCTGTTTGACAGCTTGCTGTCTGAGACCCTCTAATGTGGGACAGGTTTGCTGTGCCACACTCAGCTCCTCTCTGGCAGGCCCCCCTTCACCCAAAAGCTCAGCAGTGTCTGCTTCCAGCTCCTCTGGTGTAGGTTCTCCACAGGGAGGGAATTCTTCTTCCTCAGAAGTTGAATCCACTGTAGAGGGAGGGATAGTAGGAAGTGGTTTGCTTCTACTAGCCCTAGCTTTAGGGAGCACTTGGTCCATTGTTCCAGGATCCAAGCTTCCCTGTCCTTTTTGCTTTTTGGCCTGAGCCCTTGTCAAAGCAAAAATATGCCCTGGGATGCCCAGCATTGCTGCATGGGCCTCCAACTCCACATCTGACCAAGCTGATGTCTCCAAATTATTCCCTAATAGACAGTCTACAGGTAAATCTGAAGCTACCACAACTTTCTTTGGACCAGTTACCCCCCCCAGTTGAGATTTACAACAGCCATGGGGTGGCTTTGTGTTATGTTGTGAGCATCGGTTACTTGGTACTGGTTTCCAAGTATGTGTTGTTCAGGGTGCACCAGTTTCTCAATCACCATTGTGACACTGGCACCTGTGTCCCTGTAGGCCTGGACCTCAACACCATTTATTAGGGTTAGTTGCTTGTACTTCTCCAAGTTATGGGGGCAAGCAACCAAAGTGGCTAAATCAATAGCCCCTTCAGAGACTAAAGTAGCCTCTGTGGTCTCCCTAATCAGACCAACCCCAACTAAATTACCAAAAGTGAGCCCAGCTACTCCCTTGGATTGGCTATTAGTAGGTTTGCTCCCACCACCACTGCTATTAGTAGGGACACTAGGTGTAGCAGTAGGGGTTGTAGTGGTAGGAGCAGTGGTGCCTTTCTTTGGACAACTGGGATCTGTTGTCCAATGGCTTTTTATTTTACATAAATAGCACCATGGTTTCTTTTCCTTGTTCTGATTAAAAGAGGATTTGGGCCCACCACCCCCACCAGAGTGTTTTTGTGGGCCTGATGAAGACTCATTTTTAGATTTGTCCCCAGCCTTGTCAGAAGACTTACCATCCTTCTTTTTGTTGCCATCTTTGTCACCCCCTGTATGAACTTTTCTGTTCACTCTTGTTCTGACCCTTTTGTCTGCCTTCTTTCCCAATTCTTGGGGAGAGGTCAGATCAGAGTCCACCAAGTACTGGTGCAACAAATCAGACACACAATTATTAAGAATATGCTCTCTCAGGATCAAGTTATACAGGCTGTCATAATCAGTAACTTTACTGCCATGTAACCACCCCTCCAAGGCCTTCACTGAATGGTCAATAAAATCAACCCAGTCTTGTGAAGACTCCTTTTTGGTCTCTCTGAACTTTATCCTGTATTGTTCAGTGGTTAAGCCATAACCATCCAGGAGTGCATTCTTAAGAACTTGGAAATTATTAGCATCATTTTCTTTCACAGTAAGGAGCCTATCCCTACCTTTTCCACTAAATGATAGCCATAGGATAGCAGCCCACTGCCTTTGAGGGACATCCTGTACAACACAGGCCCTCTCAAGTGCAGCAAACCACTTGTTAATGTCATCCCCCTCCTTATAAGGGGGAACTATCTTGTGCAGATTCCTGGAATCATGCTCTTTTGCAGGATGACTATGGGGAATACTGCTGCTGCCACCATGGGTATCTAAACCCAACTTCTGTCTTTCCTTCTCTAATTCAAAAGACTGTCTATCCAAATCCAGCTGTTGCTTTTTAAGCTTCAGTCTGGTTTGTTCCACCCTCAACTTATTGAGTTCCCTCTCTAACATTCTGTCATCAGGGTTGGTGGGAGGGACATTTCTAGAAACAGAGCTATGATGGGAATGAACAGAAGGAGACCTGTCCCTTACAGAAGCCACCCTAACAGCTTGGTTAACATAAACATTACTACCAGTATGGTGAGAATAAATGCTTTTGCTATGATGCGAGACAACACTATTTATATGGTGTGGCTCATCATCATTACCATCTATGCTAGACTGTCTAGTAATGGGCAGGCTAGGAAGTTTATTTCCTGAATCTTTTCCTGGGGGAGTCCCTGAATCAGATTGAGAACTATTAGGTACTTTTTCCACAGATGGGGCACCTATGGCCTTATCCTGTTCTCTAAGCATGTTAAGTAACAGTTCCAAGGAAGGATTCTTCCCTACACTCAAACCTCTCTCTATACAGAGACTCCTTGCTCTTTTCCAGCTAAGGTTGTCATATGCAAGTTTGGACAGATCAACACTTTGGCCTGTGCCAGACATTTTTAGAGAGAGTTAAAGTGATAGAAAAAGAGAAAAAAGTTTTCAGAACTTTTTTGGAAAGACAGAAAAAACTTTTAAAACTTTTAAGAACTTTTTGAAAGTTTAGAGGTACTTTTCAGCACTTAGAAAAGAGTGAAAAGAGGAAATGCAAAACTTTTTGGCTATGTGTATATACACTGACCTTGTTTTGTATATTTTTCTCTTATGAAAAGTACAATGACAAGAGTGGTAAGCAGTCTCAAGCACTTATCCCACCACTGCACAACCAATGTAGGAGGCTGGACTGGCTTGTAGTGAGTACCAAGGGGTACTTGCACCTTGCACCAGGCCCAGTTATCCCTTATTAGTGTATAGGGTGTCTAGCAGCTTAGGCTGATAGAAAATGGTAGCTTAGCAGAGCAGCTTAGGCTGAACTAGGAGACGTGTGAAGCTACTACAGTACCACTTAGTGTCATATGCACAATATCAGAAGAAAACACAATACACAGTTATACTAAAAATAAAGGCACTTTATTTTTATGACAATATGCCAAAGTATCTTAGAGTGTACCCTCAGTGAGAGGATAGGAAATATACACAAGATATATATACACAATAGCAAAAATATGCAGTATAGTCTTAGAAAACAGTGCAAACAATGTATAGTTACAATAGGATGCAATGGGGAAACATAGGGATAGGGGCAACACAAACCATATACTCCAAAAGTGGAATGCGAACCACGAATGGACCCCAAACCTATGTGACCTTGTAGAGGGTCGCTGGGACTATTAGAAAATAGTGAGAGTTAGAAAAATAACCCTCCCCAAGCCCCTGAAAAGTGAGTGCAAAGTGCACTAAAGTTCCCCTAAGGACAAAGAAGTCGTGTTAGAGGAATAATGCAGGAAAGACACAAACCAGCAATGCAACAACTGTGGATTTCCAATCTAGGGTACCTGTGGAACAAGGGGACCAAGTCCAAAAGTCACAAGCAAGTCGGAGATGGGCAGATGCCCAGGAAATGCCAGCTGCGGGTGCAAAGAAGCTTCTACTGGACAGAAGAAGCTGAGGTTTCTGCAGGAACGAAAAGGGCTAGAGACTTCCCCTTTGGTGGACGGATCCCTCTTACCGTGGAGAGTTGTGCAGAAGTGTTTTCCTGCCAAATGGACGCCAACAAGCCTTGCTAGGCGCAAATCGTGCGTTTGGCGTTTTTGGACGCTGCTGGGGCCCAGGAGGGACCAGGAGGTCGCAAATTGGACCTGAAGAGAGAGGGGACATAGTGCAACACAAAGAGCCCTCACTGAAGCAGGTAGCACCCAGAGAAGTGCCAGAAACAGGCACTACAAGGATGCATGAAATGGTGCTCGCCGAAGTTGCACAAAGGAGTCCCACGTCGCCGGAGACCAACTTAGAAAGTCGTGCAATGCAGGTTAGAGTGCCGTGGACCCAGGCTTGGCTGTGCACAAAGGACTTCTGCCGGAAGTGCACAGGGGCCGGAGTAGCTGCAAAGTCCCGGTTCCCAGCAATGCAGCCCAGCGAGGTGAGGCAAGGACTTACCTCCACCAAACTTGGACTGAAGAGTCACTGGACTGTGGGGGTCACATGGACAGAGTCGCTGGATTCGAGGGACCTCGCTCGTCATGCTGAGAGGAGACCCAAGGGACCGGTAATGCAACTTTTTGGTGCCTGCGGTTGCAGGGGGAAGATTCCGTCGACCCACAGGAGATTTCTTCGGAGCTTCTGGTGCAGAGAGGAGGCAGACTACCACCACAGCATGCACAAGCAGGAAAACAGTCGAGAAGGCGGCAGGATCAGCGTTACAGAGTTGCAGTAGTCGTCTTTGCTACTATGTTGCAGGTTTGCAGGCTTCCAGCGCAGTCAGCAGTCGATTCCTTATCAGAAGGTGAAGAGAGAGATGCAGAGGAACTCGGATGAGCTCTTGCATTCGTTATCTAAAGTTTCCCCAGAGACAGAGACCCTAAATAGCCAGAAAAGAGGGTTTGGCTACTTAGGAGAGAGGATAGGCTACTAACACCTGAAGGAGCCTATCAGCAGGAGTCTCTGGCGTCACCTGGTGGCACTGGCCACTCAGAGCAGTCCAGTGTGCCAGCAGCACCTCTGTTTCCAAGATGTCAGAGGTCTGGAGCACACTGGAGGAGCTCTGGACACCTCCCAGGGGAGGTGCAGGTCAGGGGAGTGGTCACTCCCCTTTCCTTTGTCCAGTTTCGCGCCAGAGCAGGGGCTAAGGGGTCCCTGAACCGGTGTAGACTGGCTTATGCAGAATTGGGCACATCTGTGCCCAAGAAAGCATTTCCAGAGGCTGGGGGAGGCTACTCCTCCCCTGCCTTCACACCATTTTCCAAAGGGAGAGGGTGTCACACCCTCTCTCAGAGGAAGTTCTTTGTTCTGCCATCCTGGGCCAGGCCTGGCTGGACCCCAGGAGGGCAGATGCCTGTCTGAGGGGTTGGCAGCAGCAGCAGCTGCAGTGAAACCCCAGGAAGGGCAGTTTGGCAGTACCAGGGTCTGTGCTACAGACCACTGGGATCATGGGATTGTGCCAACTATGACAGGATGGCATAGAGGGGGCAATTCCATGATCATAGACATGTTACATGGCCATATTCGGAGTTACCATTGTGAAGCTACATATAGGTAGTGACCTATATGTAGTGCACGCGTGTAATGGTGTCCCCGCACTCACAAAGTTCAGGGAATTGGCTCTGAACAATGTGGGGGCACCTTGGCTAGTGCCAGGGTGCCCTCACACTAAGTAACTTTGCACCTAACCTTTACCAGGTAAAGGTTAGACATATAGGTGACT